>NC_046302.1:9090909-9393939 GCF_004115265.2 Rhinolophus ferrumequinum
AAGAAAAGTGGAGGACATAATGATAGCTAAACTTTGCTTGCTGCTTATTCTGGGCAGCCATTGCTTTACGTGTATTAATACATGTAAGCGGTAAACAAAAACCCTAAATACCTCCTGTTTACAGATGAGGAAGCTTATGCACAAATCAGTAACATAACTCACCTGGTCACATGGCTAGTGAGAGGCAAAAATGGATTTGTACTCAGCCCATTTGCCTCTTGAGCCCAAGTTCTCAAGTGCTGTCCTGTACAGTCTGAGAATGACCAGACATGACAGAGCTTGAAGGACAGAAATGTACCATAGGCAATTCTAGGTTTTGGGTGAATCTGATAAAGGGCAAAATGGGAAGGAGAGGGTAATTCACGGACTCGAAGTTCATAGAAAAACCAGGGATAAGGAGATCTGAAAATACCAAATGGGCCAGAGGAGAAATTTTATGTATGTAGTGGAAATAGCACATATTCATCTATAAAGAAAAAGACTATGTGTGGGGGTCGGGGGGAGGAGGTTATGGGAAAGCTCTGTACTTACCTCTCAGTTGTGTATTTTTAATATTTAAATTTAAATAAATTTGCTTATATGTGTCTTTTTAGAAACGTCCCATCATACAGATGACCTAAAATATATGATTACTAACATCAACGACATCAAGTACTTTGTATCTACTTCAAGGATTGTTTCTGGGAAATATTTTAATAAATCCTCCTAGTAGAGCTTTTAAATGTACAGTATATAAAATGTCTCACAGCCTATCAAGAGGGAGTTTTTTTCAGACTTTAAATTAGAAGAGAGGGGTTTCCATGGACTTTCCAGAAACCAAAAAACCATTTAAGACAATTATTCCTTTATATACACAACACACAACTACAACTGCAAAGTTCTTACCTTAACTCTAATACACACATGAACACCGCATGTCTCTGGACTTTTTGTTGCTAATTTTGGAAAATACCATATTTATGAAATGAAAATAATAAAGCAACTACTTATTCAGAAGTCTTACTTGAAGAAGTCATTTTGAAGAGAGTTACAATAGACCGCAATGACAAAGAGGATTTTATTTCAGTTGTCTACTATTGTTCTCATCAATCTTACTTACCTTTGAAGATTTCCCTTGTGATTTTCTTCTTCCTATAAGAAGAAATAGGTTTCTCTGAGTCAGTTAATACTGGTTGTTTATGGAGCCTTTAGTGTGCAAGTGACTTGTTTTGCACTCCTGCCCTGGGAAAACACCATTGAAAATGTACTCGGAGCCTAGTTTTGGTTCCGAGCGCTCCTGCCTTTCACCCCTTTGAAGTACAATAATAAAACCAGAATCCACAGTGTGATGACGGGTTGGAGCTTCTGCAGTCCAGGGAGGAGCCCACATGAATGAGAAAAACTGGCTATAAACTTTGTCATGGAAGAAGTGGCTCTCCTGTGCTTCCTCAAAGGACTTTGCTGACTACTTTCAAACCTGGCTTTGTAATGACCTGGATGTCATGTGTGAATGGTGGTGGTGGGAAGGGGGGGATAGAAAGGAGGTGGGAGAAGGAAAGATGAGGGTGACTGAGTGAGTTAGCAGGCTGATGTCCCTTGGTCTAAGCCGTGCTTATAGAGGTTGGTGTGACATACTTAGGCTTGAGCGCTTTCTTGGTTTTAAACATTGCCATTTGGAATCAGAGATCAAGTTACAGTGACTTCTGCTTATGAGGAATGACAACTAAGCTGGCAGAGAACAACATGAACACAGGTTGTCTTGAGAAAACACCCGCACGCTGACATGGTCTTGGAGAAGGAGAAAGGATCCTTGCAAGTCCTTGGCGGTGACAGAAATGCATTCGTCAGTACAGTAAACAGCCTGGGGAGCTTCCGCGTAGTGAGCTTGGCCGAGTCGCTGCCATGCAGACCAGTGTGGGGTCCAGGCCACTGCGGAGCTGGCACTAATAGTCTCCTGATCCCTGGCTGCCTTCTCTCTGCTGTGAAACTGGATCATGTGAGATTGCCAATAGATCCAACAGGGTGGCATACTGGCGATGTCACATCAACTGGGTACATATCGCTAAAGAGAGGGCACTGAACCTCACTGGCACATGACTGAAGGTTGGTGCAAAAGTAATTGTGGTTTAAAAAGTTAAAAATAATATGCGAAAACTGCGGTTACTTTTGCACCAACCTAATATAATTTCCCTACATTTCAACACTATTTAACGGGAATTCTTCTAAGTCTATTAAGTACTTGAGACAGGTTAAATGACAGGTATAGCAACTGTTAAATTAACTCACAGATAATTATTCTTAAAATCAATTTTTAAAACCTGCTTTTAAAAAGGACATAACCGGAAAAACCTAATGCTGTGCTATGGAAATTTCAGCACAGAGTTTGGCTCACCTATTTGCTGATCTAATTTACATTTTGTTTCTACATGTTGGGTTTTTTTCCCTTTCACAGAATGAGATATTTATGGTATGTCATTGTTTGGTGACATTCGTTCCTTGCAAATGTGAGGTACTTTCTATAAAACTGAATTTTTTGTTGTCATTAGTAAGGTTTCTAGGTCAGAGAAGACTGTGTTATGATTGTTTAAAAAGTTGAAGATCTACACTTCCTAGAATGATGTTTCCTCCTGTGTGTTTCACTGGACGTGCCCATTTGTGAGATCTTTCTGTTTACACGGACACGAGCCCTGTATTTCCAAACCCAAGATGAGGTGGCAAAGTGAAACTGACTGTAGCACATGCTAGCAGTTTGGGGTCAGACCACCAAGCAAAGCTCTTGGCATTGTGTAGGTTTCATTTTTACTCAACCTTGCTCTACGCCTGCCCTGGAGCCTACCAAACACATGTCTCGGTTTCCCAACAACCCATTGGTCCTGTAGTAATTAACTGGACCCAAAAACCCAGGCCGACCTCGGGGAGGCAGTTCCTGAACTCCCTCTGGGGTTCACGGGCCGGAGGCTCCTCTGGCTCATCATCCAGAGACAGGGCATCCAAGTAGAGGTTCTCCCGGGCTGAGCACCTGTCCGATTCCTTCAGCTTGGACAGCGGTCGGTCTGCAAATGAGGTGGAGTCTGCGTCCGCGGAGGGCCACATCCCCACTGGATGGAGCACTCGGGGGCTTCCAGGGAGGGCAAAAGGGTGAGTATTGTCTTCTTTTTGATCACAGAGGAAACTGCCACCTCTCCGAGGACTGTTTTCTTTCTGTAACTTAAGGGTTTTAAAAATGAAAGCAATTTTTTGTTACTCTCCTAAGACCACTCTCCACAATTTATAATTACAGACGGATCCATCTATAATTCCACAGCTCACATTTCGAAGAAGTAAATGTTCTTAAAATTCTGACCTTAATTTCAAAATGTAACCCAACATTAAAAATGTGACTTTTTTTTTTTTACTCACAATTTTATCTGGACTGAAAATCTGCATTAACCAGACACAAGCCAACTCCTTCTGACAAAAATCTATATGTTATTGTATATAATTTTGAGTACTCTACTCACATAAAACTATACATTGTTAAATGACATACTTAGAACTCTCTTTTGTAATTACCTTCAGAACTTAAGGAATATTCAATGGAAAACCATCAGTGACAGCAAACTTCTAAGGGTGAATTTAATTTTTTCCTAACCAGCAGAGTTTCATAATAATAACAGAGCACTAATTCCAAATTATGTGGAATGGGCCCTATATATAACCTGAGTGATCAAACTAGGTTATAATCACTGGGTGTCAAAAACAATTTATAGTTTGCTTGAGATGATTAAATCTTTACTATAAAGGTAATTAAAGATCTGATATGACTGAAAACAAAAACAAACACACACACACACACATATACACACACATTTTATTTTTGCCTGACTTGATAAGCTCAAGAAGTGTCGATGTTAGGAAGACCTGAATTGGAACCATTGTTTCATGGCTTGCTGGTTTGCTAGCAGGTGTAAAGTCCACAACTCTTCTCAATTCAGTCTCCTCACCTGTAAATGGGGATAGCACACCTCTATAATCACTGGGTGTCATTGATTCTAGGTTGAGGGGGTGCTACAGGGGCTGGACACATTGTGAAGCTCACTGTTTGTCAGGGAAACCACCACTGACTTCCTCTGGCCTGCCCGATTCCAGGACACACTGATAAGCACCTTGCCTATATACAGCACAGAACCACATGGACAGGCAGGGAATGGTGTGAGAGCAGACTCTCGCTCGTCAAGAAGCCCAAAGACGGCTTTCCCTAGGTCTCCCGAGCTTTCCTCACTGCCTCCCTATCAAAACATGCACAGAAAGCAGAATTGAGAGAGAGCTGAGGATATCTGCACCTACATATCCTAATGGGGTCTTCAGTGGATGACATGCTCATGCACTCTACACGTTGGTTGCTCTTTTGAATAAGTAAATTATTGGAATGACTAAAGTGACATTTGGATTTGCCCTAAAGGGGTAGCAGAAGAAATATTTTTAACCCTCAAGTGCTGGGATGGTGTCAGGAAGTTCTAAAACTCCCTTGGAAGCATACTAATTTATTTTTTAACAAAGCATCTTTCATAAACAATACCTTTGTGTCCCAATTTAAATCTTCATTCACAAACTGGATATAAGTGTAATCTGTGTATCAGGAACAAAGCCACGTGAAATAATGGGGATAAAAGACTTTAACTCATTTTTCAGTAATTTCTGAGGTGGTGGAACCAAAGTATCAGAGTATTATCTTCATTTTACGAGAAAGATGGAGATTCAAGGAGCCAGAGCTTCAATGTTCGAGTTTGAGGCAGGATCACAGTTGAATTAGGGAACAAGCAAGTCACTCTGGGTTTTAGCTCCGCCCTCTCTTCTCTCTATCCCTCCCTCCCCATGACAGTTCTTTACGTTCTCTTAAAGATGCTAAATGCTTTCTTTAAAAAAGAAAAAGAAACACTTTTTATTATGTTCATCTACTGCATGTCATCACAATTTGGTTTCAACACATGATCATCTCCGAGCTATTTTGGGCAAGGAATTAAAATGCGAAGATCACATCTGAAGCTGTAAACGTGCACTGAGGGTGTGTGTGAAGAAAGGGAAGAATGATTCAAGAGGAGCGTGATGAACAAGCAGGTTCTAACTCAGTAAAAGTGGGATTTCAAAAATAAACCCTCACAGCCAGGAGCAATGTACACTAAAGCTGGTAAGTGTTAGGTTTCCTAAAAATGAACTGGAAGGTTTTAGCTGGACGTATCTGCTGCTAAGATGCCTCTGGGGTGTTGTAATAGAATAATGGGTCCTTAAAAGGATAGGGTTTCCTAGGAGAATCATTTCAAACCAGGCATCAGCAATTACTGTACTTAGAATCCTGCAGCAGAACAACTTGGAATGCAAATAGAAAACTTAAAAGATTTGCATTTCAAATAATACAGGAAACAATAAACCCTCAAGAGTGTCACCTTATCTGAACCGGTCAAAAGAAAAACGGTCACTTTGTGAACAGGTTTTAAAAGAATGGCCTTTGTATAGTAGAGACAATTGATCTAAGGACATAACTGGAAGGAGAATGGAATGATACAAGAACTTTCTTTCAGCTCTTTAGAGCTGCAAGTACTAGCATCTATATGTTAACTGGGAATTTAACAGTTCTTAGGAGAATTGTAGTGACTCCATAAAAGTTAACTATGACCCAATCAAATTTGGATTGAGACAAGAGATGCTGATAAGATAGATGATATGTGTTATATGACCTCAACCACACTCCCACAGTCATTCATCATATAAAATGCCTCAGGTGGCATAGAAATTGTGTAGGAATTCAATGACATGACAAGTATGAAGCATGTGTTCTGAAAGTGGAAAATGGATTTAGTGTTACTTCTTTCACCATCTGTATTAGGTTATCATAGTCAAGTAGTCACATATCAAGAGTGTTTACATTATTAAGAATGTTCACCTATAATTCTTCTTTATCTGTGGAATGTGTAACTAAAAGTTAAATAAGTGAGCAATCCAGTAACTGATGAACAATATTTCTACACACACATACAGACTTTAGCCAATTTGCTCTTTCACTGAGAATGCCTATAACTGCTTTACCTAATTTTCAGGATAGGGCACTGAGATTTATAAAATCCTCTTTTAAAATCTTGACGATTTTGGGGAAAAGGCCAGATTTACTTTTGAAAGCCACCATTACATATCTGAAATATCATTCACTGGCAACAAATCCTCTTCTAAAAACAGCAGTGAAATCATTGTACAAAGCCTGTGGGATACACACACACAGATTTCAGGAACAGATGAATGCCTGGAATCCATTATGCTCAAACATGTTAACCTCGAGGACTGAATTCTGGGGCTGTCATTTTGGTGGAATTGTTGCAGAAATGGGGTTCAGCTCCTTCCCCCTCTTCTCTTTCCAAACTATGGAGGCAACTGTTCATCCCTCAGTCTTCAACTCTTCGAAAGATGAATATCATTGGCTGTCTTACCAATTTTCTCTTTACTAGAAAGTCCTCATTTTCAAAAGAAAAAACAAAACAAACAAAAAACTAAAAGATTTGCTTAATTTATATCCAAGGTATATCTTCCAAAATGAAGTTGTGACAAGACCAACAAGCCTATGGCTAACAGGCAAAGGGGACCCAAAAGGGCACACAGATCATGATGGCATTGCTGGGGTACGGGAGGGACAGACAAAGTGAGAGATCCTGGGGGAAGTTGGCCCAGAAGAAACCTCCCTGGTAACAAGGTGCCTAGAGTTACCGTGATACTGTGAAACTGGTTAGCTAAAGTTAGATATAATAAATCTGTCACCATTTCATAAGAATACATTATCGTTTGCCCCTACAATATCCACTGAACAACGGATCACAGGCACACAGGGGATTTAATACAGAAGATTCTCCTCAACTGCTGGTATTTCTAGGCCAAATAGGAAGTGGCCAATTTTCCTTTGATAGATTTTAGGGAATTTTGAAATAAGCCATATCAAATATCAATACAGTGACTTAGTTATGTGAGTGTGAGTGTAATTCAGCCTAGGAAGAGCTTCAGCTCCTTTCTCTGCAGTGCACTTTCTTCTTCTCAATGCTTTCTGAGCAAAAAAGGCTCCAGGTCTCTTTTAGTTCATTCTCCTTCTCTCACTCCCCTATGGTTTGCAGAAACTAACCTTTGCCTCTGTATATGCATAACACAGGCACCATGTCTGAGGATAATGGAGCACATTTTTCAAAGGGCTCCCACATAAATGCAGGCAGTATGGGTATTTGTAATAGAGTAATGAGGTTATTTTCCCTGAACTCAGTTTCTTATTGATTAATACATTTCCTAGAGGCCTCATGAATTTATAAGTGTGACGGCTGAAAAAAATAAAAGGTATGCATGCTATGTAAATATCTGGCCAGGGAGGAATTCTAAACCTTCATCAATTTAATGTGAAAATGTAATCTGTGCATCATTCAGGCAAAACCACAGCTATGCAAACTGCTAAATCTGACGCAATGCAGAGAATGATGATCTGGGCAGTAGAAAAACAACTCCCCTCATCTCCTGAATACATCTGAGTTTTTCAATGGTTTGTTTAGCTGAAGACAATGAGCTACCAGCTACCTCCCCTGACTATGGTTCTATCTAATTACAGCTCAGCAATATCCACAACAGGTGCAAACAGCCTGACTTCTAACTTAATTCAGCAATTTCTTTACTAATGGACAAAAATTCCATTCAAGCTGGAGCAGTCACTGTGACCACGTCTTTAGTGGCAAACTTAAAAGTTAATTTGCTTTTTGGCAGAAATCATTTTACAAGACCTGAAATAACCTCATCTTTCAAGTTTAGTCTTTAAATTCCTTTTAAAAGTTACCCCCCACACACATACACCTCTGAACATATACACACCACACGTAGAAACACACAGGAAGCTACCTATAAACTTTGCAACGAAAAGCTCTGTGTAATGGAAGGGCTGAGCCCAGGTCTCCAATATTAAAAATTCTAGGATTTCTTCCTTTTCCTCTGGAGGCCCATGAAACATCCTGAAGTAGTAAGGACCTCTAAGCTGCCCAATGTTTTTTTCTCCTCTAAGTCCTCTGATTTCCAGGTCAATTTAGCAGTCTCCACTCTCTTCCCTAGCCTCTGGTGTCTGGGTGCTTCCTTACCTGTTCTATTCTCCACAAGAGTTCCTTCTTTTGCTGCTCCCACTCCTGCCGATCTCTGTCCAGGCGGTCAAGAAGTTCTACCTTCTCCCGGTTCCAGTTCTTCTCATTGTGATGGATCTGCCACCGTAGGTCCATGACCAGGCCATGACTGTCAGCCAGGAGTTTCTGGTGTGTCTCCCTCTCCTTCTTGAATGCCCCTTTGTTGTCAGTGGGGGAGCCTGGTTCTCCCAAGTTTTTCTCGGTCTTCTCTTCCAGCTGTCAAGGAGAAAAAAACTTAGGAACTTCATCTCTGCCAAGTCTTGCATTAGCAGGTGAAGAAAAATCTCAGCATATTAATGTATTATCCCTGGAAACATGTTTAAACCAAGATTTGACCAATCGCATAAATGAAAAATTTTCATTTTTAAAGTCCCAATTATGAATATTTGACACAGAATGTTAAGCTTTCCATACTCTGCTTCTCAGCTCCACTTCCATACTCTGAGTTACCACCATCTCTTGCCTGTCCCTCTGTAGAGCTCCTTGAGGACAGGTACCTGTCTGTGCCTATCGCCTGAGCCCCCATGTGAAACCAAGGGATGGGGCAGTGATGGAACCTGGGCATCTACAACAAATATTGGTCGAACACCGAGGAGGTAACATAACAAAAACAAACAAGCAAAAAACAAAAACAAACACCCATCTAGACATATACTCAAACTGCTGAAAGCCAAAGAGGAATCCTTGGAGACAGAAAAAAACATACCACATACAGAGGCACATAGACAGGAATGACAGAAGACCTCTCCTTGGGAACTATGCAACTCAGAAGACAATAGAGTGACATTGTTAAAGGGCTGATGGGGAAAACAGCAACCTTGATAGAATTCTACGTGTCTTTTAAAAAATAAAGAAAAAAAATCCTTTTTCAACAAATAAAAATTGGGGAAAAAATTGCCAACCAGACCTGCGCTTCAAGAAATGATAGAGGTACTTTTCAGGCAGAAGGAATATGATACCAACAGACACTGATCTACACACAAAAAAATGAAGAACACTGGAAACGGCATAAATAAATGCAAATATAAAACTCATTTTTCCTAGTTTTAATTGCTTCAAAAATCATTGAGTGTCTGAAGCAAAAACAGTTGCAATGTATTGTGTGTTTACAGAACATGTATATGTAAACTATGACAACAATAGAGGACAAGAGGAAGGAATTGGGAGTAGGCTGTTGTTGGAGAGCATAAATTTTTGTTAAAGATTAGTGAAATTACAGATGTATTTTTTTCACTATTCCACTTCAGCAGATCAGTGAATTCTACCCACAGACCCATTTAATCCGTTCACTTCTAATGGTTTCTAATCCATTCCACACCTTGAAGCCAGAATAACCTTTTTAAAAACAAATCAAAATGCTTTAGTTTCATTATAAAATTAGGATTGTCATTTCAATTCTTTGAACATTCTTCTTTCTGTCTCTCATACCTGACTAGGTGCAGCTCCTCAGATGTGGCATGCTCCTTTCTTCACAATGTTCCTTTTCAGTCTGATACATCTTTTCTCTCCTTTTCTATGTACCCACTCCTATTCATCCTCTGAGATTCATTCTAACGCAGACTTTCACAAACCACCCTTTCCTGAATCCTCAAGCCGAGGAGTATGCCCTGCATACCCCTATTCTCCGACAGCAGTGTCCAGGCCTGGTGGGGCACTGGTCACGCTATTACAAATTATAACCCTTGTCTGGGTCTCACACTGCATTGGGAACCCACTCAAGAAATTTATTTGTTGCTGGGTCCCTGGCATTTAGAATAAGGACTGATTTAGGAATCAGTTGAAGGAATCACAGACTTGGGAACTGACACAAAATGGCCTCCACCGAAAGAAAATACTTAACTTTTAGTAGAATTTACCTGTTTCGCTTTTAAATAGAAGAGGATAAAAATGGGACTATTATAAATGCACTAGCATTGGCCCACATTCATTGTTTCATGGGTTGCAAATGTTTAATGAACTTCTTAAATTATTTGGACAGATGAATCTTCACCGATTACCACCTGGATTCTAGGCTTGAAGTCCTAGCTTTATTTCACGGTATTAAATGACTCTCCCTGAAGCTTTTTTTTTTCTTTTTTCTTTTTTTGTGGACTTCCACAGCGGCTCGGCAGGCCCACCACGCCCACGCAGAAGGAAACATGTGGGTGGCAAACATGTGGGTGGATACCAGGTGCCTCTAAAACAAAGATGAAATGTTTTAAAACTGGCTTGCATCAAAGATTATGCTTCATTTCTTCAGCTACACTTACATCTTTGAAAATATTTAGCTTTTTCTCCCATAAATATATTTTTAAATAGGTTTAAAGGCAGCTCATTAGAGAGTGTCCTTACTCCTTTCTCCTCTGCTGCTGACTGGTCAGGCTGTGTGCCAACATAAATAGAGCACCTAGTAAGAGACTGCTACTAGGCAGTGGGCAGGATTCATAACTGGGTCAGTGGCTCCGTCATCTGACCAGCCTGGCCTGACACTTTGCTTTTCCTATGCCTTGCAGCTTCCTCTGCAGAGAAGACTGTGTCTCTGCTCTTCCCAGGGCTGTAAGCCTGATACGAGTACTCCCTTGAGCCAGGTGGCAATGCAGGTGAACCTGTGGGTACCAAAGCTGTTGTTTTCTTTTGACATGACAGGCCCTTTTCTCTTTTATAAAGGCCAGAAGATGTCTCCTTTCTGGGCAATTTGTGTGTGTGTGAGTGTGTGTGTGTGTGTGTGTGTGTGTGTGTGTGCAGGACTGAGCCAATTCACATAAAATTTTAATTATTTTGTGTTTTGCCTCAAAATAGGGCTTAGAAAATAGATTATCAAAGATGCACAGACATTTCTTCCCTTATCATGACCAAGGGGGCTGGAAGAAACCTGGAGAAGCAATTGGAGCAAGCAGACACTGCAGAAAGTGACAGTGCTTTGAGGATTTCCAGAGAGAAAATGTTTCTGAAAACATAAAAAAGAATGGTTTGTGGCTAAGTCTGATCTTAACAATCATGCCATGGTCTAAAATCTCCCAGGAGGCTCCACTCTGTTGGGAGTGTGGAGGCAGGAACACACTCTCTTCTCCACTTGAGCACTAAAGACTCTGTGATGCGAGACCAGCCACTTCTTCTGGGCCTCCATTTCCTTTGGTGTAGATGACACTGAAATTGATTAGACTTTTAGGGCATGTAGTGGAAGGTCTACAGCTCTTTCCAGTATTTGGAGAAATCTAAAGGAAAGCATGTGTACCTTTTTCAGAGATAACTAAACTACAACTTGCTTTTTCTTAGCTCCTGTCTGAATTATGTCAGTGTACTCTGATCACCATTTCTGCCTATTCTTCAATGGGGCTAAATACAGTCTTGCTCAATGCAGAATGAGAAAATAAATGCTATTTTAAAAATACTGCTGTGAGCTGCTGGGTGCTGCCGTGGGCTGCGGTGTGCTGCCATGGGCTACCATGGGCTGCCATGGGCTATCACGTGCCCTAGCCCCACACCAGATTCCCTAGCCCTGGGCTCCAGTGCTGGGAAGAAAAGTCCCCATAACTTCTGGCTGTGAAAACCAGCAGAGATTGTGACTAAGTGAGTTGGTGAGTGGCTGGAGTCCCAGGCATACCTCTTAAAGAGCCCTTGCATGGACTTACTCATTGACAGACTCACTCTCTCTGAGCTCCTGCACTGGGGCAACAGCTCAAAACAACCAAAAACATATGGGAGGAACAAATTGTCTGGATCAAAGTGAGAGGTGGAGAGTCAGCTTTCTCCCAGATGGAAGTGAGACGTGGTGGCAGAAGGCATTGTTCCTGGGCTGGCCAGTGGCTCAGATGGTTGGAGCACCGTGCTGAGGTCGCCGGTTCAATTCCCACATGGGCCAGTGAGCTGTGCTCTCTACAGCTAAGATTGTGAACAACAGCTCTCCCTGGAGACTGGGCTGCCGTGACCAGCTGGAGATTGGCATGAGCTGCCGTGGGCTACTGAGTGCTGCCATGAGTGGCCAGTGGGCAGTGTGAGTGGCCGGGAGCTGCTGTGAGCGGCCGACCGATGACTGGCAACCGACTGCCTCAACCGGGGGGAGCGCAAGGCTCCTAATACCAGCATGGGCCAGGGAGCGGTGTCCTACACAGCTAGACTGAAAAACAATGGCTTGAACTGGAGTGGGGGGGCGGGAGGCGGAAGAAAAGGGGGAGAGAAAGAAGGCATTGTTCTTTTGTTTAGCCCTCCCCGCTCCCAGGTTGCAGAGCAGGCAGCCAGCATATCTGAGTCTCCATCAACCTGGCTAACATCATTTGTCCATTGTGCTCTGGTGATTCCCTGAGATGCTGCCCACCCAAATCACTTCCAGTGGCTTTTCCATACAAACGGCCTTTCTTGGTTCATGCTGTGGACTTTCCTAAAATCTCTCAAAGTTTACAAACCCCAAACAAGCAGCATCTGGCCTTAGTGTACCCCATACCTCTTGCTAAGCAGCCCCAAGTCCAGCACTAGTGGCAGCAGGCTTCGGTTCACAGCTTAGCCTCTCCCAGGCACGTCCAAGCCCAGCGAACATGGAAGACATCTAAAGATCGCTTTGTGGCTCATTCTAGGTGGCCCCTTGCAGGGCACCCAGACAGCAGGTTAACTTGGCCTGTGGTAGGGCCTTTCCCAGGAGTCTCCAGGGCCAGCATGCCCAGTGGCTGGTTTCGGACCACACCAGAGCACCACCAGGTCACCTCCACAGATGACACACCTAGAGGGAAAACTAGGCAAGCACCAGAGCCCCACTAAAGTGAATCCTGCTCCTGCACAACAGCTCCTCCACTTTAGTCAGAGCCAGTCCTCACAACCAATCAGCCTGAGGGTTAATTCCTCTCACTGATGTGCCAACGACAACCGAGGCTCAACTACAACAAGAAAGGACACACAACCCACACAAGAGTTACACCTGGAGCACCCGGCTCAAGTGACCAGGGAAACTGTGCCACTGGGCCCCACAAGACACCTACTACATAAGGCTACTCTACCCATACTGGGAGGCATAGCAGCTCTACCTAATACACAGAAACAAACACAGGGAGGCAGCCAAAACGGGGAGACAAAGAAAGATTTCCCAAATAAAAGAATACAACAAAGCTCCAGAAAAAGAACTAAACAAAGTGGAGACAAGCAATTTACCAGGTGTAGAGTTCCAAAGAGTGGTTATAAAGATGCTCATTGATCTTAGCAAGAACTTCAACAAAAAGGTAGGAAACATAAAAATGGAGATAGAAAACATAAAAAAGAAACCAGTCAGAAATAAAGAATATAGCAAGTGAAATAACGAATACAATAGAGGGACTCAACAGTAGATTATATGAAGCCGAGGTTCAAATCAGCAATTGAGAAGATAAGGTAGCAGAAAATATCCAGCCAGCAAAAAGGAAAGTGACGATAGTTTAAGGGGCCTCTGGGATACTATCAAGCGTACCAACATTTGCATCATTCATACCAACATCCAGAAGGATGTTGAGAGAGAGCAAAGACTTGAAAACAAAGTTGAAGAAATAATGACAGAAAACGTCCCTAATCCAATGAAGGAAATAGACATACAAGCCTAGGAAGTGCAAAGGGTCCCAAACAAGATGAACCCAGAGAGTCCCACACCAAGACACATCATAATTAAAATGCCAAAGGTTAAAGACAAAGAAAGAATCTTAAAAGCAGCAAGAGAAAAGCAGTTAGTTACCTACAAGGAAGTTCCCATAAGACTGTCAGCTGATTTCTCAACAGAAACTTTGCAGGCCAGAAGGGATTGGCAGGAAATATTCAAAGTGATGAAAAGCAATGACCTACAACCAAGATTACTCTACCCAGCAAAGCTATCATGTAAAATTGAAGGACAGATAAAGAACTTCCCAGACAAGAAAAAGCTAAAGCAGTTCATCATCACCAAATTAGTATTGCAAGAAATGTTCAAGGGACTTCTTTAATAATAAGAAGAAAAAGGTAAAAAATATGAATAATAAAGTGGCAATAACTACATATATATCAACAATTACTTTCAATGTAAATGGATTAAATGCTCCAATCAAAATATGGGATGACTGAACGAATAAGAAAACAAGACCCTTACATATGCTGTTTACAAGAGACTCACTTTAGATCAATAGATACACAGAGACTGAAAATAAAGGGATGGAAAAAGATATTTCATGAAAATGGAAAAAAAAAAAGCTGGGGTAGTAGGACTTATTATACCAGACAAAACACACTTTAAAACAAAGGCTATCTCAAGAGACAAAGAAGGACCCAGTAATCCCACTTCTGGGTATTTATCCGATGAAACCCAAAACACTATTTCAAAGAGACATGTACATCCATATGTTTGTTGCAGCATTATTTACAATAGCCAAGATATGGAGGGAATCTGGGTGTCCATCAATAGACGAATGGATAAGGAAGAGGTGGTACATATATGCATATACAATGGAACATTACTCAGCCGTAAAAAAGAATGAAATCTTACCATTTGCAACACATGGATGGACCTAGAGGGTATTGTGCTGAGTAGAGTAAGTCAGACAGAGAAAGACAAATGCCATATGATTTCACTTATATGTGGAATCTAAAGAACAAAATAAATTAACAAACAAAATAGAAACAAACTCATAGATACAGAGAACATTTTGATGGTAGCCGGATGGGAGGGGGTTAGGGGGATGGGTGAAAATGGGGAACAGATTAAGAAGTACAAATTGGTAGTTACAAAATAGTTATGGGGATGTAGAGGATAGCAAAAGGAGTATAGTCAATAATATTCTAATAACTATGTATGGTGTCAGATGGGTATTAGATTTGTTGGGGTGATCACTTCATAAGTTGTATAAATGTCTAGTCACTATGTTGTACACCTGAAACTAATATAATATTGTATGTCAGCTATAATTGGAAAATTTTTAAAAATATTAAAAGAATAAAAATAAAAATGCTGCTCAATGGGGACCGTGTTTCACACTTAGAAGAGGGCATATGGGGGGAAAGAAGGTGCCTTGGAAAGGTTGGGGACTTTAAAAAGAGATAGCAGGTGTCTGCTCCTGATTTTCTCCTTGGAGCCCTCTTTCTCTTAGATGGGGGTCACTATGGATCTGAATAACTGTGACTCCTCCCCACCTGTCCCAGGGGAGACCGAGCAGGGCAGGTACCTGTTCCAGGCGGCACTTGAGCATGGCCCACTCCATGTCCCAGGCAGCCTTGTCGCTGGCATATTGCTGCTGCAGCCGCAGCCGGGCATGCTCGTCCTCCCGCAGCTCTAAGCGTAAGTCCTCCAGCAAGGTCTTCAGTGCTCTGAACAGCTGCTGGTTTTCTACCACCTGTGGGAATAAAGGAGTCAACTCTGGTACCTCATGTAAGGGTAGTCTTTAGGTCAAAAAGGAAAGGAGCCAGGAAATCAAGATGGGCTGTTTCCAAGGTGCCATTAGCAATGGGCACAGAGCCAGGGTGTCCCCATGCTGGTCATCGGGCCCTGAGGCTGAGACTGCTAAGGGCCTGTTGGAATAGGAGGGAGGCCAGAACACAGGCTGCTGCTATGGAGACCTGGAGCTGAAGGGAGGAAGCTGCAGGAGGCCACAGGGAGCCCCATAGTCCAGGGCTGCTAGGAAGCTCTGTGTGAATTCAGACATCCAAAGCTCTGGCTGGGGATGTAGATATAACAAAATACAAACACTTACCTATGTATGCTGTCATTTTAATGCCAGCTGCTATACCAGAAGGGAACTAATAAAGGGCTAGTGTCTCTTACAAACATAGAGTGGTCATCCTCTGACTTGTAGTTACTAAGAGGTCATATATGTAACAAGCATGGCCATGGGCCGGAGGGGACTTTTGAGGTTTAATAATTAAAGCCAAAGGTAAATGCTTAACCTGTTCATGAAAGCTTCCTCATGGTGCCCTGAGAGAATCATTGCCCTCTCCTCTCCACTTCACTAACAGCACAAATAACCATAGCTCCTTTATCTGGTACCCCTTCCCCCACTGTAAGGGAGAGAGACAAAGCCTGACCCACTCCCACACTTCCAGTGTTTCCCACAATGTTTGGCTCATGTGAAGTGTCCGAACAGTACATGAAAAATGGAGTTTTATTACTAATCTGCTTATATCTAATTTAAAAGATTTTATATGTTCTAAAACATGTCCTGCCCTTTGAAGGCACGATTTCAAAACTATGAATGCTATCTTAGTACGTTTCAGCAAGGGTATTTTATCAGGAAGATTTGTCCAAATGAATTAAACATGCTGAATTAATTCTGTACCTGAATAACAAAAGCCACATAAGCCCGTCTCTTCCAATCAGACAGAAAACACAAAAGTGCATCACGAACTCTCAGATAGTCTCGGGGCAATCTTCTTTGATACATTGATGAGGCAAAAGGGAAAAAAACTCTCTCAGTCCTACTGGATGCAGATTCTCTCTACTGTGGGAGACAGAGCCCTTACTGTCAGGCAGAATCCCCGCTACTTGTTAAACCTCTCATGCCAAGGGCAGCGAGGAGAGTGCCCTTTGGCTGCTTACATTGGGAGCTTCTCCTCCGTTACCTGGAGAGTCAGTTGTGCTTCTAAAACTAGTTAATCCACTAAACATACACATGTACACAAAGAACGGAAGAATTTAAGATACTCTGGATATATGTTTGGATATAAATAAAGTTGAATTAGAAAAGAGAAATTCCTTAACATGAGCAAATTTATTACTGAAAACTCCATAGTTGCCCTCATAACTTATATGAAGAGTTATATTAGATACAGTAGAATTTTGACCAAGTAGAAAGGCCTATTTGTTAGCATTTATTGCTCCTTGATTTTTCTCACCTTTAATACCAATTATCACTTTAACAGCTCTGAGAGGAAAGGCATTAGGAATACAATTCAGTGAACATTTGCAAAACTCAGCAGGTAACCTTTAAAAATCCTACACATTCTTTCCAATCATCTGAATATAAATAAATTACCACTATGCTCAAAGAGATGCTCAAGAAATGTGTGAAATTGTAATAAATACAGAACAGTTTCTTTAAACTCTACACCACCAGTATTTAAAAATTACATAAGTGCAGGTAAGAAGAGGTGTTGCAACAACTTTTTCAGAAATACACCTTAAGTATAGAATTTACTGAAAATTATGTATATTTTATGGTAGATTTATTTGGTATTTTCTTTCATCTTTGGATTTAAATTTCTAAAACTATGACTACTTTTTATGTCAAAGTATTTTTTAGCATGAAATAATGGTAATAATTTTGATCCAGCCATTGTAGTCATCTAATTGTCACTGAAAAATAAACACAGAAAACCACATAACAAATTTTTATATGTATTCAATAGCTCCCTGTGAACCCCAAGTCACCTATGTGGTCAGCCTATGGGGTTCTTAGCCCTACACCAAACAGCTCTGACAACATCAGGACCAGTACTTTGTACTCCTCAAAAGCAGCGGCTCACGTGCCAGACCTTTTGCAAATTAAAAATTTGGGAGCACTTATTCTGCAAGTAAGCACTTTTAGGCATTAGCGGATATCAGATTAAATAAAATTAAGCTTTAATATTTTCACATACATTTAGGTCAGAGTAATCAACATAATGTCCTATTATATCAGTATAATATTAATCACCAAGGAATGAGTTCAAAATTGCTTTGGGGTAAAGGTGGCCCAGGGAGCAAGAAAGTTCAGAGAATCCACACTATTGGTACTCGTTACTATAATCACCGAGGAGCAGCATGTGGCATGGCAAGAAGCCACACTATCTCTCTGCCTTGACGCAAAACCACAAGAACTGATGTCCAAGTAAAAATTTCTGAAGATCCAGAATGAGCCGCGGATGGGTATAATCCTTCTAAACAGCTTATTCACACACAAAAATCCCAGGAATGATAACTAATATTCTTTTCAATAGGCCAAGGGGTGTGCTAAATCATTCACCTACGTGACCCTGCGCTTCACATCAGTCCTGGGTACGTGTTGCCATGTTCCCCACGTTACAGAGGAGGAACACAGTGTGCAGCGACGCCAACATCTTGTTGCTAGGAAGTGGACGCCTGGACTGCAACACAGGCCTGTCCCATCCAAGGCGGACAAACTGAGCCAGGATGTTTGGATTCTGACACGAATCCTTGACCAGGCTTTTTTTTTTTTTTTTTTTTCAAAGGAAATAATAGTAATGAGGCACCACAAAAAAATACCTACCGTAGATGTTATTTCTCTCACTTTTTATTCGGTGGGGGACCTTGTTGGACTATATTTTGGATAAAAAGATGGCCCAAATCAAGTTAAAAATGGAACCAAGACACTCTGGTCCATTTAAAAGTCTTCAGGTGAAAGTCTGCTCAGATATAGAACTCCTGAACCTTCTGTGCCAGGGGCCTAGCTAAGCAACCTTTTAACTTGTGTATCTGTTAAGTATAGGTCCATTTCAATTAAAAAGACCGACTTTTCAATCTCTTCAAGATCAGCGGGTTGGTTTTCTGGCAAAGAAACAGGATAAAATGGATCCACTATTTTTTCTCACCAGTCTAAGGCCATTTCAGCCTTTCCAAGCTCATCTCTCTTGGGTGAGGCTTAAAATAATCTCCAAATTGGGATCAGGAGATTAACTGTGCTATAAAGTGTTAAACTTTATAACACGTTCAAGGTTGGGCATCAGCCAATAGAACTACTATCCAAGTATATGATAAACATTATTAATAGAAAATGAAAAGGAAGTTTATGGTAAAGGTAACATACCAAGCTATTTGTGATACAATGCCAGCAATTGTACAAAATCATTCTTGCCTAAGATTTCTGACATGTGCATCATAATTCTGTGAAAGAGCTAAACTACCACCACCTACTTTGCTTGCATCAGAGCCATTAACTTTGGAAATGGCTTTAATCTAAAGTTGGAACAGATATATTCACCTGCCTCTATAGGCTCACCCACAAAAAGCCAGTTGTAAAATAAAGGTGATGGCCTCCACCTCTTATTCATTTAGGCTATTAGACATAGGCAGAGAGTTCTGGGATGCTCTGGTAGTTGCTCCTGACCCCCCCACATACTGCATAGTTCCTATTTGACACGTATAAAGAAGGGGACCTCATGCAGGAACTCCTCAACCAGCAGGAGTCCCCAGGTAAGACCTTTTCTGTGAGATTAGCCAGAAAAGATACATTTGTATATCCAGCAACATTTTAATAAGTAAGCCATTGGTCATTCTTACCTTCATTGTTATATTCAGATTAATTTTAAGATTCTTTTCTATAACCATTATCCCCCCCACAGATAAAAGACAATGATTCATTGAAAACTGGCCGTGAAACTATAATCTACAATGGAGGTTTACAGAGATGACAGACTCATTTATGTACAAAAATCATTTGTCCTCTGGCTGAAAACATACTAGATGATTTGGGCCATGAGGGCTCTGTGCCTGCGGGCCATCATGATTTTCATTTCCCAAGAATAAACGTGGGTGTGTGAAACAATTGATGGGCATGTATTTAATAAATTGTAAACCGAGAGGTACCAGACAAAGGCTTCAAAGAAACAGGGCAGGTCTGATGCAAATCAAGTGGTCAGATGGGGAAAAAATCACTCATCAGCGAGGTTTCGAGTTTGTTACACACTTTGAAAGGTATGCCGTAAACTGCCAACCACAGCTAACTCTGGGAGGTGGGAACGGGGTGGAGAGAGTCCTTTTCTTAAGTCCCGTTTAGTACTTATAACTTTTTACCTCCAGCACGTGCTATTTCTACAGTAACATAAGTAAACAAACTAAAATACACAGCAAAAATAAAATGTTTCATAATTATAAGCTCTGGTCTGGTTCCGTTTGTATAGAGTTCCCGTGTCTCCTAGGTGAGGATATAAAGTTGCAGAGTCTGAAGAATAAACCATGGTACAACATACAAAATGGAAAAGTAAAAGCTATCTAGGTTCAAGAGAAAAGCTTGATTATTACAAAAAGAAAAAAAAAAAGGCAGATCACAGTTCTGATGTGCAAGCCTTGTCTGGAAGAGGGGTTCTTTCTGGCAGTTTCTGCATCTTGGGCAAAGCAGAAAGGTGGGCACCCAGAAAGCAGACTGCTGGGCAGCCAGGTGAGTCGAAGTCTAAGAGGTCCAGGGAACCAAAGGTACTCTGTCTGCAGGAGAAAGGTGGACTCTTACTTAGGCTGCCCCTGAAGAACCTAAGCATCAGACGAGTACTGGATCAGTGACAAAGGCCCAGGGAAGCAGATTTCACTCGGTCCTAAGGCTGGATCCTGAGTGAGACACTTCAGTGACCAGTCTTAGCTGAAGACTTGAAGACTAATATGAAACATAATTTCATTAGATCTTTCTCTGAATTTTAAATTACGTTATTTATTTTATTCTTAGATGCTTTAATAAAGAGTATTATGTCACATCCCTAAATGAAAAAGTTATCTCCTCTTTTAATAAATTAATCCAGTTCTGGGAAGACAGGGTCATAATTCTGGCACTATTAATCACCTTGTGTTAAAAAACAAAACAAAACTTGATTTCAGAAATTACTAATGAATATAAAATGCATACACAGCTTTAGGGGTGCTGGTCTCAAAAGCTTAAGGTAATGGCAAGCGTCTTAGACTTCAATGAGAACTGTGCAACATGCCCTTGCCTATTTCCAGCCTCTGCTCTTCCACAGGCCGGGCAAACTGAAAGTGCTTACTGTTCTTGAGGACAATCAGGTCACTGCTGCTAGAGCGCCATGTAACTAAAGATCAGTCAACAGGGAACATTGGCAGAACCAAATATTTTCCAACTTAATGATTTTCATGAACTATTTCCAAGGTTGATTCAATATATGAATTTTTTTTTTTTTTATGTCTTTGGACATGATAAATGTTGCCATTTACTGTGTTCAACTGTGAGAATGCTCAATATGACACAAAGCAAAGACCAAGGCCTGGGAAATTTTGTTACTTGTGAATATATCCTGGGGAAAGAAGTTAGGCCACCTTCCTCATTCTGCTCATCTATCACCTTGGGAGGCTCTCAGAGTTTCTGAACAGGATCAGCTCTGTAGGGCAGCTCTGTAAGACCCAGGCTGCCAACTAATACCCAGGCCACTAAAGGGCAGGCAAACCTTCTAAGCGAGAATGCCGACTGCCAGGGAACCAGCTGTCACTTACAGTAGAGCTCATTAACCTTCCGTTTTGGGATAGACGACATTATACACTTAATTACTATGGAGATCTGGGTCCACTAAAGGCAGACTTGATGCTGCCCGACTGGCCCCTATCCTGTGAGCATGTTCACGGGCCGCTACTGCGCACTGCGTGAACTGCAAACTCATGGGTCCACCTCTACTTTAAGAGGAAGAGCTAAAAAATTACGTTGGAAGAGGAGGAAAAGAGAGATGATATTAAAATACGCTGAATTTGAGGTTCCAGCTGAGTGACTTTCTATTAGTTTCCACCCCAAGGGTAAAACTTTCCATGACGATTGTTTAGAAAACCAGATGTGTTACATTTTTTTCCTTTTCCAAAGCATTTGGACACACACGTGGGAAACACCCAACAATTGATCTTAGTGCAGCAGGTTTACGACCAAGTGACAATCAAGGAATATTATGGGTTAATCACAGATACTTTATAGTATTGACTGCCAGTATCTCTTTTAAAAATAATAAAACTGGAAGATTTTAAAGGATTATTTGCAAAGTAGCATTTTATTTTCTGACTCAGTCATTTCTAGAAAACTCATTCCATGAGCTAAAATCTCCCCATGGACACTGGCATTATGATGAACTTCCTAATAACTGTAATCAAAAGCTTCTTTGAAAATATAACCTCTTTCTTGAGTCATATTATTCAAGGATAGATGACGGTGCATAGAAAATAGCTCTTTGGTTGTGAAAATCTGATTTGTACATGGAGTGAAAGCAGTAAGGGGAAAATACACATTTCCCCAGGGCCTGTGCTCAGACATCACCACTTTTCCTCATCTGGATCTGAGCCAAAGTGCTGATGACACCCCTCTCCCACTTGACCCTCAGAGGCTCTGGGCTGAGGGAGGGGCCGCAGCTGTGGAGTCCAGTGCAGAGGGAGTGCCCAAAAATGTTGTGGTTGAGCGGCTGCAGCCTCACCCACCTGCCCAGAGTGACTGCTGCATCTAGGGTCATCCCAGAGCCAGGGGTCCAAGGCTTGGGAGCTCAGTCTCTGCCCTGTGGAACCCTCAGAGAAGCAATATAAGGTCAGAAAAGACCCAGACCAGGAAGTCTGGGAGTGAGAAAGCTTTCACATCAGTTGCCTCCCAGGGTCTCAACACTCCAAACCCACCACGGTTACTTTTTTATATAAAAGTGCAAAAAAATCTGGCTGGTATCAATAGTATATTTTGGTTTATTAAGTAGGGTCTATATGCTTAAAAATTAATAAATGTGACATCTGTCAACACTAATAGTTACTGAATATTACACATTGAAATCCAACTTCTCTTTATACGTTTTAAATATTTAAAAAAAAAGTCATCAAATATTTTTATTTGGGTCATTATGTTTCAAGTGGCCCAAAAGAATCTGAAACACTATACATGTTTGGGGATTTAAAAAAACAACAACTTGTTCTTTCCTCCTTACACATTATGTTACCAAATTAGTGATATTGCCTATGCCCATTTAGCTAAACAGAACAAAAAAAGTTCTGTTTTCAGACCATGATCAGAGCACTGCTTCCATGTTCTTTCCTCCTTGGAAGAATGGTCAACCTTTACAAGGCCTCAGACCTCTCTCCAGAATACCTTTTTTCTTCTCTTTCTGCGGCACATTTGCTGGTCTTGAGGAGATATACTTGATCTGATCTTATTACGGTCCTTATTTATATGTGTAAAACAAATAAACCAATGGGCCGACATTAACATGAAAGTTTTAATGATGTGATTTCTAGCAAAAATACAGCAACAGGCAACCTCTGTAAACCAGAAAAGTTTCTTCTCCCCAGAACTCCAGTCCATGGTAAAAGATGGCACAGACCTAGATTAGAAGTCTCCTCTCCCAAGTGTGGGTAGAACGAACGCTGGGACCTCGGCACCCACCTGCCTGTGGAGCTGTCCTCCATCTGCAGGCTGCAGCCGAGAGCCATGGTCACCGACCTGCACCGGGGAGTGTGGGCGATGCTCCCCCATCGAAGGGCTGCACCCTGGACCGTTGTCATCGTGCTCTGGGCTGTCCCCCTTTGGGTCCCCTTGAACTCCAAGCTCACCAAGCCTGGGGTGGGGCCCTGGGTGCTCGCTCTGAAAACAGCAGAGATAATGATCACAGCTGTACTTGAATCCTTCTGCTATGCAGTTTGATTTTTATGGATTGAGGATAATTATCCACTATGGGTTTCAAGTCTTCACTTTTCAGCCCTTTCTCTAATATGCTCAGTTTGGCCGTTTCGCTCTTTGGACACCTACTCCATTTAAAGATCAACAGTGTAGTAAATACAGTTCACTAAAAAAGATTAGGAAGTTTACTATTTCTAAATTATTATTGCTTACAGTCACAGTTTTATAAATTAGAGAAGGAGGAACCCCAAGGCATTGAGCAACATGAAACTTTACAAATATTCCTAGGTTTTGCTTAATGATGGTTTTCTATGTCATGGATATTTGGAAGCAGACTGAATTAATTTTTGAAGACGTTCTTCACCTTGAGGAAAGAGAATCACCATATCTTCCCATTCATAGGATGGGTAAAATTACATATGCTGTTCACTAGAGTGAAAAGCGGATGAAAGGACTTTGGGGCTGAAAGGAAACCAACATTCACAGTGCCTCGAGGCTGCTGACTCAGTGGCCAGCCACACCGGACACCAGTGGTTCCAGCCCGCCACTCACCAGAGAGCAAGGCCAGGAAGGAGCCTGCTGAGCTAGCGGTCACTCTGACTTAATCAATAAAATTTATCAAAAGCAAACAACCGTTCTGATTCTGCTATGACTCCAGGAATTGAGGCATGTTCTCTTTCTTACAAGAACATATACACATTTCAAAGGTGGTAAAAAAGTGACCCATCTGGAGCTTAAAAGAGACCCTTATAAAATTGCATTGGCAGAACGGGCTCTAGCCTTTAGGAACAAACAACTGAAATGGAAAGAGGAAACAGGTTTTACAAACAAACCAGGAAAGTAGAATGAGACAGTCAAGGATCTCCGGGGGTGATCACTTGAATGAATTCAAAGTCAGCAATAAAAGGGATGGCAGCAAAAGTTTGTTGCAGAATGGAGATACAGACCTGTGTACTCTTAAAAGCAGGTCAAAGGGCAGCACAGAATTCTTGGTCTTTGCACTTCCATTGCCTGGGGTGGACTTGACAAAATCATCTGAACAGAACAGGACTGTGTGTGGGGGGAGGGGCACAGGAGTGTCTGGGGGTTGAGAACAAAACCCATACAAATGAAATGAACTCCCCGGGTAGCGGTACCTCAGTGAAATCCTCCCCTTCCTCCTCCATCTGTTTCCCTTGCCGCCAGTGCTTCAGCAGCCACCTGAGCTTGACGTAGAAAAGGAAAATGTTCTGTTTCAAGGACCGGAGTTCCTGCTGCATCACGTTCCTCTCATCACTCCAGGTTCGCTCATGGAGGGTGTTCTGCAAAGTCAGGCTGTTCATTTCCAGCTCTTTCCACCTCAATGCATAGAGGTGCTCCTCCTCCATCTTGAACAGAAGAGAGAATGTGACAGGCAGCTATCCCAAGGTGCCACCCAAACCAAACCAAGAGTTTTTGCAAACTGCCATTCAAGCTATATCATTTTGCAGATGGGACATGAAACACAGAAACCACCAAAAGTTTAGTAAACCTCTTGAGAGTATTTATAAAACCTCATGAGCTCTCTGATTCAGAAGCAAGTGCTCTTTCAAGGTAAGGTATTATAATCATTTTTCATAGTCAAGTCTCTCACAATGTTTTGAGATATCTCTAAATGCCGTCAGGAGAATTGCTTCTTGGATGGATGGCTACAGCTGACTTAAATGCAGATTCCATTTGCCCTCTGAACCTGAGCTTGCACACAAAGACACATGCGATTACAAAGGGGGAAGAAGCGGAAATCCTTCTCTTTGACTTCCTGGCCCTCTGGTCCCCCCGGCTCCCAACAGAAAGCGGAGAACAGCAAGCTGATGGAGAGGCCAACAGAGCCTGATGGTGAGAGCTGGGGGTCAGCAGGCACTCCTTCTGAACGTGGAACATGCAGTAAGTACTCTACTATATACAGTGGTGAGCAGACAGGAAAGGCAGTCCATAACCTATTTCCGTGCTTATGACTTTACATTCCTTTTAGATATGGGTAACTCTTAGGGAAATGAAAGCATTACTGAAAAAGAAATATTTCTCATCTCTATGTTGAATTCCTTCTTTTTCAACACAGGTGTAGGCCCTCTTCCAAGCAATAAACAATCATGTGTCAATAATGACTAAGCAAAATGTGTGAATAAAATTGTAGTTTACAGACAAGGGCACAAAAATACTATCTACAGTAGCTGAAGTGGGATGAAAGCTTTCTGTTCCACAGTCCAAAAAAAGGATTAGATTGCCAGCCTTATCATTATCAGCTGTCCTCTCCTAATTTAACACTCCCTCTTGTGCCAAACACCAAGGCAGTGTGTCTTGTTTCCCTAAAGTACTAAATGAATGCTCAGAAACCATGGGAACATGACTAAGGCTGCCGGAGGTGGACGCTGCAACACGGCCGCTGTGCTAATGGCCAGTGAAGAGTAAGAGCCAGCTCTGGGAAGCTCTCCGGGTCTGTGCATTGATTTGCCTGGTCACTGTCCTCATACCAGATTTTGTTTGCACTTCAAGGTGAAATAACATAAATAGTGGTGATTTAATTCACCATCTCAGCAGCCCTCAGAGTCCCACCATTGGTTCTCTCCCCTGTGGACACAGGAGTGAGACAGAGTAAGGGAAGGGGGCCGCCTAGCCTACCAGAAATCCAGTGTTTGCAATTTACTTGCAGTGCCATCTTAGGCCATGGACTCTGGCAAGGCGTCTGCTTCCTCAGCTGCAAAATGAAGCTAACATGAGATGCTGTGCAGAGCGCCCAGCTCACAGTAGGAACTCCAGGTAGATACTCCAGAGGTGCTAGAGAATTAGTTGGTGGAATCGCAGCACTGGGGGAGGGAGATGTTCTCTTAGTCCTTTCATCGGCGCCTCCTGGAAGTGCTCTTCCCTGACTCACACCCTCTGATCTCTCCCCCTCCACTGCCTTTGCTGCTTCTTGTTCCAGGACTCCAAGCACTTCCCAAGGCTCAGAGCTGATCCTCTGCCCTGGGGTGTGTTAGGGGACACCTTCCCTTCCCCTATGAATAAGTCTGGATGACATCTCGTCACCTCTGATCAAGGTCTGGGAGCCCCTTCAACACACTCCTTTATCCTGAATCCAAGTACTAGAAACACCTGGGACCCTGCCATTTTGCGATCAGCATCTCCAGGGATAAACTCACTTCCAAACATGATTTTTGGTTCAGTGCAAAAAAAAAAATTTACTTAGGAGTTTACCTTTTAAGTGATAGGAAATTATTTTCCTTTTGTAATAATATGTGAAACTTGACCTAAAAATTAAATGTTTAAAAGGGGAGGGCATCTAGTGGTAAAGGTTGGCAGAGCACACTGAGATCTTGGCATCCAGCTTTGCTCTCCCCAAGCTACAAGGTGCAGAAGGCGCTTCCTTCTCCAGGTTTGACCTATTTAGATGAGCGTGACCATGGACAACATGGGGGCTTATGTGTTAAGTTCTTGGATACCTTATTTTACAGAGGATATGCGTTTTAAAGCATCGTGATGCCCCATTCAAGACCAACTGGTTTTCAGTTTTGTGTTTTAAAGATACAAGTATCTTTCGAGAACAACTATAAGAGGGAGAAAAGCAGCAAGGGCAATTCTGAGCCTGGATATCTGTTTACAACCTAATTAGACTCGGGGTGGCAGGGACTGTCCAGTCCACAGGGAGGCTGCGGCGATGTGTGCCTGTGTCTTCAAATCCCTTCTACTAGGCACTCTGGGAAAGGATTTAGCAGATAAAAGATAATTAGCCAGTAACAAGTTATTCTAAAATAGCAAGAAGAGCTAATAAGGCCACAGCTCAGTTAATGGCAGGTTTTTTTGTTTTTTTTTTTTTAAGACAATGATTTAAAAGGAGTTGATGTTTCTATCAGAAAATTTACCTGGCATTGATAAAACTTACGAATCTGCTGGACAACAAAAGTTGCTGGACACACTTTCATGCCCAGTTGCATTTAGGGCCTTTATTTTACTTTGCTGGTTCTGGCTGCAGGGAAATTTAGACTAGATATTAAGAAGAACTTCCTGAGACCACATTATAAATATTGAAAAGCATGCTTTAGAACAGAAAGGGAAGCAGTTATCTTTATGAGATTTCTGAGGCGGGCAGCTCAACTGGATGGCCTTTCCATATGCCCTCCAGCCCTGAAGAACAGGAGCTTGTGCCCAACAGATAGCATTCTTTTACAACACATCTTGTCATCTGTCTCCCCAGGGGCTCTGCAGTCAGAGAGCTGGTTGTGCTGACATCCATGTTACATATTTACCTTTCGGATCCTGTTTGTAAATTTCTCTGTCTCCTCTTGATGCAGTCTGGTCGCCTGTGCAAGCTGACCCTGTAGCTCCTCTATCGATACACTCTGTTCAGATAAAACAGGGGGGCCCCTGAGCTGATCAGTGGGATAAAGGAAGGGGGTTTAGTGGATGCAAGAACTCTGCCTGAGGTGAAGACGCAGGACAGACATCTGCACAAGCCAGGGACACACACGGAGTGACACAGCACGTGCGGGCACTGCAGCAGTGGAGTGACTCTGTGGCACCTCCCCTGAGATTCTCGCCCTGCACCCTTGTATTATCTGGGAGCGACAACTCCGCCTGCCCTTCACCTCCCACCTAGCAGACAGGTAGGTAAGTGGTGCCTATCACCTGAACTTCGCTCACCACAGTAACCACAAACCAGGCCGAGAAAGGAGCCAGGGTACACCAGAGGTGTCTGCTACCACAGCAGCTTCTAGATAGTCTTTTAAAATGCTGGGGCCGATCAGAGCTGGCGATTATGACCGAGTCAAGCATGACCACCTCACACACAGTGGGCCTTAGCTTCACTGCTCAGTTCACACATGTCTAAGTTGTGTAATTAATTAGTTCATATTGCTTTCTTATTAGTTTTTCCTCCTTCCTTTTCTCCCGGCAGTCTTGCCTTGGATGCTCAGTGTGATTGGAGTGGGCAGCTCTTTCAATTAACACATTGTTTTTTGGGCCTCTCAACTGCACACAGTGCCTAAGAGGAATTGCACAAAGATCTGCTCGTTACATTCTAGGTTAAAAACAGTTAAAGGAATCTTAAAATTCTTTTTACTGGTAAAAGCTATCTTTTATGCCTTTAATCTCCAAATGGCAATGATAAAGGAATCAGAGCTACTACTTTTGAAATGTGTTTTTTTAGAGATGGAAACATTGTTATATTAAAAAATCTCAGGCATATTAAAATTGAAGCGTGACATTTTACCCACTGATTTATGCTACTTGAAGACAGGCGATTTATAAAGCTGGGAATTAAGAGTGGATTGTTGCAATAAAAATCAGTGTCATTTCACTAGTTCATTCTGATTACCTTTAACTAACCTGTTATTTCTCACTGAGGATATTGTTTACACTTCCTAATCAGATGTTACCTGGGTTGTCATGAGTGAAAACCATACCCCAAGAACAGAGAATACAGAAAATAAAAGGGCAGTTCACTTCCCTTTGCACAGAGGATGACCAGGAGAGTTTACAGAAAGGATGGAGACAGAAAAATCAGAGATGCTGGGGATTCATCAACTTTGGGATAAAGTTCCTGGAAGTAAAGATTTAAGCTCATCCTATTTTCAAGAAACTTGAGAACATGAATAATTCCTCTTTGATTTACTGGTTATTACAGATTATTATTATTATAGTCTTTTATATTTATTAGGCAGGGTTTTGGGTTCTCTTTGAAGAGAAGCATCCCTACACATTGAATTTACTCCAATGACTAATTTGTCTTTCTAAAAGTTCTATCTAATTGTTTAATGTGTGGTTCTTTATGATAATGACTTACTTCTTTTTCTCCTATTTGCTTCCTTTTATAGTTTTGAACCCACTAATTGTATCATCTCTGATAATTCTAGAATGTGAAGGTCTTTAGCGTTGAATCCTGCTGTTGGACATTGGCTGACTCCTGCTCCAGGTGCATGCTTTTGGCTAGGGTGTTTGCAGTTTTGCATTGTGAGGTCATCTTCGATGGGGAGTTAGCTAGTATGATCTCATATGTGACCTGGGTTGAGAATGTGCCTCCAGATGGGCTTTGTTTGCAGAAGCCGGCCAGAAACATAAAATTTCCTTTCCTTTGGGATTCCTGGACCTCCAGGTGACATCAGTTCAAAGCCCGATCCTGGCAAGGCCGGCCGTGCTTACAGTTACTCGGGGAGACTCCACGCTAGTGGGCAAGCTTCCCCGTTGCCTCCCTCTCCCAGTAGGCAGATGTTTCTCCAGTTTGGCTTTTCACGATGTGCAGCCCTTCGAGGGTCCTGGTTTATTTCTTTCCCTGCCTGTGTTCGGCCCAAGGCTCTGTCTCCCGTCCTCTTAGAGCTATTAAAAAACCCACGACTCAAGGGTACTAATTCAGGCAACTATCCCCCCAAAACCCACCTACCTGAAGGCCACAGATACTGCTCTGGTTTTCAATTCTGAAATCAATTCCAACCCTTGAAGATTTTCCTAACTTTTTTAGGAATTCAGCTATATATTTAAAAGGACATTACATATTTTAGGCAGCATTTTCTTCAATAAATCTTTATTAAGTACCTATCATGCTAGATACTATACGGGGGATGTAGAAGTAAAGCTGTCCCAAATCTCTGCCCTCCTGGGGCTTCGCTTCTGGCACTTTAGGTGTTTTGTATAGTAATATTTTCAAGTTACCCAAGCTGCTCAGTTACACATTGCTCTATACATTTAAAATGTAAAAATCCTCCATGTTTTAACATAGTTGGTACTACCCCAAAACTCCAATTAGATGTTAAAACAGGCATCCTAATCAAACTTATCTTTTAAGAAAAACAAAGATCTATTAATTTAGTTTATATTTATTATACTAAACTATATAGTTCAATTTTAATCTTAATAAATAATTATATAAACCATTTTTATTTTAAACAAATCTAAGAGCCTCGTACTTCAGGCATCGTTTGATTAGAAACGTGTTCCTCTGTTTGCACACACCATCGAAGGGTCAGAGGAGAGGACCCTTGAAGTCCTGAGAGCGTGTTCTTCTGCGGCATCTGACTTAGCCACAGTGACTGCCATGGCATCTGTGGAAAGCGGTCAACAACAGAAACTTTTAGATCCTCCTCATCTACTAGCACTTTCACTTTCCTGTACTGTCCATTGTTACTAATGGACTATTAACATTATGGACAGCTAAGTGCCCCTATTCGGGATGCCATCACTCCAGTGTTACAAAAACAAAATGTAAACACGCTATGGTAAAAGTTTCTGTCCAAAATCATCCTACTGCCACACGACCTCATGCGATCACATACATCTGGAGAACGTTTTCACGTAACACACGGATTTCCTCCATAATGTAAATATTTCCCTTCATTGCCAAGTTCCCAAAAGTTTGATTCTAAAACCATTCTTTGCCCACTTACCTAAGATTCTGATTATATATCACACAAATTCATCTTGATGTCTCTATGAAGGCAGCTGATTTAAACAAATACCATCCTCACTTGCTTCTGAGGCTGTGGAAGCTTATTAATCTTGACATCATAACCACCTTCCCTGTTCAGGTTGACACGCACCACCCATGCTTTCCCCTCATGGTTGTGTCCCACACCAATTTACTCTGCGAATTTCCTGGACATCTTCAGAGAAAGTGGCTTGTAAGTACTGCCCACACTTAAAATAACTGGACTACCTGATTCTACAAACAAAGGAATGCTTTTCATGATAGCCACTCTAACACCTAGCAAGGCCACATCCATCCTGACTTCATATTCTGGTGAGTTCCATTTTGTTCTGGCTAGTTTTGTTACTGTGCCTTCTAAAAGTGGTATATGAGGTCAACACATGTGTACACATACTTGACATAAAACCCCACATCATTTTATCATGGCTGGTATGTCACAGCTGAGGCATAAGTGATTGCAAATGCTTCGTGTGCTTCGTTGATTAAAGGATAAAGGGGGAGCTAGGGGAGAGAGCCCTTTGAGATTTCTGACCCAGAAACTCAATCCTCTGGGTACAGGCTTGGTTTCATCTATATTTGAAATCTGACCAGTGCCCATCTTGGCTACTTCTCATTCAGAACTATTTTTAAGGTGCCCTGCACATTCCAAACCACATATTCTATACATTCTCTCTCCTAACAAATGGGAATCTCTCAGCAGACTTTTTGGGAGCTGTAGGGAGCAAAGTCAGGGAAAAACCTGGTGCATGGTATGAGAATCTTGTTAATTACCTACTGAGATGAACAGGCAACAGGAATACTGTCCTTCTGAAGTCTGTTTATTTAACCTGGCCGAAATATCCAAAGCTTCCAAAACAAGAACTTATCGTTTTCCCTAAATATGAAAATCTCTTAGGCAAATATCATGGAAGGCATTTCACAGATGGAACTGGAGGAACTGATCCTTTTATAAAACTTCGGCAGAAATTCAGAAAGTTGTTTTCTTCTTTTAAGCTGCTGATACTAGGTGTCCTATCAGGCACCCCCGCCCCCCCGCCCCCCGCCCGCCCCGAGGAACCAAAGGCAAAGAGCTGAAGGAAGTTCATATGCGCATGGTAGTAGTTGGCTGGTACAGATGATTAGTGTTAACTTCAAGTGCAATGTAAGAGGGAGTCAAGAAAACTGCCAGCACTACATCCAGCTACGGTCTTCTTCTCACTCTAGATGACAGTGTCGTTTGCCTTTCCCCCAGTTACTGCAGTGTCTTCCACAGGAGCATCTTCTCAGTTGGGCTGCCCTAACCGACAAGATCTTGGTGTGCTGTCTCCATTAGAGCCTCATAGGAAAGCAGTTGTGAGCAACAAATTTGGAGATGCTTTCATGAAAAGGCTTTTAGCAGTTCTGCTCCCTAGAACTGTCCACTGTGCTGTTCTTTAACACAATGTAATATTCAAAGACCAAACTAAGCTGTCAGGGTGACATCCACCCGAGGGACAGAGCAGCTCCCCAGAGACCCACACTCTAAAAGGGTCTACCTTCAGCTTCTCAAAGAAAGGAAAAGCTACGGAGCTATCAAAGGAGTCCTAGAATGTGTATTATCTTTTAAAAATATTTTGAAATATAATGTGTTTGCCTAGATAATTTGGTTTTCTCTTCTGTGTGCAATGCCTTCGTGAGCACAAAAATCACAACAAAAGATATTTAGCTCCTGATTCCCCTTCTTGGAAATTATCTTCCCTAGACCTTGCCTTTCACTATGACGTGTTTTTTTCGGTTTGCTTTGTTTTTAAGTTTCTCATTAAAATATATAAAATTAAAGGAAACCAGGCAGATCTTCACAAGAAGAAACATGGCAAGATAGCTGGCCATCCAATTAGTCCACCTGAGTGACACATGTTTAGACACATCCCCCAGGAGATGAAGCTCTTGTTGGAGTGTTTGGGCCCGGGAGTGGGGATGGGGATGGGAGGACGGGGGCAGTGGTCAACCTGAGGGAATCAGTCTGAAGATCGGACCTGCCATTCTGAGCTGTATTGTTCAATGATCCTAAGTTGCCATATGGCACCAACTAACTCGTGGAGGTTTGTTGTCCTAGAACATTCAAAGTATTTTTCTCTCTCTAAAACTGTTGCCGGTTTCTGGAGCTATGCAACACATGCATGTATGTGGCAAGCAACAGGAAGACTTATCAATGCCCTACTGTTAAACAACACTTTATCAGAGTTTAACTGAACAGGTTCTGTGTGATGTGCCTTGAATGACAGAGCACATGGGAAAGGAGCTGCAGTTCTCCTCCAACAGTATACCAAAGAGAAGAGAGCTGCCATGTTCAGCCAGAACCGTGCTTCTGGTACAGGACCAGGAAACAGCCAGTAACAAATGACAAAGGGCTACAGTAGGCAGAGAAAACTGGCACCATGACCAGGGTGCTGTGACACCCGCTCTCGCCTGGTAGTCTTCAATGGCAGGGCATATTTCCCTCTCTTTATTATTAATGAATCATACTTGATGTTTGCAAAGCATTTAGCACTTTTTAGTGTACTTTTTCAATCAACAGCCCACTGGATCTGAGAATCATCCACATATAAGTACATGAGGCAGGCAGGGAGTATTTTTACTCCCATTTTACAGATAAGAAAACAGGGCATTTGCCTGAGAAACAGAGCTAGTAATGGACACAGTGGGACTAGAGCCCAGTGGCCCAGATGCCCAGGCCAGCGTTGATTCCAGCTCAGCATGATGGCCCTGCTATACGTAGCTAGCGGTACCGTGTGAACTAAATGCTTGGAAACATGTCTTCCTGAGGTTTCCACCCTGGAGATGGATCATTCAATTCATTTGAAATGTACATAAGTGTGAGTTTGCTACTGCCCAAGCAACCAGCATTCTCATACAAAGACCCTGTGTGGGGCATGGGCTGATCAAAGGGGGTGACTGTGAAAGTTCTGCAGAGTTACAAGACACACTAATCACAAATCCGTATGTGGGGAAAACCCAAATATGTGGTGCTTTGTTTTAATTCTGCTATAAAACCTAGGGACATCTTACCTGCAATTTTGGAATGAGAATACACTGAAGATGACATGCTGTCATATATGTCCAACTCCATGTCCAAAACCGGTGTTCAGAAAACATTTTTTAAAATCCCAAAAGCTCCTGACTGGGAGGGGCCTGGGCATCCTGCTGCCCTGTGGGATGCCCACAACAGCCCCACAGAGTATGCTGGGCTTCTGCTTGTTTTCTGGGAGTTAGGCCCTGACATGTGCTTGGCCCTTAGCATGCGGAACCTCTCCTTGGCACGCTACACAGACAGTGGGGCTACACAGGATGTTCCAGAAAACTGTTTTTGTTTTACTTAAGCGTTGAGGCAGTTTTCATGTTACTGTGTGTCCAATTAACAAGGGCAGAGATGTGACATACTCTCTTACAGGACAAGGGAAAAGCCCCAGACTGGAAATACATGAACTCATGTCTGGTAAGCCAGCTGCCCCACCCACCTACCTCTGACAGTGGGACCTGCAGCCTAACTGAGGCATTAGCTGCAAGCTGAGCCGAAGGGCCCAAGCACGGCTCGCCCCGAGTATCTCTGTGCACTTCATTTCCTAGTCAAATGCCTGACTTTCTAGTGGAGGGAGCTTCTTTTTGCTTCCAGGTGTGAGAGAGCCCCCATTCCTCACCCTGCCCTTTGGGAGCCACTGGGAAGCCTTGGAGCTGAATGGTAACATCCCCACTGGGACTGATACATTAAGATTCTTTATCCAGATATTTTCTAATGTGGAATATGTTGCTGTAACCCTGCAACAACCTGCCTCGACCAGCAGTATCAGAGCCAGGGACTCACTCCTCAGTGACACCTGTCTTTCTGTCCTGGGTGGAATTACTTGTATGGAGGGGATTTCTCTGGCAGGACTGCTGACAACTGTTTCATACAACGGAGAGTATCTATGGTGCCTACGAGCTTTGTTGACAAGGGGTTACTAGGGCAACAACAGAGACTGCTGAAGAGCCCCAGGTCAGGAGTGCACTCTTTCACTCTGTCCAAAGGCTGAAGCACTGTCACCAAGCAAGTACAGGACAGGCCACATGACACACAGGGCAGGGCGTTTCCTCCAGACTAGCAAAAACAGTGCTTGGTTTTACCCCTGCATTCTTTACCATTTGACAAGAAGCCAGGTGATGCTCACAAATCAGTCTCCTGTACCTTGCTACCTTTCTAGGAGCCCTGGAGAGACAGGTCTACAAGAAGGATGATGCCTGTCTGACATGGGTACTAGCAGTTCCCTGCATTCACCCTGTGTAGACTCTCTAGTTCCAGTTGCATGCAGTGGGTTTTGCTTCTAGCTAAGTCCCTCTGGTTCCATATTCTCCTACCATGTTTCCTAAGGGCCTTGGACCCAGGAAGGAAACGTCACACAGCCAGACACACATCAAAAGGAGAGGCGGGGGAAAGTGGCCGGGGGGACCAGCCAGCTCGCTGACCTCTAGATTGAAACAGCTCTGGCCTCCGGGCTGGCAGCTCCTGGCATCCCCGTCGGCTCGGCGGTGCAGGTCCCGTGCAGCTCGGAGGTGCAGGTGCTCCCGCTTGTCCCCTCGCTCCTGACCCAGCTGCCACTCCATCTGATCTCTCAGTTTGGACTGTTAGGTGCACGGGAGGGATTTGGTTTTTTGTTTGTTTTTTGTTTTGTTTTTAATTTTAAATAAAAAACAAAGGACAAGGGTAGAGATGGGGAGGAGGGGTAAAGAAAACAAAAATGGGTAAGGTAGATGACTGAGATAACTACCAGACGAAGAAAAGCATGAATAGAAAAAAACAACTTAAACACAGTGGCATAAGAGAGTGAAGAGAATAGAACCAAAATGAGGATGAGCAAAATAATGGGCTGAAAGATCTGAAAAGCAAAAAGACAGAGGGGAGGGAAGAATGCAAAACACTGATTATGAGGCGCATGCAATGAGGATGCATGAATCACAGATGCAACTGTAAGCACTCTACCCATGAAGGATACGGAAACAAGGCTCCTCCTTCCTCGCTTGTGGTCGAGCAGCCAAAGCCAGAATCCAGGGCAGCAGCTGGGTCATGCACCCAAGGGCGATGAATAGGAAAGCAGTCCTGGGACAGCTACTCCACTTTGCCCTCACCCTCGGCTTGGGGAGGGCAGCGGGAGCAAGACGGCAGCGAGATTTTCCATCCAAACCATCCTTCTCTCAGAACTGTGCTCCTCTCCCCCATTCTGGCTCATCTGCCAGTGGGAGCGGATGGGCCTGGCTGCCTAGGGCCTTTCCAAACTGTACTGTGTCCCCTTGGCAATAAACCCAAGTAGAGTTGCAAACGCTCCTGAGCGAGTCTGCTAATTATCCTGACTGAGAAATGAGTTTGTACTTTGTTTTAAACTCCTCTTTGCTTCTTCATCGGGACAGCTGGTCGTTTGAGACACCAAAAAAGAAGAAAGGATGGACTGCGTCGATCCCTACCACTTCCATTGGGATTAGCCTTGTGTCATGAGGGAGGACCTCTAAGCCAAAAGCAACAGACAGTTAAAAATAAGAGAGGAAAAAAGGAAAAAGAAACTAGGAAATAAAAGAGAACTTAAAAAACAAGAAAAAGGAAAAAAGAAACCCAACCAATAGAAAGGATTTGGTTGTCACTTGAGGCTTTAGTACAAAGCAGGTTTGAAATCATAACCAAGCAGCCGTGAGCACGATGAGTTCAAGTGCAGCAATGCCAGCAAGAAGGAGGAAGAGCAAAACCGAGCAGGGAGGCAGAGCCAGGAGCCCCCTTACCTGCAAGTCTGGGACCAGCTCCTTCCCCAGGTTCCCGATGGGGGAGTCCCGGGACACGGAGGTCACAGTGGAGAGGAAGCTGGAAGACTCCGTGAGGTGGGGCAAGGGGGACAGGCCTTCCAGGCGCTCCCTCAGGCCATCTCCGATGTGATTCACCTGCTCCAGGAAGTCCTGGAGCTCTTTCCTGAAAGCCTTCATCCTGGCATTGATGGCCCCCAGCAGCTGGGGCTCCTTCTTTCCTCCCTCCCCCTGGACACCAGGCCCCAGTGAGGCCACGTTGTCCACAAAGGCATCGGTGTCCGTGATGAGGCTCTCCATGGTCCGCTCCAGCCGCTCAGCCTCATGTTTTATGCTCACCAAGCACTCAGAGTCTTCCCTAGCCCTCAGGACCTCCGCTGGACACGGCTCGCTGGCCTCTGACGGCTTTCCACTGCTGAAGCCCGATGTCTTCTCGAATACCTCTTCCGAGTCACTCTCACCACCAATAGGGCCTTCCCGCTTGGGCTGGGGCTGGCGGCCTTCCTCCCCATCGCTCTCCTTTTTGCCCGTGTCGCTGTCGGCATCGCTGTCCCGGGGACTTGGGGCACGCAGGCCCAGGTGGGCGGCCAGGTCATAGCGCTGGACATTGGACAGCAGCACCCGGTTCTCATACTGCAGCTTCAGCACCTTCCCACTCAGCTCGCTGATCTGCAGCCTGGCAGACTTCAGCTCCTCCTGCAGGGGAACACCACCTTTGCCCCCACCGTCCGCCAGCCACCCGGGCTCCGGCAGAGGCTCAAACTTGAACTTGCTCAGCTCATGAGTCAGCTGCCGGTTGTGGTCTTCAATCTCAGATATGGACCTTCGAAGCAGCTCCGCTTCCTCCTCCACAAATTGTAGGTGTCGGCGGAGCTCTGTTGAGGACTCCAGGGAATCCCCAAAGGGTGAGGTAGGAATGCTTGGGATGTGGTCCCGGCCTGAACTCTCTCGCTCATACTGGCCCCGCATGTCCTCCATCTCTGCTTTGAGGCCTCGGTTCTCCACCTCCAGCTCCACGATCTTCCGGCCCAAGATGTTGGCTTCTTCCTCCACCAACTTCAGCCGCAACTTCAGCTCGGCCTCCCTGGTGCTGGGTGGCCCACCTGCTTCCCCTGTGGGCAGGGGGCTGTCCACGTCACCATACAGGGCCTTGTACTTCTGGAGCTCCTGCTCCAGCTCATCCTTCTCCCTCCCCAGCTTGGCCATCTTTTTACGCATCAGGGAACCTTCCTCTTTGGCAAACTGAAGCTGGCACTTCAAATCGGCACTGTCCTCCTGCCAGGAAAGAACAGCCCGAGAGAAGGGTTATTTGAAAATACCAAATGTTCGTGTTTTTGATGATTTCTCTCGCACCTCGCCCCCAATACACACACAAACACAAAACACCAATCTTTCTGTCAGTGTGTTGGTTTACATGTAGAAGACACCAAAACAAAGCCAAGGGGAAACGGGACCGTCACGGAGGGGACTTGGCCAAGACCCGCAGTCTGTTGCTGAAACCAAACAATTAGTTTGGAAAAAAAACGTGCACACGAAAACCATCATACAGGTGATGAGTGAAGAGGGAGAAAATGAAATGAAATCCAGCACCCACCAGTTATGCAATCGCTTGTTACTTTGTGGTCCAATCTGACTAATCACCAGCACCAGTGGGAGACACCAGAACCCCTCACTAAGCCTGGTGCAGGCAGACAGACTTCAGTGGCCACTTCTACCTGTTGCCACTCACTTTCGCCACTGTGCAGACCTCCCTCATCTAAAGTGGCCAGCAACTCATGTATTACCAGGAGAGGGAGGCCAGGTGACCCCAAATCAGAACCCAGCTTTCGAATAATTTGCTGAGAATCTGAGACATGGCAATTCGCCTCTCCTCCTCCCCTGTCTCTCCATCCTCAGCGTATCACAAGAATGACATGAGGGCAAAATTGTGAGATGATAAGGCATGAGGGTGCTTTGGGAATCAAGGTGCAGAGTAAGTACCAAGCTCTGACGGTTAGTATGAGTTGGTTACTGCAAACCTAATCCCTTGGGTTACTCACAACCTTCCGCCATGCAAGTGCAACTTCAGAGCTCTGGGCTACATTCCACTCCCTTTAGTTGTTATAACACAGCAGGAAAGTAATCTCAGAAACGCAAGGCAAGGAGGTAAGTGTTTCAAAACCTGAGAAGTGGTTCTCTGGTATTGGAATACCAGAAGATTTTGGAAGGTCGCCGAAGCAGACTCTCTGCTACTAAATGCTCACACTGCTAGGCTGAGGTCAAGAGGGCACTTTCTGGCCAATTGGAAAGTTGACTCTGCCTTCGTAGTGCAGGTTTCAAAGCCTGGAAGCCACATGAACTCTCTGATTTGGACTGGCACAAAGGTTTTCAGTCACATTCAGTGAATGGGAAAAAATGACCACTTTCATAAATCATTCCTCTTTGATTGGCTATCAGAGTTTCAAAGGGCTGTCATGGGAACAAAGACTCCAGCAAAGGCTTCCCCCATCACACAGAGAAATTCAACATCATGCTCGAATGTACGATCCCCAGGGGAGGGAGAGTTATCAAACTAATCTCTGGAACACGTCAGCGAGAATGAACTCTCTGAGATCACCTTTTGTGCTCAAATGGTCTAGCAGAGGTGACACAGCTTTCACACTCATTCTCTGCCATATTCTGCTGCACTCTCACCACTAGTCAGACAGATACAGAAAGACTTCCCTTGGTGCCCCCAACTTTCCTCCTTCCACACGCCTGGACCCCCATTCCCTGCACTACAAACCCATGGAAGAAAAAAAAAATGTGACAGGAAAGACTCAAGGAAAAATCTAAGTCCAATTGTGAGCCAGTGCCACCTGGAAAGCAGGCCCTGGCACTATCTGTGTGTCTTCTGAGAGACAACGCTCCCACTGCCATCCTCTTAGCAGAGGAAAAACCAGTCCTGCCGGGCCTGGGGTCAAAAATGCTGCTCTGAGTCCCACGTCTGCCCCTTCTGTCCATGGCACCATGGGCTAGTCACAGAGCCCGGGTAAACCCATCTCTTCAGGTCTAAAGCAGGATCCTCACTTAGTCACAAGGTTATTGTGTGTAATGTACAAATGGCAAAATGTATAGCAAGGTGGGCACCAGAAATTAACTTTCTGCTTTGTCTGAAACACAATTAGTATGGGGGAAAGGAACCAATAACTCTGCGTCTTATTTTTTTACCCTCTTTGCACATTAGAGAGTAACATGAATAGCACTAGTAGGGAAGCATGGTCTTCATGTTCTAAGAATTTATCCCACTAATGAATTCGTTTGTTTTGGTTACACAGACATAAAAAGGGTTTCTGTGACTAATTGGAAATCAAGTTGTCTGCCTACTCACACTGAGCAAAATGGGTTATCATCACTGCTTGGGGTAGTGATATATATATATTTTTAAAGGGTTTGCATAGATAGATGGGCTGTGAAAGACACAAATTGTAGTCAATTCTAATACTAAAGGAAAACCACTCTTATTTGTGGATTTATTCACTCTTTCCATAAATACTGAGTACCTACTATGTAGCAGAAATTGGCATTTTACTTTTAAATGACCCCAACTTCATAAAACTTTCTAAAGTAAGACAATCAAAAGCCCCGTTTTAATTTTTTGTTAAACCTAGATTCCTAAGATATCAATTGGAGATAGACTATCAATACTTTGCAAATGGATTCATTTCAGAGTAAAAACCCTGGGTCAGGAAGACAGGGTAGAGCCCTTAACTCCATCATTAACTCGATAGCCAGCATTTATGCTTTGTCCAAAATCACCTAAGTTATCCTATTTCCACCTTGAAGCAGAGAAATTCACCTTCGTGCCTGAGGACAACAGAAGTCATGGAAGACAATGTCATCTGCGGCCACAAGGGAACTCTGCCCTCTGCCCACCTCAAGCAGGACCACCGGCTATGACCAACGCCCTGACCCTATTTCCATGGAAACGTGCAACTAGGAAGCCAGGCCTGAAAAGAGCAGGTAAGGGGCAGAGTGACCTGCACAGCTCAGGGAGCTTTTGTCTCAAACAAAGTTCTCTACTAAGGGTCTTCACCCAAAAGTTGAACTGAGAAATTGAGGAAACGAGTAGGATCTCTGAGAGGTACATGGAACCTGGGCTTTCCACAAGGGTTCTGAAACACTTGGTTATAATGCTTAGGGCAGAAAATCCTAAAACATCTTCAAATTGCCTTGATTTCTGGAAACTTTAAACCTTGCATCATTCTCCTTCCATCTGCCATTCTCCAAGTCTGACTATAAACCAGAACCATTCTCCTCTGTCCCCCCTAAACCTAAAGCCAGGTCAGTTAAAGAAGCAAGATTCTGTGACATGCCCTAACAAGTATCTGATACAAAGATTACCTAACCTTTGATAAAATATCCAAAAAGTCTTCTTGTTCCTTAAGGAAGGAACTACACACACACCAGGAATTCAGACATACCGTGTTTCCCTGAAAATAAGACCTAGCCAGACCATCAGCTCTAATGCGTCTTTTGGAGCAAAAATTAATATAATATCCAGTATTATATTATATTACACCCGGTATGATATGATATGATATGATATGATATGATATGATATGATATGATGTGATATGACATGATATGATACTCAGTCTTATATTATAGTAAAATAAGACCAGGTCTTATATTAATTTTTGCTCCAAAAGATGCATTGGAGCTGATGGTCTGGCTAGGTCTTATTTTCGGGGAAACAGTATTATTAAAACATGCTGTCATTTCTGCTCAATACCCATGTGCTACTAGGCCTGACACCAAGACTAAAGCAGTTTTTGAAAGAATGATAATCTTTGAAGCCAAGGGAGTGTGTGCATCCAACAAAGGGGTCAGACTTTTTCACTCAGTTAAGGCAGCTGGAGAACCCACTGTGCCTTCTGGGGCCGGTGTGTGGGAGAGGGGAGCCCAGGGGAGCTGGACTCAACCTGTTCTGGGAGCGGGAAGTTACTCCTTCTAACAAAATGGAGAATCTCAGCCTCAACTAAAGCTGTAGAAGGCTAGCTACCCATCTTATCTTGTAACTGTAGACTTTCTAAAATTCTGCCAAAACTCCGGGGGAGGGGTCTAGGCTGAATCCTAAGCTGAAGGACATCAAGCTCTGGTTTCAAGAGATCATCAGATAGCTCCAGGAATGCAGTACGAAAGCAGAAGGTTGAGTCAAACTTTCCACATGACACGGTTCCTGTTGCAGGCAGAGAAGGCAAGCATGGCATGGATGGAAGGACATACACAGAACCACCACAACCGCCGCCACCACCACCACCAGCCAAAAGGCCTTGTCAAGCAACAAAAATATATCGCTATGGGTATATATTCTTTGGCTTGCAAGTCTGACGTCTAGCCAGCACCCCAAGCGCTGACTGCTCCCATTCCTACCTTGCGCCGGGGTGCCAGTTTCCTTTGAGTTTTGGTTGCAGACCTGCAGTTCCCAAGGCGCTCCATTCCACCACTCTGCTGGACAGAAACTCCTTTCTCAATGATACTGCAGGCTGAGGGGGCACTGAACACATTGCCGGTCCCCGGGGCTTCCCAACCACTCCTGAGGGGCAGCAGCGGCTGTTCTCAGCCTGATTTACCCACAGGTGAAGGCAATGCCATGCTGTTCATTTCAGAACAGGGCAGCAGTTATCCTTTTAAGGAAAAGATCTTCCCTGGTCAAGAGTCAGTACATTGAAACATACTCAAAGCCCAGGAGGGGTCAAGCACCCAGCAGTGAAATGACGGGTTTCAACCTCCCCGTTATTAGGAGATGCCAAAGTGAGACTAGAGGAGTAGAGAGGGTGGAAGGGAGCAGTGAACCTTTGGCATCCCTGCTGTTCACATGGCCTGGCCCTCCTTGAAGGGTACTCTGGGGATCAACGAGTTTGGAAAATGAAGGGAACCAGTGTGGAATTCAGAGGCAGACTAGCAGAACTCTTAGTTACCCAGACTTACTGTGTCTAATTACTACTTTCTCTGAGAGCTTGGGGAGCTGATATCCCAATAATGCTTTTGTTCTCTCCAACACCTAATACTAGCAGTAATTTTTTAAAAAAAAAAAAAAAAGAAAAAGAAAAACAAGGAATCCAGTAAAACAAGGGTTCAGAAAAGCTAAGAAAGTTCTGAAGATCACACCATGTACATAGAAAGAGCTATGCTTTTACCATCTTTCAGCAAGAACACTTAATTTTCCTTTAGGACAATTTAAGATACTGTTCAGCTTGCTCATTTTTAAAAAAAACCAACATTCAAAACAGTGCCTTATGAATGACCCAACATTACAGTAGCCGTACTACTTTACTGTGCGAATGACTTTGAAGGCCAAAATGCTTTTTACCAGCTATGAGTACTGCCACAGCCTTGAACTGCACCAAATTATGTCTCCACACAAAGCTAGCCTGTTATTCTCTTTCTTGAAGGAATCAACAGCTTATCAGTATGAGAAACAAAAGGGAGGAGCTGTTGGTTTGGAAAGAAAATTTTCACCATGGAGTTTTCGAATGAGTCCAAATTTTTGGCAGGTAGTGTTAAAGGCAATGCTAACACGTTTTGAGAAAATTCAAAGTGAGGTGATTGTCTCTTGAGGAGATGTAACATTAGAATGAAACCTCTGCTTACCTGGTTAAAGGTTTTCTTTTCTTTGTACGTTTCCCGACTGCCTCTTCTTTTCAGGGAACTCTGAAATAGATCCAAATGACATTATGTTATGTTGGAGTCACATGCGGAACCTGCACTGGACAGACACCATCCTCACTGGTCAGGGACACACACAAGAACGGAGGCTCTTTTCCTCACTGGAATCAATAAACCACTCAGAGTCACATTTAAACGCAGTTAAACAGCTTGGTGAGGTCTTTGAATCCTAAGAGGCTTTAAATCCTAATCATTATATTTGGAGTATTCCTCAATTATTCAGTTTAATAATTAAAAAGGAGAGTAGGTTGGATAATCTGTACCAGTGGAGGGAAGACGAGAAGAGGAGAAAGGTAGTAAGTTTTGGAAATAGATATGTAATATTTCTGGGTCTGCCTTACCTTCCTAATTATGTTTTGTTTGGGCTAATATGAAATTTAATTGATGTTTCCTGAATGCCTACAGATAAAAGGGCAGATAAAAAAAGTGGTAGGGAGAAAAGAGTGGCTCTTGTTTATGGAGAAGACCTAACTTAAGTTGCAACACTCTCCATGAGCAATCCATGACAAAACCTATATCTTAAAGCTCTAAGAGTTCATAATTTATTCATTTGTGAAGTAATCTTGGCTGTGTCCTTCAGTGGGCTGGTTCCCTGCCTAGTTTTACATACATTACCAATGTACCTTTGCCTGCTCTAGGCAAGAAATGTGTCTGAAATACAAACATGACTATAAATAAAAGGGTTAAGGGATGTCTGAAATGGAATAACAGGGAGGCAATGCAGTTCATGTTACAGTAAAGTATGAAGACAGAAAGAACTGACTGGAAGAAGAGTGAGAAGCATCCTAGAGGAAGACAAAGGAACTCGAAACTTGAAAGGATTCACGTTCCTGTGACAAGCTGGAAGAAAGGAGATTGGGTAGTTAAGACTTGCTGGTTATCACTCAGACCTTGGCAAGACTGTGAATGGGAAGAGATTCTCCTTGATGGCCGCCCCCCTTGCCTCTGAAGCTTCGCCCTAATTGAGGCATGGACGTGAGTCCTCTGGGAGCTCACCTTGTGGCGGGGCTCAGAGCCCTCTCTGCTTCACTCCTTTGCTGTAACCCACAGAGCAAAACAGCTGGGGAAGGAGGCCCTTACACAAGTCACTTGCATCACAGTCAGATTTTTGTTAATTAACTCAGTTCTGTTTGCATTTTTTTTTTTTTTACAGGATTTTATTGGGGAACAGTGTGTACTTCCAGGACTTTTTTCAAGTCAAGTTGTTGTCCTTTCAATCTTGATTGGGGAGGGTGCAGCTCAGCTCCAGGTCCAGTTGCCTTTGTTAGTTGCAGGGGGCGCAGCCCACCATCTCTTGCGGGAGTCGAACCAGCAACCTTGTGGTTGAGAGGATGTGCTCCAACCAACTGAGCCATCTGGGAGCTCAACTCAAGGTGCTGTGTTCAATCTTAGTAGCAGGGGGCAGAGCCCACCATCCCTTGCGGGAGTCGAGGACTCGAACCAGCAACCTGTGGTTGAGAGCCCACTGGCCCACGTGGGAAATGAACCGGCAGCCTTCGGCATTAGGAGAACAGAGCTCCAACCACCTGATCCACCGGGCCAGCCCCATGTTTATATTTTAAGTGTCTCACTCACAGAAGAAATGGCCATGCCATTTCTTGGATGAATTTCAGGGTTAAGAAACAATTAAAATTCTAGCCATCCCTTAGCCTCTAGGAGGCTGAAGGCCTGGGGAGAAAAGGTAACTGAGAGAATCAACATGTTACAGAATCAACATGGCGTGTGGGTGCTCTCTAGTCCATCAATGGACCAGGTGTAGAAGCTTGTCTCTGATCCTCTGCAGCAGAAGCAGCTTTGTTTCCTTTAGTCTTTTTGGTAAAAGCAGGGTCAAACTACAAAGAGAACCAGTCTTCTCTAACAAGTTAAGTTAAGCAAGTCTTCAGAAGGGCTTGAGTTTTTCCACCCACAATAAGTAGGTTTTCCAAAATTCTTCACACTGCAGTGGAGTTTCTTTCATTTGAATGAGCTGAGAGAGATGAACACTTCTGACGATCCATTATGGAGAGGAGTTACAATCAAAAGCAGGGAGAGAGACTATTCCCAAGGCTTTAATTCTGGGACTGTGGTGGCCATCAAGGTGGCAAGTGCGAGAGCCGGCCTTCTGCCCGCCACCCGACATGCGTCACATTCTCTCCGTGAGTGGAAAACAGACTGTGCACACTCTGCAAGAAAACTACCTAGAAGTGAGGTGAAAGCTAGAAGGGGAGAGAGTAGTTTCTGAAAATCTATGCACAATCATGGTTACTGCTTTTCAGTGGTAGAGGAAGGAGCACATGCTGAGTGAGCCCTCCTGCTGAAAGGGAGCCAAATGGGTGCCTGTGTACAGATTCTTCGGGCCCATCTGATCGGTTTTTTCCCCTTGCTGAGCCCTGAATGCAACTGCGTCTGAGTCCTGTGATCCTTCTAGCGAATCAGGGAACAGGTTGGAGGCGGTCATGGGACCGCCAACACAGATCCTAGTCACAATGGATGAGAAATACTGTAAGGTTAAAGTTAACCAGAAATTTGCAGGACCTACATGAAGGAAACCATACAATTGTTCCCAAGGTTATAGACATAAAGGAATGCTTGATGATGTCTGATGGGAAGACCTTATGTTACAAAGATGTCACATTTCTCCCAAATCATTTTATAACTATGATGTCATTTTAACCAAATTCCTCTCCCTCTCCATATATATACATATACACACCATAGAGTATGTATGCGTGTATACTCACACACACAAATACTTTTTGTGTATTTGTGAGGGAGGTAAGAGGATGGAAGAACTTGACAAAATGATTCAAAAATTCATCTAGAACAGGGTTGGCAAACTATGGCTCTCAGGACAAATCAACCCACAGCTTCTTTCGTAAATAAGGTTTACTGAAATGCAGACTCCTTTACTATTGTCTGTGGTTGTTTTGTGCAACGAGAGCAGAATTGAGAAGTGGTGACAAACCATATGGCCTGCAGAGCTGAAAATATTTACTATCTTGTCTTTTCAGAAAGTTTGCTGATCTCTGAGCTAGAAAAATAGATTAGTAAAAACAGCCAAGAACACTGAAAGTGAAGAATAATAACAGTGGGTTTGTACTATTTGATATAAAAATATTATATGATGGTTCGGTGCTGGTACAAGAATAGACATATCAATGGAACAAAACAAAGCTTAGAAATAGATTCGAGGGTATATTTTAACAATTGACAAAAGTAGCATTATAAAACAGCGGGGGGAAAATGGGCTATTTGGCATAGGTTGGGGGAATAACAGTTTAACACAGGAAAAAAATAGTGAGATCCATATCATATATAAAAAAAAAAATTTCCAGATGAATTTTAAAAATCCAGATGTAAGAAAACATAAATGAACTAGAAAGAAAAGAGATGAATTTCTATTTGTTCTTTGTCTTTATAAACACTGAAACGAAAGCCAAAACATCCAAGGGAAAAATTAATGGAGTAGATTGGTGAGAGTTTTAATTTTTATATATCAAAAGAAACTATTTACAGTATTAAAAAGCAAATGACAAACTGGAAAAGAAATTTCTAACACGAGACAAACAATATGAAAACCACCTTAATAAGAAAATAAACAAAGGGCCAATAAACACATGATTAGCAATTAAAACCAGATACCACTTTTTTCACTTAGAGATTTACAGACCAAAGGAAGTATGACACCCAGTGTTAGCAAGTGTCCACAGAGGCGGGCACTTACACACAGATCAGTGTGAGTAGGGGTCCTGCAGCATTTCAGGTGGGTAACTCAGCCTGACAAGTATATATGTCGTGACCCAATAATTCCATCTCCGGGAATGTAGCCTAAAGAAAAATGCAGAAATATGTGCGAACACTTATGGGTAAGAATGCTCATCACAGTACCTTTTATAACAATAAATGAATACTGTGGATGTTATTATAATGTTTTTGAAGAATACTTAAAGATTCAGGAAGTATAACACATTAAAAGGAAAATATGGGTTACAAACAGCATGAATTTTGTGACTTCAATTTATACCTAACAAAATATAAATATATGTATGTGTTACATGTCTTAGAAAAGTAGACTAGAGAAATATAGATCAAAATGTTAATGGTGATTATCTTCAGGTGATAGAATTATGGGTGATTTTACTGTTCCTTTTTGTGGTTTTTCATAGTCTCCAGATTATCAACAGTGCATACTATTTCCTTTGCAAAAACAAGAACAAAAGCAACCAGGAAATTAAAATTCATACTTTAAAGAGGTGAAAGAAGAGGCAATTACTAATCTAGGTCGGATTGCAGTGGTGCTTCATCAGAAGTTATTCACCAACTTCTTGGGCCTTTTTCCATAAGTAGACATTGTTTTCATTAGCCTGGTCCTTGAGGTACAACCTATACATACACTGTTGGTTAAAAAGACCAGAAAGCCCCTTAAGTGTTGGGGGGAACTGGCCAGGTACCCCACTGCACTGCAGGTCACTGGCATATGGCTCCCTCACCAAGTGCCAAGCAGTCACAAGGCCCCCAGCCCAGGGTGCAGTCTTCTCCCTAGCTCACCTGCGGAGAGTGCTTTGGGCATACTGGCCAAGGAACCCTGGGTGTAGGGACGATTTGTCTGAGCATTATTCGTGGCCAGTTCATTCCTCTGGATGACTCAGATCCAGTGGACAGTCTCAGAAACAATTTCCCAGAAACAATTAAGGGAAAGGGGAAAATGTAGACTGTCAAATAAATGGAACCCATAATGGAGGATTTTCCCTCTGTTTAATTCTACTTTCTTTTTAGTCTGGCCAATTGCCAGCAAATTAACTCTAAATTCCTATTGAAAAGGAAAAAAAAATTGAGTTTGTGAATCCAAATTGAATCCATCTAAGGCTGGTACATTTGTTGAGTATTAAAGACGATTAAATAAAATATGAAGTTAGGCAATTATTTGGAGTTTCATGTCAATTCTTAATGTTTCCTATTTTAAGTTAGCCAGTTTCTTCCAAGCAATTTCAAAAAATCTAACAAGCTCTCAATAGCTAAAGTGTCTCAGAGACAGACTTCGGGCTTCAAATTTAGATTGGTAATAAAGGAGGCAAATAAAAAATTAGGATGCTGTAAACTATAAGTCTATATGGAAAAAGAGGGTATAGATGTAGGCAGATGATTTTCAGAATTCTTATAGATTCTTATAATTTAGAAAGTTGTTTGGGTTTGGAGGGCTGATTTACAGCACACACAGTTAGAAAATCAAAATAAGAAAATGGAAGTGCATAAGTCTTCTTCCTTTTAGAAGGAAGTTATCAACATTCTTTTACCTGTATTCAAGTTCTCATTTAAGTGTTACGAGATGTGAAGAGTAAGAGTTATCAGCTTCTCCTTCAGCTTGAAGTGACAGATCCTGACTGGAAGCTGCCTCCTCCTTTTCCCTCCTCTCCACCAGCCCCTGAAACAGCTTCCAAGGAGACGGGTCCCTTTCCCACCCGGAATAAGCACTCGGCTGAAGTCACCTGCACCAGTTACACTGCAGGACCCAATAAACATAAAGACCCCTTGGATTCAGTGCAAAACCATCCATGGCCATAAAGGGAAGGAAACCTTCTCTCCTTGGCCCTGTTTGAGAGGATAATATGATATTAACAACTACCATTTTTTTGGTACTTACAAGTGCACAATGCTAAAAACTCTTTCTTTGCATATCTAATCTCATTCTCAAGAGAGCCCTGAGAAGCATATATTATTATCACTGGTTAACAGACAAGAATACAGTCAGAAATTAGGTAATGTTTCAAGGTGTTCCAAACTCGGAGATGGGGCACCAACCTGAGCCTGACTCCAACCCTCAGTCCCAGTCACACGGCCTCTGACTTCACAGCTGCCTTCCAGGGCTTCCACAGCCCAATCTCCCAATTTGGGCTGTTTTTGTTTTCTCAAGGTTGCTAAGCCCAAAGTTGCTGAGTTTTCTCATCCAAAGAGTTTCTTCTTTCTTTACTGCTTTCTTTTCTTTAGTAAAAGAGCACAAAAGAACTATTCTAGGAATGGTTGCAAACTGCTCTGCTCATGAGATACTTCATGGCCATAAAATATCTGGTTGGCACTCTGCTGATTTCTGAAAGGATCTGAGGCTGCAGGCAGCACAAGCCCTTACTTGGAAAAGATAGAAAACTATTATCAGAGAACAAAATACCACAAAGTAAATGAGGAGAAGAGCAGGAAAATGATACTGAGACATTTTAGCTAAAGAAAGGTACAGTCACAAAAGTCAGAGCTGGGCTGGGATTCCCAGTAGCCAAGACAGAGGGTGAGGCCACAGCCACACTGTCCAGAGCACGAGGCCCACCTGAGATGGACAGAGACCACCAGCACACCCAACCTATCAAACAGCACCTTCTCCTGGTAAAGAACATGATGATAAAAAATTACAGGTCGCTGCACGTGCACATTTGGGGAACATAACATACATTGCTTTGTAATATGGACTGGTCGATTCATTTTAAACCTTAGAGACATGTATCTTGAAACCCGGTGATGGAAAATTGCTGACTAAAACACACTACAACACACTAGACCCAACTAAAACACGGCAAAATAAACAAAACTTACGATGATAAAGTAAAACTGTAAGTTATCACCAGTATGCGAAAAGAAAAATGGAAAATCCTGAACATTGCAAGACCATAATGATGACTGCACCAAAAACAAAGTGTCCTTTCCCAGAACTGTAGGAATCCCAACTCTCAACGTGCACATCCATGTAGGCACTCAGTAATACCACCAAGCATTATATGAAATGTCGTATTAGAATCCACATTTCAGAAGCCTCTACTGACTGACTTAGTAGTGAACAATAGTGGCAATTGGACATTCAGAAAAGTTGAAAATCGATATATATGTACGCCATTTGCCTGTCAGAATTGAAGATAAGGCTTGGGTCTTTTTAAAAATAATCTGTTTCTGGCACTCACTTGTCTACTAGAAAGAAATATATCAGTCCATCAAAAGAGGCAAATTATTTCCTTAATCTAATGAAATAATACAAAAGAAGTACTTTGGAAAAAAAAAACCAAGCAAAGCCAAAAAATACACACACACACATATATATATGTGTGTATATATATATGTATGTATATATATATATATACATACATATATGTATTTTTGGCTTTGTTTGGCTTTTATATATATGTGTGTGTGTATATATATATATATAAATGTTGCCCACTTTTCAGAGAAAATTCATCACTCATTTTTTTCAGGTGCATGTAACATGAGAAAATATTTATTTTAGTACTTTGTTTAGCTTTCAAACAAAAGAACATATATGGAAAATTTTGAATTGTGATATTATTTCATAATAATCTGCCATCACACCCTTTGGTCCTTCTAATTTGATTTTCAATATTGTTCTAAATAATAGAGTGCACTATTTTACTATAAAATTTATGCACACATTTGTCAAAACTCATTGAATGTGAACCTAAGATCTGTGCATTTCAGTATATGTAAACCAACTCAAAAATAATTGCAAGCAAAAATGTGTATTTAAGGAAAAGTGAATTGGTGTCAACAATTTATTTCAATGTGTCAAAAAATAAGATGGGTTAATAGGTAAATAGATGGATAAACAGACATTTGATAAATCAAATATAGTCAAATGTCACTGTGGAATGTAAGAGGTGAGTATACAGGTGTTTGCTATAAAATTCTTTAAGCTTTTATTCTGTTTGAAAATTGTCATAATGTTGGAAAGAAAAACATTATGCACACAAGTTTTTAATTTCACTGACAACAGTTAATACTGTATAACCATTCAAAGTATGATTACTAAATATTTTAAATGACACGGGAAATTTTTTATTATATGCCAAATTTTGAAATGCAGGATAAAAACATTAATTTAATCTCTCCAAGATTAAATATTTTCGTCTTTGAAATGCTTGGAAGCAAATACACTAAAATGCTAACAGGTCTTCTCAATGGTCAGTAGAACTATGGACGACTTCATGGTTTTCTTTATAGACCTTTTGTATTTCTCCAAAATAATAAAAATTAATAATATATATTATTTTTTCAAATCAGAAAAAATGTTATATATTAAGGACAATAGGATTGACTCATAATGCAAACATTCCCACTAAACTCAGTCTTGTGTTGTCTTTACCTGGCCTCCCCTGGAAGTGATGTCCAAGACTGATGGACTGTGCAGAAACGAACAGGAAACTCAGCAAGAAGATTAGCCCCCAGGCAGGATTAGCTAGCTCTGTGCTTCGCGGGATCATCAACTACATCTCCACACAGATGACAAAGAAAGGCCTAATGGACATTTGGGGACAGCAAATGCATCCGAGATTCTAATCACCGTCCCCGCCTGATGGCTCCAATTCAAAGAGGCTCCCCCCGCCCACTAGCCATAGGCTGACTTGCTGACCCATGTCTGGCTGAGGAGCCCTGTCATCTGGAGCCACTGCTCAGCTCCATTAATCATGTACCAAAAGGCTCTGAAATCTCAAAAGTGTCCCTGGCTAGCATTCTGCATAAAACCATTACTGTCCCCTGGGTAAACCTTCAGCAATTCTTTGCTCCAAGCCATGGCAACTTGAATTCCCACCTCTAACATCAAGGCACACTCTGATTTAAGGGGAGAGTGGGAATGCCTGCCCACAGTTTCAGGATTCCCGTGGAACAAAAGCTCTGTCAGTTGTCCAATAGCCTCCACCACCATTCAGGGAACTGCAGATGACGTAATTAGGCAAGACCTGTAACTAAGCTGCAGTGTGAGGGACCGGATACTACTTGTTCTTGCAGCCTGAGAAACCCCTAGAGGCCAAGAGCTGCTGGGACTCTGTAGAAGGGGCTGGCAAGCCCTGCTTTCTGAGGTGGGCCAGCCAGTGAGCACTGGGAAATAAACATGCTTCCAGTAAGAGGTAACCTAGGCCCAAAAGAACAGCCTGGCAGGAACAATAGCTGCCTTGGGCTAAGGATGGGTACTAAGCGGAGCAGAGGGAGAGGCCGCCCTGCTCCACCCTGCCCAGTGAGGCCTGAAAAGGCCCCAGGCAGGACTGCCGTGTCTAACAGGCATTCTGTGGAATAATGAAAACAGCACTGGGTTTAGGTGACTGAAAGCAAGGAAGCCAGTTTTATCATCTATGGCCCTGTCTTTTGTGAACACACAGGCTAAGAAGCTTGACGCCACAAACCATGGATATTTCTGCTAGCATGTTATGTTGCTGAAACAGAACCTCTCAGACAGTGTTTAAAAGCACAATCAGCTGCCAGACTGCGTCTTTCCACTGCAGCCCCTCAACAGCTACAGCACAGGAGCCAACAGGAGAGCCCAAGCAGCCCTGCAGCACACTCTCCTACCCCTCCCCCTTACACACACACACACACACACACACACACACACTCGGGAGACCTGCTCTTCTCCCTCAAAGAGCTCCAACAGCTTGTACCTTCCTGAGGACCCAGCATCGTGAATTGGGGTCATGGGACAGAACTACACTGAGGTTTAAGGATGTGGTCCTCTTAGGTGTCACTTCACGGCGAAAATGCAGGGCTGCAGTGTTCATTAATGCATGTTTCTTGTGTGCGGAATGTGCCGTGTTCTGTTATAGCCACATTAGTCTCGTTTTTTGTCTTCTGAATTACACCAAATTTATAATCGGTTTCTTACAAGAAATACTCGTCTGAAAAATGCAGATGTTGTTATATCTTTATGTGCAAGCTATAACAATTTAGACCTCATCTAGATATAGAAAAGCAAGGGTGTTCTTTATTCAGACTCGAGGCAGCACTTCATGAGGACGGCTCCTCCCTGGGCTGTATGTAAATCCATTTGTGCAATCAAGCTGGCCTCTAATGGTTTCTGAGTTGACGGTAAAAGGGGCTTAATCAGGAAGTATCTTCTGCCTGAAAGCTTTGTCCTGCTTCCTTCCCTGATGCAGCTTCTGTGGCCATTCCCTGCTGGGACAAATCGCTCATCTCTGACAAGCCTGCATGCCTACTTCTGACTCATCGCCTGTCCAAAGATGAAAGCATATGTCCCAGGTCCTCCAACCCTCGGATTCGCTGATTCTACTGTTCAACAAAATCACTCCCACCCAGAGTAGACTGGGCTGGAGACTGTGGGAGGAAGGAAGGAGACCCCATGTGTGTGCAGCATCTTGCCATTTGCACTTTCTAGGATGGACAAGAGGAATCGTGGTCCCTCACTAACCAGGAGCAAACAGAGGCTTGTAAAGGTACTTTATGCACCCAAGGGGATGCAAGGAGGAAGTCACACCCCTCTGAGATGTTCTGCTCCACCACACCAGGCTGCCTCTGAAGCACTGTGATGAGGCCACCAAGAGCACAGTGACTTAGACTTGAGGTATCCTTGCCCTGCCCATGTGCCACCTGTTCTGTCAGTCATCTCTCGCCCCTCAGGTTCACCAAAACAATACACATGTGGCTGCTCTGTGTTTCCATCCTTCTCATGCCTCCATCCCTTTTGAGGGATTCCAGAAGGAAAGTCGGCAGCCAAGGGCTGGCTTGTCCCTTCCACTGCCACTTCCTCTGCTTCCAGCTTACTCGGGTGCATGTGCTTGGTCATGGCAAACATTTACTTGGGGATGCAAAAGAGCTTCGAAAATTTAACTGGTGTTCAAAGAAATAGAGTCCTTTGGAGATTTAAGTAGCAAACAGCCTGCAAGTAGGAAAATGCCAGTGAAAAGGCTTTTTCCCCTCCCTTTGGATGTCCACTGACATTTTCTGCTTGCTACGCAGCTCATGCTTCATTCTGGCACGACAGTGTTTGGGCCACACATCTCTGTACTCCACTCTTTTTGCTTTGACTCTTCTTTTAGGCACTTTGTTTCTTCTCTTTTTATTGTCTAGGTAGTTCTAGCACTTGAGATCTCTCAGACTTGAATGTGTAATTTCAACTCGTTTTTAAAAGCTTTTACAGTATGGCTTTAGAGAAATTTTGAAAATGCAAATTATAATTTTTTTTGCATTAGATAAAAAACTTCACTCCAACACTGGACCAACATCTTCATGAATTTTTCAGTTTTCCAACAAGCATATGAATATATGTAAACTACGTGTGTAAACGAGAAAGGAGAATAGGAACAAGGGCATTTCTGTCCAAATCTAGGCATAGTCACTCATGGCCTGTGACCTTAGACGAGTTCCTTGAGCTTGTCCTGGTGCCTCAATTTCCTTATTTAAAAGTGGGAATAATATTATTACCTACTTTATATAAAGGGTTCTTGTAAAGACTAACCGAAGTCATATGCTTAATAAGTGATAGCCATAAAAGGCAAATGTTGGCTTGCTAAACAATTATAATTCTTTCCTGGTTAATTTTTTCAAATGCTAATCACCACCACCACCCCTTTTTTTTTTTTGCAAAGTAGAGAGTAGGAGCCATTATTAATCATTCCAGCTTTCTTCTCTCTCTAGGAAAAAAAAAACAATGTTTATACAAATGTCTTTTTCACTCTGCATGGGAAATGTGTGTTTGAAGTGTAAACTTATTTATCTGTGCGGTTTCTGTATATTCTTTTTTGCATATGGAATGGAATTTGGATTATTTAGAACTTTAAAGTTCATATCACGAGCCACATAAAATCTATTGTGTAAATATCTTACTATTGTCTGTTAATAATTCACAGAAGAAATTTTAGCTTAACACAAAAAAAATTCTCTCTCACATTAAGTGAGCATTATTTCTATCATTTTAAGGAGATAAGTAGGTCAGATTTTCCACAATGCAATTAAGTATGCCAAGAGCCAATGGCAAAATTGGCTTCACATTCAATGTCTAGGATGAGTCAAACTACAAGGAGAAACATGATGACAGCGCAGGCCTGCTCCGCTATTAGATCTTAGCAGATCTCAATTATCAGAGGAGAGGCACTTGTCTTTGTGACTGACAAGGCTTTTCTTTAACATATTAACATAAAGTGAGTAATAAGGTTGAGGGAGATTGGCTGAGCCAAAGGGTAAGTAAAAGCATGAGACAGAAAAAGGGATATAAAGAGATTAGGAAACTTCCATACAACAGTTTCTGTCTGGTTTTAGGAAACTGAAAAGCACCCAGAATGTGAAATGAAATGTGCTAAAAAGACCTCCTCTTTGGTCATGGTGTCAGCCAGAGGAGCAAATACATGAAATCTCGTCTGAATATAAAGTAACATCCAATTGAAGTAATTGAGAAGAGAGTTAGAGTATGCACTTTTCACGCCTTTACAATCAGTTGGACCTGCGTGCCCTAGGTTGGCCCCTTGGAGGAGCCCCCGCTAGCTGGCCTCATGTCTGTGCTAAGAGGGCCCCTCCACGGTGTGGTTCTTTTCTCGGACATTGTTTTCCTCATTCTTTATTTCTAATCACCCTGATAATTTCTGGGTGATAATTTCTTCCACACGACTGAAAATGGACACAAGGTCTTGTCACAAGGTCTTCTTCACTCTGAGCAGATACTATACAGTTTATTAGAAATTAGGACATTTTGAATGGCCTTAAACATCCTTGGATAAAGATGTTTTTTGTACAGTTAGCAGGTTATTTCAGGCTATAAAATGTAGAGAAGTCACTTAGCTACCAAAAAATAATTAAGAATGAAATTGATAAAGAGGAGAAAGACAACACAGAAACTGAAATGTAAAGCAGGACAGAAGCAGCTGTTGTGGCAACAGGTGGGCACAGACATCTTTCCAAGCCGTGAGAAGGGGCAGGTTATGCATATCCCACTTAGCCTCCTGTGTCATCCCTTCTTCTCGCATGTCTCTCCTACTCACATGTCTCCTGTAGAGCCTCAGATCTCACTGTGTCTGTAACCCACAGAGTCCTCACTTGTTGTCCTTCTCATTCCACTGTCCCCCATCTGCCGATACCTTCTCATTCCTCGGTTTCGGCTGCCATTGACATTGCTCCCATTTCCATCCCTGTGGGGGGATCCTGGCAGCCCCTTCATCTGTCCTCAAGAATAGAAGCCAGGTAGTTTCCATCATCTCTTCTCTCCTCACTCCACACTTGCAACATGCCATCCACTGCACATAATCTTTTGTATTTGTTGTCTCTCCTGTAGCCAAGCGTAGACTTGATCACCTTGCTCATTCTGTTGGGTGCCTCCACGGTGGTAGTGTCCCCCCATTTCAATTGATCCTGAACTATTTAGTAACGATTTCACAGGGCACAGAGATATCTCCATCTCGTTTACGTGTCACTGTGCGTTTGCCAGGTAGTTGCCTCTGTCTGAAGGACACTGTGTTTTGTGTTTGCAGTGTCCATAGGTACATGGTCAGCTTTAACTACCAAGATTGCGCAATATAGCTCCAGAAGTTGGTTTTCAAGATAGCATGTGGATGACATTCATTGATGTACTCTTTCACCTTCTCTTTGAAAATCTCACCCAACAGAAAGATACCCTTTAAAACACTAATTATTGGAGACTCAAATGAATACTTGCACAGTAATGTTCACTGAAGCATTATTTACAATAGCCGAAAGGTAGAGACACTCTACGTGCCCATCAACAGACGAATGGGTAAACAAAATATGGCATAAACACACAATGAAATATTATTTAGCCATAAAAAGAAAGGAAAATCTGATACAGGGAGGAAACCTGAAAACATTATACTTAGGTTAAATAAGCCAGACCCCCCCCCAAAAAAGGACAAATATTTTATGATTCCATTTATATGAGATACCTAGATTAGGCAAATTCATAGACAGAAAGTAGAATAGAGGTTACTGGGGATTGGGCAGGGGATAGAAAAAGTTACTGTTTAATGGATGCAGTTTCTGACGATGAAAAGGTTCAAGAAATAGATCGTGGTGATGGTTGCACAACACTGTGAATGTATCTGATGCCACTGAATTATATAGTTAAAAAGTGGTAACTTTTATGTTATGTATATTTCACCACAATAAAAATAACTAATTAGATCCAAATTAGTCTATTTTTAGAGCCATAACAAAGCACATCAAACGTAATTCTATGGATTGCTATAGCTTACATTTTGGATGTCACTATAAGATCCCATGACGCATTTCACTTTCCATGTGTGCAATATCATACATTCCTTCTCTCCTTTTATGGCCAAGAAGCTAAGGTTAGCTAGTACTGTTTTTAATCTGTAAAATACACATTCAGATGGATTCAAACTGTTTATAAATGTTTTGAAGGCAGCTTTTAAACAGTGACCAAAGCTTTAGCAAGTTTTCTCTCCAAAGGCCTTACTTTTTTTAAACAATGGCACACATTTTTAAGTTTTATTTTATTATGCCTCTAAAAGTAGTTTCTCCTCTATTTATGTTTCGAGTCAGTATATTTTAACCAACTATTACACACACGCTCTCTTCATAAGAAGTAAATAATTTTTCTCAGTGATTATAACTTACTTGTGGGGAAAATGTTCTATAATTTACCATAAAATACTAATGGGAGAAATTTTGATTTTTTTCCTAGAGGTATAAAATCTTAAAACTTATTGGAAGCAATGCAGGAAGATCTTGTACAATATTTTATATTTGCTTTTTTTACATACACATGCAAATACATTGCTTGTTATGGAAGAAAAAAGAATGAAAGGCATAAAGGAAGTTGAAAATAATGGAGGTTAAGACAAGAGGGAAGTAAAAAGAAAAAAGTTCCAAGCCTTATGTTCTTTTTCTAGATACAGCTCCAGGTGACCATCTATCAGTCTCTGGGTCAGCTGAGAAGCCAAGATAATAACACTTGCCTTCTGCTGGGTTAGTAGGGCAGACCTGGTGAAATGACTATACACCCACTTGAATGAAGATCATCGCAAGAATGCCAGGTAAGTCAACACAACAAACACGCTGCTTGCATTTTGCATCTAATAACTTGTTCCACTATATCCGGATATTTTATATTCAAGATCTTTCCTCCTCACAATATTATTATTATTATTTATTCTCATTTCCTGTGTGAGGTATTATTGTTCTCATTTCCTATGTGAGGGAACAGGTTCAGAGAAAGTCAGTTGCCTACTACTGTAGCACAGGCAGGATTTGAACCCAGTCTGTCCCCTCGTGGGGGACTTTCCACACAACTGTGCTGGCGCTCTGATGAGGGAGCTGGGGAGAAACCAGGTCAGATCACTGGGGGTCGCTCACCTCCATGCTGACTGCTCTCACGTTCCAGGTTGACCAGTGAGGTTGACTCATGTCCCAGGAGAGTATAAGACAAAGAATAGTGCTGCCCTTGATATTTTGGGGGCCCCAAAGGGGGCAAAAAGCACCCCTTGTCCGACTCATGTTTAACTGTCTTTTATAATGGGGAAAGGACTACACTCTACAATGTACCAAGGTGGAGCACACCCAAACCCACAGGACTCTGAGGAGCTATGAGCATTAGCCCTTCAAGGTCCCTGGAGAAACCTGGAATTTCAAATCATGCTACCCACAGCTTACAAAGTGTATCCCACTCTACCCTCTTCAAGCTTAGGGACCCTGGAGACCTGGGTCTACTAGGGTTTTGCGGGTCGTGGGCCAGAAAACTATGATAATAATAACAATTCGTCATTTGTGGATATTATACTCTTCTCTAAAAAATTATGCCAATTATACGCTTCTCTAAAAATCCTGATCTTGAGAGGACAACCTCGTTTTAATAAGGGTCTCATTTTAAACATGTTTTATTCCCAGGAGATTGTTTTCATATTGCGACAAAGAGAACCTCTTCAACTGCCTAATAAGAAGGGTGTCAAGGGTCCTGGGGAGGGGAAGCAGTCTCACAATGAAACAAGAACAGAGAAGAAACCGCTCTTGTGTATTCCTGGCTGTGTGGAAGAAATCGTAAGCAGCTCTTCAACCTCCAGGAGTTGGTGTTCAGGAATCCCTGAGATCAACAGCATTCTTTCAGAATCCCTCCTGAACTCAGCTCCTCAGTGATGCTAGAGACTAGGAAGGAGCTAAGGATGGATAAAAGTATTTAGCTCCAGAAATAAATGTCACATTACTCTTCTGCTTTGAAAAGCAGCATTCACTTTTAGACCTTAAGCCACAAGATGCACTTTACAGAAAAGTATGCTTGGAGACCTGTCAGACACTATCGATGAGTTTAAAAGCACCATTTGTGGTGTGATCTGCTACTTAGGTCTTTCCACTCAAAGGCAGTTTTCCTCTAAAAGTGATGCCCAATGCAGAATTAAACAATAACAACTACCCCTACAACACACTCCCATCCTTTTTGTCATTTTATTCTTCTGTTCCTTTCCTATCACTATCCGAGACAGATATTCTGGAGGAGGTAGTTCGATTGTATTTTACTGTCTAATAAGTGGAGGAAAAACTAGGAGGAATCTTTGAGAGAAATCTACAACGTTGTCTCATTCAACCTTCTTCATCTCTATTTTGAAAGCCCTACATCTGGTTTCCTTGGCTATCAGCACAATTTGCAATAACAGCGTCCTTGTGCCATTTACTATTGTCTATTGTCTGAATACAAACACCTGGTAACCAAGAATTCTCAATTCATTGAGGTCCCCTGGCCCTTGAGATGAGAACATGCCTAAATATGTAATAAGCACTAACAATTTTCAGGAAAACTTCAACAGCACAAAGTAACATAATAGCTCATGTAAGATCAGACTCTTATAGATTTATCAAGTCATATAAGCTTAACTAGTATCCTACGGCAGAAGTGCCAAGCTCATCACAGATGAGATTCATCAACCTGAAAAATTTATCTTCTGTCTTTAATTACCTAAAATCCCATGGACGAAGGAAAACCCAAGAGACAGGCACTGCTGTAATCTAGAGAAGAAAATGTTACATAAAATTATCTCCACCTAGGAAATTTGAAGTGAGCCACAGTTATGATAACTGGGGAAATCTTTGCAGTATTGTCTGTCATAATTCCTGAGGGAAGGATTAGTGGAGTGGGTGTTACTGTCTCCAAAAATACCTTTGTGTTTGCATAGATGTGGTTCCGCATTGTCACATGGGTTAGAATGTGGAAGCACAACTCTCTCCTGTTACGTAGCCCGCTGTGACTTTCTTTTTTAATTTACTGGGGTGACATTGGTTAACTAAACTATCGGATTCAAGTGTATATTTCTATAATGCATCACCTATACCGGGGGTGCCAAAATAGGTATACACATGACTTGTATTCATCTTTTGCTATCGGTATATATTTTACTACAGGTTTTTCCTTTCTTAAAATGTGTATACATGTTTTTGGCTCCCTCTGTATACTGCGTGTGTGTTCATCACTCAGAGTCAGTTCTCCTTCTGTGACTTCTGACGGGCAGTAATAGTCATACTTGACCTCTTGACAGGTGTCTTTGCTCCCTGGCCTTCTTAGTTTTGTCAGTGACCTGTATTTCATGTGAATTGCCTGTTACAAAGTCTGTTGGGGGTTTTCTTGGTCACCAGGACACACATCTTTTGGTCCTACAGTGCCCGGTTGCTGACGAGGCATCCTCAGGGAAAGAGGAGTTCCACACATAATTTCCAGGGAACTTTTCCCTGTAGGAGCTAAAACTTTTCCCTGTAGGAGCTAAAACTTAAAACAATAAATAAATGGAGTTAACCATTAGAGATGACTATGAAGGTCTAGACATCTACAAGTTTGGAATCTAGTAGGAGAACACCATGGTGACTCACAGACCTCAACAGTGGGAAGGCCAATATTTCTAACTCCCAGTTCCTCTTTTAAAAAATATATCGTGCTTTTTCCTGCCTTCTTAAATGGAATTTATAGGACACAGGTCAACCCTGACCTCATGTCTAGGGCTCCATTACCAGCGCTCGGGGGGGGTCTGCGATGGGCTCTCTGGCTGACTGTCCCTGGGGCCAGCACTAGCCCCTCTGTCATCATTAAGGTGTCAGTGGAGCCTTTCCTTTGCCCGCCTCCAGCCTTACCCTGCTGGTGTCAAACTGATTAGGGGCTGGGGTACTGGATGAGCACAGCCATTAGAAGTAGGTAAAAAGCTGGGTACTATCAGGGGAAGGGCCTGAAGAGGAAACTTTACCCACTAAATGCATGACTTGGGATTCACAACAGTTCCTTTGGGGCTTCAGAACCTATTTTTTAAGGACTTCAGGATGTTCTCATTGCTTAAAGCTGACAACATCTGAATTCCAGATAAAGACATACTCTCACCTTTCATACTCTTTCTTTCTCCTTTGCCTGTAAAGTCTCTAAATTTTTTTTTCTCCAAAAAGTTTGGTTCTAGCCTTCGACATTCCTGAAATTCTATCTGTATGAGATTTGAATCTCTTGCCTTTGATATACTCATATACAAGTCTTTCTCAAAGCTAGCTAAGGCTAAAATCTCACACTGTTCCATAATGGAAAAGTGACAAGGGCCAGAAGTCACCAAACGACCTTACAACCCCTAGAAAGGTCCGAGACCCTACAAAAGAGACCGCAGCACTCATGTACTAAAAGCTCAGCGCCCTACTCCTCGGACATTGCCTCTGCCACTCCAGGCCTGAGAATTCTCATTATGAATATGAGCCTAACAAAATAGATGAGAATAATCATATTTGTGTGTCGTTTCATAACTTGTTGTAGAACCTTCATATCAAGACCTGCTCCATGCACAACTACCTGGAAGCAAAACTTCTGTGGACTTTACAAGTGTATTCTCTCACAGAATGACAGTTTATCTTCCAAAGGTGGTTTAGACATTAAAAATAGTCATGACCCATCACAAAATAGGTCAGGTTATCCTGGGGACCCTAGAGAGATGTCCTGGAATCGAAGAAGCTCTGCAGTGGCTTCAGGAGGATTTTTCTGGGGCAGACTGGTCCCAGGAAAGTGAGGGAAAAGGTGTGAGATGCCTTTGAAGTGTCCTTGGTAGAATGAAGCCTTGCTTGGCTATCAATCTTTCACGGTGACAAATCCCTCATGTTGCAAGTGTCAAAACTAGATAATTATCTCACCACCACCCCTACCACTTATTGAATTTGAGCTTGATAAGGGGAGATAATCAAGGACTAAACACCAATTTTTTTGCACTGATGTGGTAGTTTTCATATCAAATAAATCCTGGTTTATAAGCAACAAAAACCCAATTCCCAAAAACCACTAGTGACCTTCATATCAGAAGGCCTGAGTCCTAGACCTTGCCCTGTCACTTGCTGCATGACCTCAAGCAAGTCCCTTAGCCTTCCTGAGCCACACCCTCCCATGGGTAGACCAGTTAGCTCTTAATTCACAAATTGGAGGCAAGGATCAAGACTGTGGAACGGAAGCACTTAGCATTACTCAAACATGCTATATCGTTACCTAGTCAACTCAACCAAAAAGTTACCTAGGAACTTTAGAGTAATGTTTTCAGTGATTTCAAGTTAAGTGCCACCCCCATGCCCAAACAGGAGCAAACATTAACTGGCTAAGCAGCCAGGTGCTCTATGACACTGTCATGTGGAAAAGACCAAAACTGGTACAGGGGAGATTTTTCAGGTGAGTCCAAACTGCAAGCTATTTTCTTCCCACCATAAAGCCTGAAGAACTAAACTTCTTTCCATGAATACTCCTACACTTCGCACATCAGAGACAGAGGCAGAGAAATTGAGAACAGGAGAGATACAAGACCCAGAGAATTGCGGGGGAGGGGAGCAGTATCAGGCAGCAGGCGTTTTGCTGAACTGTAACTCTTCTGTTCTATAGGTGGCTATTAGGAACCAGTGTGGCTATGGCTATGGAATACAGACCAATTAAAAAATATGTAACCATTCTTGATAGAAATGTTATGAAATGATTTGGTTCACTTTTCCTTCTGACATCATTAGTCTTTCATTAGCAAGCAATTGATGGATTTACTCCGGTTGTTTCATGCAAACCTGTCTCATCATTCTAATATGTTATAAAACCAAGGTCATTGACTGAATCATATACTTCTTCCATATTCCCAACAGCACCCAGTAGAATATTGCGCACAAAGGGATTGTTTAAAAATAAGGGGGAGACAAAGGAAGGGAGCAAATTTTTCAAGAGGTTGCTTATCACAGTGTGTAGGAAAAGCGATGGGATTTTTCAAATAGTTTGAAATAGGAATTAACACTTATTTGAAATTTGAAATAGCCCAATTATATTCTCTGAAATGGTAGTTTACTAAATAAACTCAAACTTTAACACGCCTCTCAGATTTTCATCTGTGACATTGTGCTATTTATATATTTATATCAGTAGGAGATGGTCTCCATGGGTCTCTCCCATTCTTTGTTGGGTGTGCCAAGGACACAAGGATCGGACCAGTCTTCACCTGGACCATTTCTCAGGACTATGTTTGCAGTGAGCACCCTTGAAAGATGAGGTACGTCTCCCTCTGCAGCGAAGAGCAGGCATGCTTATCCCAGCTCAGTGTTCCCCAGCTGTGACACAGGCCTACTGCGTGCACAGTGTCCATCTGTGCGCACTGGGTCCTGTTCCTTGGACTTGGGAATAAGCAAAACTGACTGTGCTGATGCTGCCTGCTGTGCCCTAAGTGATAAAGTCCTTTGTCTCTGACCCAGGAATCTTGTGTCTTCTGTCAGTATCCCTGGAACAAGGTAAAATCCCTTAAGTAGGGTAAAAATCAAATCCCGGATCTATCAATATCTTATTTCAAATAATGATTGAAGGTTTCCAATTGACTATAAAGTTGAGTCAAAGGAAAACAACTAGAGTCAAAGTGAAATTTTGAGAAAACCGAATCGCTCACCTCGGGCTCTTCTACATCCAGTTCTGAGTGTGCAAGAAGATTCTGTCTGTGACAAGCACCGACCTAGTCAGGCACCCTCAATTTCTGAGCAGGCGTTTGGCTTATTTGCTTCCACTCGCTTCCCTTTCTGTGACCCTGAGGCTCTGCTGAAGGCAACTGCTTTAATGGTCTAGGGAGCAATAGTAAAAACTCAACTGCAACCAGCCTCTGCCTTTGGCCCAGTTCCACCCTGTCTCCCTGCAGTAGTAGGTCACGGTGGCCATGCTGGTACACATGGCTCACGGTTTGCCTTCCGTATACTCGGAGGCTTCTCATGTCCTAGTTGTCTACGGCTCAGTGCTTATGCCTCACTTATGGTTTACGGTTTGCTTTATGAAGGCCAGGGTCTCCCCAGCTCATCCCTCTTGGAGCGCAGGGCCCATGTGGTTCCTTGAATAGCCTATGTACCCAGAAAGAGAATGCCCAGTCGCAACTCCATAATACTTGATGAGTGAATCAATTAATCATCATTTCTAGTTCTCATTTGCAACAATACTTTTCAACATCATTCTATTGGGTTTAAAAAGTGGGAAAGTAGCAAGAATGATTTTTAAACAATTTATCCCAAAAGCTTTAGAACTAATCTGTGTGTCTGCGATAAAAAGTGCAGCACACCTTAGACTGGAAATGTTTTCACTCTTTGTTTAATTTGCTATTTCATGTGGTTTTCTCTGAGGCAAAGAGCCAGACCAGGCCTTTCTTAAATTTTCTTCCAAATCAAACCTATAACAACAAGTAACAATTGCTAAAGAGCCATCAAACTTAAAAGACATTATTTTTTCTATTTAAAATTTATCAACAATCAGCTCTCTTTCAGTTATAATACAACTAGCATATGAAAGCTTAAATATTAAAAAAGAAAAGTTTAATGAAGTTTACAAAACTACTATTCAGTACTTCTAATATGGAGATAATTTTTATAAAGTCATATTTACACATTTTACTCAAAATAACACTATTTAGATGTTCCCACTTAAAACATTAGATGATGTTTAATTTTACCTCATTCTGCACATCGATCCTGACCTTGTCATCTCCCCCCCAAATCAGGCCTCTCCATTTTTCATCAAGATGTCCCAGATTCAAAGCACTGGAGTCCTCTCCATCTCTCCTCTTCCCTTCCTTTTGGTCTTATTCTCCTTTCAAGATACCGTCACAATTATTGTTCCTCTTCATTTTCAGCATCTCTACCCTAACCTAGGTATTCAATATCTAATGTCTAGGTTAATGAAACAACTTTCCAAAAGAATTGCATTGACTCCATCTATTCCAACTCCATGTGTTGGATATTTCTAACCTAATTTCTCTTCAACTATTTTTTACTGCAATATTCCCCTCTTCCAAAAAACCAACAGCTCTCTTTGAGCCAGTAGCTGACCTTGCTTGCGCTGTGCCTGCCCCATATCTCACCCCAGCTCCTATGCCATCCTGCACTGGATCTGTGGGGTTCAGAACCATGAGGAAGTTTGCCCCATGTCTCCTTGGCTGTTGAAGGGCGTGCAGCAAAACTCCCAAGACCAAAAAGCAATTGTTTTTAGTGTTGGTATATGAGACATGAGTGTCAAAAACTGCCTCCCAGTGAGAAATTACAGTATTTAAGTTATCTTGTTCCAAAATTTAAGTTACTTTGTTCCAAACAACAGCAACCTATTCTAGAAGGACTGAGACAGCCAACTTTTGAGCGCAGCCCAAAACAGTAGTAGCAGCATTACTCGTATCCTCAGAAGCAGAGATAAAATATCACGTTACACTCCTGGGTGGTCACTGGAAGACACATGTTTAATGTGCCTGCATATAAAACTTACAACAGAGAAACAAGCACCCAGTGGAATACCCTTCTGAAGGTTTCTTTTTGACAGAACACACACACACGCTATGTCCAAACATGTTCAAAGTTCCTCATAAACATTCATGTCAAAGTGCAGAGTCAGCAGAAGCTTCAGCCTTATAAGTCTCTTTTTTGCACATTTTGTTTTCAATAGACTCCAGACACACACAATTCATGTGCTGTGAGATATGCACATGAAGCATGAAAATGCATAGTCACATGACCACACCCACTTGTCCTGCTTTGGGTCTGGGGCCTAAAGCGTCTGCTTATCCAATTCTCCTGAGCGGCCTGAGGGCCGGCGTGGAGACCCACAGGAGGGACCTGGTCAAGGTGCACACTGAGCAGTGATGCAGCATACTGACACTGCAACTGCTTAACACGCTCCCCAGTAACTTCCTTCCACTGCACGTCTAATATATCAACATATTAATAGAAGGCAGCTCTGCAGGCCTCAGCCCCAGCAAAGCCAAAGGTGACTATCTTGTGACTCCCTGAAATAAATTTTTACTGGCAAGTTGCTTCACTGTAGTGAAGATGAAGCACTCCAATAAGCCAAGAATTCCCTCAAGTCGGATGGATCATCTGATTATAATTGCGATGAATTCAAAAAGCAGGATAAGAATCTTGTTATGACTCCTCCCATGCCCAGAAAAAAACCTTCTCAAGCCTTTTGCAGAGCAGCATCCTCTGGTTTTGTGAAGTTGGGGTCCAAGTTTGTAGCCCCAAGGAAAGCTGTTGGCATTCTACAGTTTTTCTCAGCCCTCCATCTGATTAGAAGACAGAAACTTCCTTCCTTCATCCATCCAGCCAGGTGATAAGCACATGCTGCACTGGTCCTAAGTGTCCGGACCTCTGCAGGGTGCAGGGGACACAAAGGGCAGCAGGTGCAGCCCTGCCCTTGAGGAGGGCAGGCCCCAGGTCTGGGTTCTCTCCAGGCCGGTCCGGCTTTGACAGTCACACACATGCCCCCCCCCCCCCCAGCTGACAACAATTTAAGTATTCCCTATGGATTCAACACATATTTTTTGTGTGTTAGCCTGTACCTCCGCTTAGAGCAAAGCTTTATCTCATTTAAACATCAGAACAAGCTTATGAGGTAGGTATTGTTGTCTCTACTATACAGTTGTGGACACTGAAGTTCAAATAATTCAGAAACCTGCCCAAGTCACGTAATTATGAAGGGACAGAAGAGGATCTGATACCTGAACAGTGTCCGACCCAGGCTCTACAGCACTATACACTGAGCTCTATCTAGTGCCACTGCAAATGGAAGATATTGTTCTCATGGGAATTTAACACGTGGCAAAATCCTCTACTAGCTCATAGACCTATTACTACTGTACCTGCTTTAGTTCAGGCTCTTTGTTCCCAGTTAGATTACTGCTAACAATCTCTTAGGTGGCCCCTCTCTTCAAGCTTCACTGTACTGCCACTTACCTTCCAAAGATACAATTCTGATCATGTCATTCCCCTTTTAAAGTCCTTCTGTGGTACCCACTGCCTTCAGAATAGCATCCAACACTCCGAGCCCAGACATTAGATTCCTGTGGTCTGTCCTTAGCCAGTCTGACCTGTCTAATCTTACCTCTTGCACTCCACACCCTGAGTCCCTTGCAGTGGTCACATTGCATGGCTTATGTTCCCAGGTTGTCTGACCCTTCACCTCTTACTCCAGTGCTCCCTTGTTCTGCTGTGATTTAATTACTGCTACAGCCTGAGCCCTGGGCAACTGCATTTGGATGTACTGTGCTCCCTCTGTTATTTTCTAATGGCTTTTCAATGCCTTTATGAAATGAGTTTGGAGATATTGCACAGGGAAGAATGTCCCAGAAACTGAAAACGCCGCTGGTTGATCAAAAGCTCCACCATTTCCTGCTGCCAAACAAATAAAGTAAGTGAACAAATATCTCATAAGGTCATCTGAGGCAAGCCCAGGGTCTCCATTTATAACAGAACTAAAAGTAGAGACGAGGAATGACGTTGTGAGGGTGGCATCATGTGCTAGTAGTGCTAACAGAGGACACTTCATTTGTCCTTGTGCATGAGAAAGTGCTTTGAAAAACTGAACCTCTTAGGTGACTGTGACAGCCCCTGAGAAGGAGCCTTGATCACCTATGACATCTGGCTGTAATAGGCAGGGATCCTGTGTCAGTCCCAATTTATAAACCATGTGGCTTCCTATCAAAGTCTTGCATACAGTCCAATGATTGTATCCCAAAAGACAGAAGTAACTGACCCTGAACTAATTAAAAAAAAAAGTCTGCAGAATCTGTACTAATATATCAATATATTCCCTCAAATCTAACAGAAATAGGACACATATATACACACACGTATATATACGTGTGTATATATGTGTGTGTGTGTGTGTGTGTGTGTGTATGACAGAGGCTGCCAAAAAAAGTATACACATTGTAAGAAGGGATAAACCTGTATTAAAATTACACTGATGGTAACCACTTTGAGCACCTCTTGTAATTGCAGAAATCAAACGTGACTTGTATTCATCTTTTATTATCGGTATACATTGCGTATTACAATTTTAATAGTTTTTTCCTTTCTTAAAATGTGTATACATTTTTTTGGCCCCCTCTGTATATATCATATATGTATCTTATATGTATATTAAAATACCTTAGGATCTGAAAAATGTGAATCAGTGCTATTTCTCTGTAGGTCTAAATTTTCATTCATCCTCAGTTATAAAACAAGTTTCCATCATCTATTTTAGTTTTCTTTCTCTTGGTTATAAATGTTTGGTTTCATTAAATTTGTTGAAATTTTTGTTTAGTATTTTCTCCAAATGGGGATTTATCTCCTTCATTATTTTTACTGTACCAGTTACAAAATATTTCACAAATTGTCAATAAAAAGCAATCAGAAACCATGGGGAATTTTAAGGGACTAGAGTAGGAATGTTTATAGTTCCCAAAATTACTTTTTTATCACTTAGTGGGTTTGAACCAACGGCTAATCTACTGGTGATGCCACGAAGTTCCTGAGTTCTCAGCCAGGAAAAAAGAAGGGCTATAACTGCCTGCTTGGGATGCACGTGCCAAGGGCCCCGATCTTCCATACGACTGGTTTAAGCTGCTTAGCTTTATTGCATGCAGCTGGTAATTCATTCATTCAAACATTCGTACAGCAAACACTCACTAGCATTTTACTATGTGCTAAATAATACTCCACTGTGATGGAGATAAAAATGAATAAGACAGTGCCTGCCTTCAGTGAGCTTAGGGCCTGGCAGAGATCTTGAGACCAATACCCTAATTAAGCACAAAACAAGGCAGAATGTGATGAGCGTGCGAGGAGGAGACAGCACTCACTGCCAGCGGGCTCAAGGGATCCAGGAGCCTCAGCAGGTAGGGACTAGAGTGGAGAGGGCCCTGCAGAGGCAGCAGGTCATGTGAGCTGCAGGGTGTGTGTGGCATGTGCCCAGAGCAGTCACCAGGGCCCCTGGGAATGGGGTGGAAGACAAGGGTGGAAAGAGCATGGGTCGAGGGGGCCTAATGCCAGGCTAAAAGTTTTACTTCATTCACCAGAAAATGAGGTTCCAGTGACTTGAGCCTGGGAGTGACCACATGGGGCCTCTTTAAGAAGACCCATCTGGCAGGCAGCTTATATAGAACTGACTGGAGGAGTGGGACCAAGGCAAGGGTCAGTCCTGGGACCACTGCCACAGTACTGGTGTGAAGCTCAGAGAATGGAACAAAAGGGGTAGAACCAGAAGACACTGCAGTTCTGAAGGTTTTACTTTAGGAACTGAAGACCAGTGGAACCACCAGCATGATGTGAAAGTGAGGAAGAAGCACTAGTGTGTGTGTGTGTGTGTGTGTGTGTGTGTGTGTGTGTGTGTGTGTGAGAGAGAGAGACAGAGAGAGAGAGAGAGAGAGAGAGAGAGAGAGATGGGTCCAACCTGCTCCTCTTACCACCAGCGGGAGGCCTCTCTCTCTCAGCGGGACTTCAGCATGGGGTACCTGAGGGAGTGGCCGTGACGACCTGAGCCCCAGGGCAGTGCTGCTCCAGACATCTCTCCAGGAGCAGTTTAAAACAAATAAAATGAATTTCTGAAAAATGAAATAGAAAATGAAAGCCCACTGATCCTGTGCTTGGATGTCAGGGCAGTGATAAATTCCTACAAGAATTTCTGAGAAATTTCTCTCAGTTTCTGTGCTTGCCTCAGTGTTGTGGGTTCAGTTGTGTCCTCCAAAAAGATAAGTTCAAGTCCTAAGCTCTAGTACCTGTGAATGTGCCCTTATTTGGAAATAGGGTCTTTCAGATGTAACTGAGTTAAAAATGCGGTCATCTGGAGTGGAGTGGGCCCTAATCCAATATGACTGGTGTCCTCATTAGAAAAGAGGCATAGAGGCAGACACACAGAGGGAAGACGCCCTTGTGAGGACAGCTGCAAACCAAGGAACGCCCAGGAATGCTAGAAGTAAAGAGAGACATGTATCAGATCCTCTCCAGAGCCTGCAGAGAGAGCACAGCCCTGCCAACACCTTGATTTCACACTTCTGGACTCTAGAACTATGAGAGAATAAATTATTGTTTTCTAAGCCACCCAGTTTGTGGCACTTTGTGATGGCAGCCCTAGGAAACCCAATATGTGTGTTGTCCGGCAGTGCCCACAGACCTGTTAGGGAAGGTCTGGGGCTCTGGACCTACTAGTCACTCCAAAAGGGCTGACCATTCTCTCTGATTTCCACTGAAGAGACAGGCCAGTATGGGACACTCAGGAAGAAAGACCGCTTTGATTATAAACAAGCCCCAGGCGACAAGGGCCAACGTAGGTAGAGAGAAAAGAACTGGCAATTCCAGGTTCCCAAGCTAAATCTTAAACTGGCTCCCCCTATCCATTCAGCTTTTGTCTCATTTCCCTGAGAACAGAAAAATCCCCCTTTTTGCAGTTAGAGTGAATCCTACATTTTAAATCTTATAAGGGGAGCGTTTTCCCATGGGAAGCCCAGAGAAGTCAGCCCAATTAAAAAAAAAGAAAAAAATCCCATTGTAGTATGTACACCCAATCCTCAGGTATTTATTCATTACTACTAGATATAATGAGATAATTATCTGCTTAATCATCCCACATCAATAACCCACACCCATCAATCCAGGGGCTCTAGGCTCAGCCACAGTGAAGCCTCCATTCTCTAGGGAGTGAGTGGGTACAGGGGAGCCTGCCAGCAGGGTCTGCAGACCCCTAAACACACCTTGAGAGAAAGGCTTCATCGCAGGAAGGAAAACCAATTTATCCCCAACCTTATTTTCACTCCAAACAGGACAAGGACTCGTGTGGGAGAGCACTCACTTTAACATCTCCAGGGTTTCTTGGATTGACATGACATGTGGCACATACCCCGGAAATGACAATTCGATGACAGCAGTGACGGCCCCGTGTATGTATCCTCAGCACTTTGGACATGCTACCGCAAGTCCTCACAACCTGGCTAGGTCAGCATGAATGACTCCATTAAAAAAGAAAATGCAGACCTCCTAGAAAACAGCATCTCCAGTGGAGACATGGGGGAAAACAGGTCAAGAAAACACCAGGTGGGAAAACCAGTGCCGTCACCCCTTTACTTACATACAGAATGCTGCTTTATTACACCCACCTCATATTACCTGTGATAAACTTGCCGACCACCTCTCTAATAGTTCAGAACACAGATGTGTAAAAGTATATAATACAAGATAAGGCTGCCAGGTCTGACCCTAAGAGGGTGCCAGTTAGCTCTGAACAGAGCTAAAGAACAGTTTTGACTAATAAAACTATACAGCACGCTTTTGCAACCTGTAAACATAAAGCATTCCTTTTCCATGGCAGTGTTCCCAGGGAGGGGCAGAGAGGTCAGAGCAGTCCGCTGGAGTCTTTTCTCAAAAACATACACGATCCTTTCAGAATTCACTCGTTAGAATCGGGGGAAGGGGGTAGAGTTTGCAAAAGCTCCCTGATAATTCTGGGACATGCCTGCTCCACGTTGAGAGTGACTACTCTACAAAATGATTCAGTGAAAGGTGCTGGAATGACTGGTCATCCATGTGGGGGAAGATGAAAAAGGCTCTCACTCACACCTTACCGTAAAGATAAAATCTCATTTGCCTCAAGAAGCTAATTGTGAAAGTTGGCAAATGTATAAGATTATAGGAAAATATGTTCATGACCTTGGGGTATGTACCATAAAGGAAAAGACTGATACATTCAACTACATTAAAATTTAAACTTCTGTTCATTAAAGATACTACAAAAAAAATGGAAAAGATATGCCACAAAATCGGAAGACATTTTGCGGCATCTGCAAACTAAAACCATGAGGATATATCATTTTATTCAGCAAATTGGCAAAAATGTTTAAAATTTGACCACACAAGACTTGGCACGGATATGGAACAAATGAAGTTTTCATAAACTGCTGGTTATATGTACTGCTGGTTAATAACCATTTTGATAAACCACTTAGCATTACCTAGTAAAACTGAATGCATACAAAGGACTTGAATAGACAGTTGCCCAAAGAAGATATACGAATGGCCAGTAAGTAAATGAAAAGATGCTCAACATCACTAGTCATTAGGAAAAGCAGGTCAAAACCACAAGGAGATAACTCTTCATATCTGTTAGAATGGATATTATGAAAAAATTAAAAAATAAATATTGGTGAGGATGTGTAGAAATTGGAACTCTTGCGCATCGTTGATGGGAATATAAAATGGTGCAACCATTGTGAAAAAGAACAGCAGCTCCTCAAAACATTAAAAGCAGAATTACCATATAATCTAGCAATTCCATTTCTGGGTATATACCCAAAGGAATTCAAAGTGGGACTTGAACAGATATTTATACACGCATGTTCATAGCAACATTATTCACAATAGCCAAGAGGTGGAAGCAACCCAAGTGTCTGATGAATGAATGGATAAACAAAACGTGGCGTATACATACAATGATATATTCAGGTTTAACAAGAAAGGAAACTCTGATACATGTTACAACATGGATGAAACTTCAGACGTGCTAAGTGAAGTAAACCAAATATAAAAGGACAAATATTGTATGATCCCATTTATATTAGGTCCTAGTAGTCAAATTCATACAAACGGAAAGCAGAATGGTGGTTGCCAAGGGCGGAGGCGGGGGTAGGGACCAGAGACCAGAGGAGAGAATGAGTAGTCATTGTTTAATGGGAGTTTCAGTTTTGCAAGATGAAAAAGGTTCTGGAGATGGATGGTGGTGATGGTTGCCCAACAATGTCAATAAATTTAATGCCACTAAACTGCACACCTAAAAATGGTTAAAATGGTAAAATTTATTTTACCACTTTTAAAAATTAAAAATTAAAAAATTAAGTTGAACATATGCACACACTATAGCCCAGCACATTTACTCCTAGGAATATTCATCATAGAAGTTATGGCACATGGGAAGCAGGAGACAACAAGGTGTATGCACAGAAATATGGTTTTATAATAGCAACAACCTGGAAGCAACCAAAAAAACCCAAAAGATAAGAGATCCACACAATGGGATAATAAAGAGCAGTAACAATGAACGAACTACAGCTACATGCATCAGCATGAATGAATATCTAACGCATACTGTCAAGTGATAATATGTCATAAAAGAATATCTACAGTATGACTCCACTCTGTTGCTTATTCAAAAGTAAGCAAAACTGAACAATATAGTTCTTTGGGATACGTATATAGTTGGCAAATTATAAAGAAAAGCAAGAAAAAAAAAAAAACACAATTCAAGATAATGTTGACTTGAGAGTAAGAGATAGCCATACATGGATTTTCAAACCAACTGGTAATGTTCTATTGCCTAAGATGGGTATTATTTTTACCACTCTTCTTTAGAATATATATGTATTACACATATATATACACACATACACACATATACACACATGTATATACACATATTTAAAATATACTATTTTACATATAATGTACATATTTTTAATCATTTAAGAAATTAAGGTCCTGAATTTGATTTATAACTGAGAATCTCCAAATCTCAAATCCTCTCAAATATGAGGAGGCAGGAGGTGAATTTGTTCCTCTGATGCTCCATTTGCAGCTCAGGCCACTCCCCAGCTGTCATCTCCTTGTGGATCATGGGATTAGTGGATATCACAGACAAAACTTCAGTGGGATTGGCTGCCCTGTTCCGGGCCACCGACTCCCAGACGTTCCCTGCACAGGTCTTTAGCTGTCATCAGAACAAGGGCACCAATGAGTATGAGGCTGAGTGGGGGAAAGAAGGACTCTTACAGAATTCAAGTACAACCTAGATCCTTACAACAAATAGATGGAACAGAAAACCATACGCGAGTGACCTAGTCTTGAACAAAGGGGCCTGCTATAACTGTTCAGAACACCCGACAGCTACCGTATCACACCACGGTTTCAACAGGACGTATACATACTGGAGTTCTACACTCTCATAAAAAAGGATCCAAAATTGTTAAAAGAAAAAAAAAATCAAACAGAAAGAATGTGTCAAAGACAGAAAGGAAAAGAAATATGGGACTCAGTCCTAAGAAGCAGCAGGCAAGGAATGGAAACCAGGTGATGTTTATATCTTAGAATTTCCACATAAACCTTTTGAGGTGTTTGAGTTGGGTAATTCACAATAAAAGTCATGCTCCAAAAGGATGAAAAATATATAGTGTCCCTTAGAGAAGGAAATCCGCTACAAAAGTTAAAAAGGCTTGAAAATACCAATGATACTTAAATCTTCCTTCAAAAAGGAACTTCTGGAAAAAGTATTATTACTCCTGTCACTGGAGGAAAATGTGAGCTGGCAGGATCGTATAACACAAAAAAGAATACCGGACAGGAAACTGGACCTCTGATACGTAACTACACACTCCTAACATGGGGAAGAAAGAGTATGGATGGGCTGGGGTACCTGACAACTCTGGGTATGACATGCGTAGTTCTGTCCCTTACTAGTTACGTGACATAGGGCAGGTTTGTTAGCCACTGTGAACCTCAGTTTTCTTATCATTAAAGTAGAAATATAAAATGCCTACTTCAGAGGGTGGTCATAAAGATTAGACAAGCATTTGGAAGCATTTACTACCCAATAGTGCATAATAAATATCAGCCCCAGGCCTCAGTTTCCCAAGTATACAAATGCAAGAAGGAATAAATGAGCTCTGAAATTTTGTTACCCAACTGTGAAAGGAAGACTAATTCTCCTCTCTCCCCGCAAATGTCCACTTCCTTAATCCATGGAATCTGTGGTTGTATTATGCCATAAGGGGAAAGGTAATTAAAGCTGTTAATCAGCTAACCTTTAAAAAGGGAGATTATTCTGAATTATCCAGCTGAGCCCAATACAATCAGAGTCCTTAAAAGTGGGAGCGGGAGCAGGAGAGAGAATCAGAGAGAAGATCTCAGTCTACCATTTCTGGCTTTGAAGATGGAGAAAGAGCCCTTGAGCCAGGAAATGTGGAAGCATCTGGAAGCTGGAAAGGGCAAGGAAATGGATTCTCCCCTGGAGCCTCCAGAAGGAATGCAGCCCTGAAAATCCTTCATTTTAGCCAGTGGGACCCAGTTCAGACTTCTGAACTACAGTACTATGAGAAATAAACTAAGTTCGTGATAATTTCTTACAGCAGCAGGAGCAAACTAATACACCTGTCTGTAGTACTGAGATCTACTGTGCTTGGGACTGGACCTATACTGCACTGGGGGAGAAGCAAGCAAAAAAGAGAACAGAAAATAAAATTACTATAAACACTAATACACCAGTAAGGTAATGTGATTACAATTACTAATTCATTTATGCATGTGTTATACATTTACATGTGGATATATAATTTTACAAAATTGTTTAGGCCTTACTAAACTGCTAGAACAATGTTCTATACTAAAGAACAGGAAGATATTAATGAATCAAGGTTAGAGTATCTTCTCCAGCTTCTCCATCCTGTGCTTGTCCATCCTGTGCTTGTCCACCGTGGGCTTCTCCGCCCGGGGCTTCCCGCCCTGTGCTTCTCCATCCTGTGCTTGTCCGCCCTGGGCCTCTCCGCCCTGGGCCTCTCCACTCTGGGCTTCTCAACCCTGGGCCTCTCCATCCTGAGCTTCTCTAGCTCTGGCATCTATCCAAAGCAGTTTAAAGTAACTCATTCAAATTTCCCAAATGGTTTTAAGTTAAAAAGGCATAGTATCAGGTATGATTAGTTGAAAAGTAATACGAATAACCTCTATTACCAACACCAAAGGAACCACCTGAGGCATACAGGTGAATGAGTAGCATATGCGTTTTGAAAATCCATAGCATTACAGCTATTGTTATACTTGCTCCCTGTAAATTTCAGGTTTTGTAGTCTTTATTAAGGGAAATTGCACAAATTATGGACGCCTTCATTTATTACTACGTGCTCTACATGTTTTGTTTGAGAATAGGAATTCAGAAGTATTAAATGTCATGTGTGTTGATATTTGGGATTTGCTTTAACGTACTCAACATAGAAGAAGGGAGGGAGAACAGAGAAGAAACAGATCAAATGAGACTGGCAAAATATCAATAGTGGTTGAAGCTGGGTAATGAGTATTTGGAGGCTCGTTATACTATTCTTTTAAACGCTACCTATGTTTGAAAGTCGCCATCATTAAAAAAATAAATAAATCAGGTATGCTTCTTACCTGCCAACGTACTCCCACCTAGCTGGGGCTGTGTACCCTGTTGAGAAGTAGCCTCTCGCCTCTGCACATGATTAAGCTGGCCCAGCAGCAGAGTAGTTTTGTGCGTTGCATTAGAGCTTCTGAGAAAACAAAGGCTGCAGATCCACAGAGGAAGAGAGGAATGAAAGCAGCTCCAAGTGGGGTGAAGGGTAGCAGGTTCTTCCTTGAAGACACAGCTTAACTGGTTCCCACAGCTTCCCTCTGACCTCGGTGCCCCCCTAGAGTGCAGCCAAGCCACAGGAGCACAGGCCGGGGCTGCCAGCTCCCCAAGCCGGCTTGTTTCAAGAGCCATTTAACTCTTCATGAATTTGACTTGATGAGTTCCTGGACGGCCACCAAGCACACTGAGAAATAAACTCCCCAAACAGCAAGCACATCGCGATTTACTACACTCGTTAACTGGTATGTGAGTCTGTACTGCTTGGCACAAAAGTAAATCATTTCTGTTTTCTCATTTCCCCTCACGTCCTTCCTGGTTTGTTGTGCATTTAGTATCTCTTGCAGTTTTCTATTTCGCTGCTGTTTCATTTATTTTTCCCATCCCATAATCTTTTACTGAGTTGCACAGCTTGCTGTTGCTATCCATATAATTTTTACAGACCTGACCAAAGTTTCAAGGCAAAAATCTCACAACCCTCAAACCTTCCTTCCACTCATCCCACTTCAAATGTTCACCAAGACCAAGGAAATCTTGGCCACATTACTTAACCGTTCTGTGCCCTGGACTGTTCTGTACAAAGGGAGATAGACAGCTAGGGTTGCTTCCTGGAGAACACTGCATCTGTGGGGAGAAGACCTAAGAAGTAAAAGATCTAATATGATGTTTAATTTTCAATTCCATTCACCACATATAAGAGCAACTACAGTCCGAGGTGCCACCTTGGCACTATGGCTACAACAGGGACCACAGTCCTGCCCTGAGGAAGCTTACAGTCCAGAAGCTATGTGGCTTTCTCAATGAATTAGCTGATAGGATATTCATTAATCTCCTCAGGGTCTAATGGAGATGATAAAACAATCAGCTTGCCTCACAGGGCAATAAAGTACAAATAAAACCAAAGCATGAAGCACTATCCTGAAAAGGCCATTATCTTGTTTCTCACGGATTTTTCATGCTTGAGCAGGTTCTTGCATCACTGAATGCATATGAGTAATAGAGTTCTAAAGATTGAAATTTGATTAGTGGAAGAACAACCCAGATAAAGGTAAGTGAGTAAAAAGAGCAACATACAACCATTTCTTTACTAAACCAATTACTAAGACATATCTATCTACTGCCACAGCTCTAGGGGACATTACATGCTTTCCGAGGAGACATAGTTGTTAAATCAAAACCTTGCAGGGCAGCTGGATGGCTCAGTTGGTTAGAGGTGTGAGCTCTCAAGAACAAGTTTAAAAAAAAAAAAAAAGAACAAGTTTGCCGGTTCAATTCCCTCATGGGACTGTGGGCAACTAAAGATTGCCCCCTGCAACTAAAGATTGAAAACGGTGACTAGATTTAGAGCTGAGCTGAGCCCTCCACAACTACACTGAATGACTTGGAGCTGATGGAACCTGGGGAAACACACTGTTCTCCAATATTCCCCAGTAAAAAATAAAAAAAAAAACCTTGAGAAAAAAACACGTTACTCTCTCATCTTCTTTCCCATCACAGATATTTGCAGCAACCCTCTTTGTACATGTTAAACTAAGCATGCACACAGACCGCCCTCTGAGCAGAGGCTCTGAGCAGAGGCTTGTGATCAGATACTGCTATTTCACCATATTGATGTTCTCCCTGAACTTGTCAGTTCTTGAATTATCCTGACCTCTCTGAATATAAGACAGATGCTGATGTTGATCTCTGCAAAATGTATCGTTAATAACAAAGGGAAAAAACATCCTGGGTAGGGTAGGATCTCTTATAAACACCACAGATATGCATAGGGGCTTCTAAGGGAAAGCACGTTCATGTTTCTAACAGAACACCTTCTGTTATTGCCTCTCCCCACCGTGCACACAGTACAAGTATACACACACACACACACACACACACACACACATACACACCCAATCCTGCTGGAGGACATGCTTCCCAGTGGAGCACCCCCCTGCCTGTCCCTTATTGTTGCACTCACCCTTTAGCTCCCCACATTTCAGGGTATGTTTTTTGGATGAACAGGACATGTACCAAAACATACCAGTTCCAGACTTCGGTGATGTCTTCTGTGAGTTAGGTGGACTCCTGCCTCAGTTCAGTAACTACAGCTCAGGGTTTTAATTTGTGATTTTTCACTCTGTTGAACCTGGTTTGCTGATGTGTTATAGTTGCTACAGAACCATTCAAGGTGGAAGTTACCCAAGCACTCCATGAGCCTCCCTTCTGATTCTTAAAGCAGCGTATTCTGACTTATACATGGGCCAGGTCAGTCTAACCTGACTTTAAAAGGCAGTTTTTGAGAAAAACTGTGTATTCTGTGGAGGGAAAAGAGGGGAATCTCAAAACAGATAGCTCTATTTCCTATTCCAAAACCAAAAGAAATGCCATGCCTTCATTGTCTGCAAATCATATGAGGTCAACTGGACCTCCAAAATCTTCCCCAAGGTAGTTTTTTAATTATCTGTGTTTATTCGCCAACATATCTTAAAATGTTAAAGACCATCACCCCAAAAATTGTGCTATAAATCCTCAGGGCTTCACATTAAGAGTACCTAATAAAAATAACTTTGTAAGAGAAGACAAAAATCACCTACTTGCTCACTCTTTGAATTTTCTACTTTATTTTACATAATGTTTCAATCAGATGGGTGCCCGCTCCACTGCATAGCTACAGAAGAGAGGAAAGTACTTTAGTATAGGATTGGGACACCAGGTAAAATGCTTTTGGAGGGAAATGCTGCCATAAAATTATTGCCTAAGCTGTTATTTCCTGAATAGTATTGAAAGAGAAATAAGAAAAGTGAAAAATATGTTTATTCTTTTAGACCAACGCACCCCAGTAAGATACATGTTGGCCACCTCAGAAGACCTGTAGTTAGTGAATACAGATTTTAACTTCTACAAGCTCTGACTGAGATCTTCTGCTATTGGTCTCTGTGTCATCAGATATGCCTGACAAACATTGCCAGACAGGCTGGGTCACTATATTCAACATGATCCTAAACATAAATAATGAGGAAAATGTACTGCAAGACCCAGAAGGGATAAATAAAAAGAAATCTGCATCAAGACACATCACAGTGAAACTACAATGGTTACAAGAAAATCTTAAAAGGAACCAGAGGGAATAGTCAGGTTACCTGCAAAGAATGACAACTAGGCTGACAGCTGCTGCAGTGACAATAGAGTCCAAAAATTAATGGAATTTTAACTTCAGAAGTGCTGAAGCAAAATAACTGTTAACCTAAAATTCTCTACCAAATTAAATCATCACTGGGGAAGGCAAACTGTAGTTAATTTTTAGATATACAAAGGCTTCTCTAAAGAGATTACCTCCTACTAGTGCTTGCTCAAATAACACTAAAAGATGCATTCCAGCAGGAAGAAAAAGAACCCAGAAAGAAAAGTAATAATTGCAGTTGGTAAATTTAGATCTAAATGGTGAATCCAACACAAGTATTTATAATTTTTTTAAAATGGGAGCTTAAGATGGGGAGAGGGAATGAGGACGATGACACTGAATGACTGTCAGTGATTCAGTGTCACAGGAGTGTATTTTGTTTAGGAGAATTCACAAGGCAATCAGTAAAAAAACAGAGAGAGGAGATATTACTTCTAAGTCCATAGAGGGAATGAAAAACAAGCCCAATATTTTTGACAGAATGCAGGAAGATTTTAAAAAAGAAGAAAAAAGAAACATGGTAGCAGGAAATGTAAAATAAAATAGTAGAACTAAATCCAATTACAATTTCAATCACGATTAAATGCAATAAACTCACCTATTAAGATAAACTTAGAGTGTCTCACACATAGACACTCAGATTTAAGCTGTTTAAAACAATGATACAGAAAAATTGAAAACAAAGGAGTAGAAAAATTATACAAGCAAAAAAATACCTAAAAGAAAGCTGATGTAGCAACACTGATATGACGCATAGCAATATCAGACAAATTGGAATATAAAACCAAGCATTAACAGGGATAAAGAATGTATTTAATAATAGAAAAGATACAATCCATCAAGTTATAACAATCATGAATTTTTATGCCCCTAATAATAAAGCAGCAAACACTTTCCCAAACCAAATTCACTTTCTTTATTTTGATGAAATTTAGCCCAAAAAAGCAACAAACAAGAAAGGCAGCCCACTGGTCTGTGATGGACCAGTGGGATTGGAACCTTGACTTAGAAGCAGTTTCTGTCCTACAGTTGGATACAGAGCTCTATGTGGTCCCAATTCTTGCACAGTTCTGAACGTAGTCAAGGGCTGTTTTCCACCTCCATGTGTGTCCTGGGACTCAAAGCCAACAGAGTGGTTAGCCTGGATCATTTAGTATTTGAATCCCCTCAGTCATACTCTCAGCTCCGAAGAATTTGAGGGAGACACCCCGGAAGCCAGCTGCCATCTCGTTAGGCACCTGCTTGGTGCCTTCAATGGTTTCTGCTCACTTCATCTGCTGTCAACTAGGTTCTAAAGAGAGCTCCAGGAACACCCGCCCTGATGGTCAGCACAGGCCACCAAGCCATGATGTCTGCCTCATGCTTCTGTGCACCCATCCTTTGTTACCATTCCAGTTGTTTAAACCAGCCCCAGTTTTTAAATACAGCTGGGAAGTGCCATTACCACAGGACACTTCTTATTGCTTTCTCAACATTTATCCTTAAAACTCTTTCAACTTCTCCGTCTGTTTAAATTCCTTACGAAATGTCAAAATGGAGCCTAGGAGCCTAGCGCAAGAACTAAGTAAAACTCTCTATAATGAATGTCAACCACTCTACAAAGTTTAGTTCCATTTATTGTTTTTAAGATGAAAGTAAAAGTCAACCCCAGGAACATTTATGGGAATGTCCTGCCTTCCAGAACTTGACTACCTTGTGGAAGAGAACATGAAGAGTGACAACACGACAACATTCAGCACACGTTATAGGAATAGTCTACCAAGATGCTACAGAAAATCTGCCTTCATCTGACATGGCAACAGATAACTCCAGGAATGTTTTAAAATCCCCTCACACTTCCTTAGCTACCTACTTCAGGTGGGAAGTAATTCAGGCAAGGGACTTAACAGAGTTATCCAAAGGAATTTTAAGAATAGTACATGCCATATTTCATTGATTTTAAGATCCACATTTTCACATTTTAACATCTCTGCACTCAGACTGCATATGATCTACGGCATGTCGTAATTTAATTGGCAGTGTTTTGTTTTCTCTTAATGTTTTACCTTTTCATTGATGAGTCAGTGGAATATAGTTTACCAATGGAAACAACTATACCCAGTCTGATTCTATGACACAGGATTAAAAAAGGAAGAGGGGGACTCAATCCTTTATCTTCTTTCTTTCTTTATTTTGCATACACACAGCCTGAATATATAATAGTAGACACAATTATACATTGCACACACAAGCCCTCAGATTTTCCCCACTTCTCTTCAGAAAAAAGAAAAGCATTTTGATAATAAATAAATAAATAAATAAAGTATTTGCTCTGTCCCTTATGAAGTCAATGTTCCCCACTGGTGTGAGGTCTTGTGTGCCATGTACAAGTTGTGTGACCTGGGGCAAGTCACTTACTTCACAGAGGCTCTATTCTCTCCACTGAAAATGGGTGTGCCTCTCCCAGTTCAGTGGGTTGCTTTAAGAATGAGACAAGGTGAGGTTCTTAGAGCACTGAGAATGACCCTAGTACCCAGGAAACCCTCCATCATGGTTGTAAGGGGGCCTCTCACTCATACTGTTCACGGGGCTCCACCTCCTGCTTCTCCAGGTCACCCACCACCATGCCCACACCTGCCCCCACCAAAGGAATTCCCAGAAATAAAGAAGAGAGTGAGATGCCCTGGCTAGCACATCACCCTTCATACCTTCCATACTTTTTCTGGCAATGTGTTCTGTTATTCTGAGAGTGATTGAATAAAACAAAATCCCAGCACTTGCGTGGGGTGGTTTCAAAGGCCCATGAGAGGCTCAGAAGCCGCTCAGGGGCTGGCAGGAGAGACTGACCACGTGGCCACTCTGCATTCTAATTTGGATTCCTGTCCCACTGGTGAGCTGGAGCACCACAGCCACACACAATCAGCACAATCCACACAGCTAGAAGAATGCGCTCCTTGGGTGAGTAAAAGGGGAAAATGATAGAAGGGGCGGCGGGGGCAGGGCGGGGGGACACAAAACTAAGATGGCAGAGAGGGGTGGAGTGATTTGGAGGAGTGGCAGGTTCAAATGAACCTTAGACAGATGGAGGCGCTGTCATGAGTGTGCTAGAATCTGGCCTCTGATGTGTCTTAGGAAAACTATAATGAATAGACTGGAAGCCACATCGTCACTGCCCTTTACAGCTTCTGCAGTCATAAATATACACCTCAAGACTGTGAAGTGACTAAGTCTCGAGATCAATTATCTGTTGTAGCTCAATCGTCTGGGGCCTCTGTTCTGATTGAAAGAGGTCACTCCAAGGCTTCATCTTCCCCAAACATCAGTTTTGGAAACTTTTATTCTGCTCTTCATTAGGCTAACCAACTGTCAGCACTGCTCCTGAGTAAGAAATATGTAGCTACAATCATGGAGCTGCTTCAGAGACACCATCCCGACCTCAAATCACCGGGGAAGCTTTAAAAACACAGATGCCTGGGTTTCCCTCCCCCCTCCCCCCCACACACACACACTTCAGAAGTTCTGAACATCAAGATTCTTAAAAGCTCCCAAGGGGATCTAACGTGCATCCACAGCAGAGCATCACAGGGCTAAAGGAATAAAAGTGGTGGTGCGAGACGTGCCGTGTCAAAACCCTCTCTGAGTACTGCGATTCTCTAATCCTCCTGCAAGGAAGCCTCCAAACATCTACCCAATCATTTCAAATGGCACCTCTGGAGATGTTTTCCAAGAGGCTGAGAGCAAAGGTGAATATGTAGGGCCTACCTCCTACCCTCCTCGTTGCCACGTTAGAAAACACAGATCCTTCGGAAAATAAAATAATTTACCAAGCTCTAGACTTACAGGAGTTGAGCCCAAATATAGTAAAAAGGGAGACAAGAGAGCTTGCCTGAGGTACTAGAAAAACCTTGTGCAGTTCCCTCACAATCATGTCAAACAAATCCTCCTCTAAGATAAAAGAGCCTGACACCATTGTCAAGGCCAAATGCAGGTCGACACCATCACATGCTTAACCTGGTCAACCAGTATTTTTCCTCAAAAGCTGCAGGGCGGGTGGAGGCAGAGATGTCCTGCTAGCCTTTGCACTTCCTTGTCTCTCTAAGGCAGTGGTAATCAACTGGCCCCTCCCAGGACATCTGGCAGTGCCCATAGACATTTTTAATTGTCACAAATGGGCGGGGGGTTGTTTCTTACATCTAGTGGGTACAGGCCAGAGATTCTGTTACACATCCTACAATGCACAGGATAGCCACCAACTACAAAGAATTATCCAGCCCAAAGTGTCTGAAGTGTGGAGGTTAAGAAACCCTGCTCTAAGCAGATTACTCAAAAGTGATTTCTTAAGCAATCCCAACATGTGATGTTTCCATGAGTATTAACATGAGTATAACATCTGGGCCCCCATCACTTAGGTGACCCCACGAGTAACCTTGTTTAAAGATAAATCCAAACCCAAACCAAAATCCTACACAAGAGAACCCTTGGAAACAAACAAGAACCTCCCAGTGTTACTTCAATATTGAAAATCAAAACAATGACCTGGCCACACCCCTCCATCGAATCAGTCAGCCAGAGGGAAAATCATCTTTAGCTCACATGACAGAATGCGCCTGCAATTCTCCTCTAGTAAGAATATTTAAAGCTCTTGATCATTAAAAGTGTTTTAAACACACATGTAGACCAAAGCAGACAGGTCCTTGTTGCAAAAAATTACATCATCTTTAAACTGTAATATTTCCCATGATTTACTTAAAAAATAATACTCATAAATGAAAGATTTTTCAGAAATGATTTTGCTTCACTCATTTATGAAAAAAAGTTGTTGCTAAGCCCTGTGAATAAACACAGATGACCAAGCATTCATAATCTTCTTCACATCCTCACTCTGTGTGGTGGTTCAATAGTCCTGGGAGGAATGCCTGGTACCCTGACGTCCCACCACTGATGGACCATCTCCCAGTCCTGCTCAGATTCCAGCCAGAAGAGAGGAAACCACATGTGACGGGAAAACAATGACAAGGGCCTACTCCAACTGTTCAGAATTAAATAATAAGCACAAATATGTATTTGATAAATAAATATTGCTCTGCCTGGGCAACCAGCTCATGTCAGCATCCAAAGATGAATAGCGTCTATATTCAAATGCCAACCATCTGATGAGTGCATCCCACATTTTCTACATTCCCTTGTTCCAATAAAACTGCTGAGGGTCACAGGAAAGAGCATCGAAGATATTAAGGAACAAAAGAGAACCTAACCACCCCACACAAACACTCTTTAAGTAAAAGAATTAACCAACCTGTACAAACAAACCAGGAGAAAAGTTCCCTAGAAGAGCTTAGGATCGCTCTCTCTGTGAGGCTCATCTTTAGATCAAAAATTGAAATGCTACTCGATCAACTGCTCAACCTTGAATAAAACAAAATCCCAGCATTTGCGTGGGAGGCTCAAATGGTTGAGTAATACTTGTATAACTTGCTGAATAATTTTTGATTAGTAAGGGGAAAACATGAACACTGCTTATTTGGTTCATAATCATACCACTCAGTGTATGATAGCTCTTACTTTAGTCAGAGAAATACCAAGAAAAGTACACTCAGGAAATAGACAATACCATGTAGTACTGTCTAAGTATTTCTATTTCTCTGACTCTTGATTCTGTATTTGAGGATAAAAGTTACCTAAATTATATTATTATATTATGTAAATAACACCACTTATAGCATACAAGTATAACAGACCTCAAGAATCAAATGCATATTTTGAAACGGAAATATTTTTTACTTATTACCATAGCACAAGCTTGATGCAGTCAACTGCCTACTGAATATCTAAATTATTCAGAAACATATGCTTGGTCTACATTTTAATTATTTTTTTTTAAGAAAAGCAACGTGTGCATTTCACTAAAATTCACAAGTTCCGTTCTAACGTTTAAACAGCAGTAGATAACACGTTGAAGTGTTACTTTCCACATTATAGAAGACTCCCAACTTCCAAAAAAGGTTGTGTTGAAGGAAGGGGATGAACAGCCGGATCTTAAATCTCTGGGGCAAGTGAGTGTGGCCTGTAAACCAACCGCTGCTCGCACAGCGTCACTGCTGCTGATGCAGCCATCCCAAAGGGGCCATCCTCTGCCTGCAAGGCCACCTGAGCAGCCACAGTGTCTGTGGGTGAGATGCTACAGGAAACAAATAAAGAGGAGAAGGCCACCCAGTTCACAAATGGGTGACAAATGGGTGTGGTAAACCCCAGCAGTGGCCACCCTAAGTCTGGATGAATGTTCAGGAATCCAGGAACAGAAACTTTCCTTATCACTAACCCAATAGGATGATTTTATGATCCATGGTCATTGTCAAAATACTTGACCTAGATTAGAATTACTGATATTTATTAACTGTCCTGAGGTAATAATTTACAGAATTAGAAATTTCTCACTGAGATAATTTTAAATAATGTCATGGCTATTTTTCAAGGAAAAATAATGATGATAAAACCTTCATTCATTCAACCACTATTTATTGAATGTTTGATCAGAACAGGGATGTGTAGACACACATACGAGGTCTGACAATTAAGTTTGCAAACTTATTGCAATGATGTTGCCAACCTTTTCTGATATCAGAGGGATTATTCATTATGAAATTGTACCAAATAGACAAACAGTTAGCCAAGTTTACTATTTGGAAGTGCTGAAAACACTGCGTGAAAAAGTTAGACGACCTGAACTTTTCGCCAACAATTCATGGCTCTTGCATCACGACAATGCACCAGCTCACAGGGCACTGTCTGTGAGGGAATTTTCAGCCAGTAAACAAATAACTGTATTGGAACACCCTCCCTACTCACCTGATCTGGCCCCCAGTGACTTCTTTCTTTACCCGAAGATAAAGGAAATACTGAAAGGAAGACATTTTGATGACATTCAGGACATCAAGGGTAATACTGCAACAACTCTGATGGCCATTCCAGAAAAAGAGTTCCAAAATTGCTTTGAAGGGTGGACTAGGCGCTGGCATCGGTGCATAGCTTCCCAAGGGGAGTGCTTTGAAGGTGACCATAGTGATATTCAGCAATGAGGTATGTAGCACTTTTTCTAGGATGAGTTTGCGAACTTAATTATCTGACCTCATTTATACCCCTAAGGCAGCGATGTGAGTGCTCCAAAATGCCATGGAGGGATCAGATGAAACTCTCAAACTACTGGTTGGAGACACTGTACCAAGAAGGAAATTTAAAGATTTATATAGATAAGTAATCAAGGCTGTATTGGCAGAGATCAATGGAACAGAGAACCCAGAAACAGACCTACACAAATATGTCCAACTGATTTTTGACAAAGGTGCAGAAGTAATTCAATGGAGGAGAGACAGCCTTTTCAACAAATAGTGCTGGAGCACTGGACATCAACAGGCATTCAAAAGTGAACCTTGACCTAAGTCTCATGCCTCACAAAAATGAATTCAAAATAGACGATGGATTTAAATGTAAAACATAAAACATTTCAAAAACCATAGGAGAAAATGTTCAGAATCCAGGGCATGGCAAAGAGCTCTTAAAATTGATACCATAAAAGGCAAATATTTATAAATTAAACTTCATCAAAATTAAAAACGTTTGCCCTGAGAACCCTGTTAAAAGAATGAAAGACAAGCTACAGAGTGGGGGAAGAAAATATTTGCAACAGACAGAGAAAGACAAATAAAACTGTATGATCTCACTCATATGCGGAACGTAAAAAAAAAAATGAATAAAGAAAACAAAACAAAAACAGACCCATAGATACAGAGAACAAGCTAATGGTTGCCAAAGGAGAGATGGTGGGGGATAGGAATTTTTTTTTTTAAAAAAAAGAAAATTTAGGAAATAGAGAAAAGCTAGATAAACTCTTATGCATGAAAAAAAGAACTCTCAAAACTCAACAGTAATAAACAAACAAACAAACACCAGTGAAATCAACAATTCAATTAGAAAATGTGCAAGAGACATTTCAGCCAAGAGGATATACAAATGGCAAATATCCCATGAAAATATGTCCAACACCATTAGCCATTATTAGGGAAATGCAAATTAAAACCACAATGAGATAATCACCTTTCAGAACGGCAAAAATGAAAAAAAGAGACAACATCAAATGCTGGTGAGGAAGCAGAGAAACGGGAGCACTCATGCACACTGGTGGCAATGTTAAATGGAAAACAGTTTGGCACTTTTTTAAGAAAACAAAATATACAACTACTATGTGACCCAGGAACTGAGGATCTCTGGGGCATCTATCCAGAGAAATGAAGACTTCAGGTCCACAAAAACCTGCACACAAACATTCACAGCAACTTTATTTGTAATAGCCCCAAACTGGGAATAACCCAGGTGTCCGTCAACCGGGAATAGTTAAACACACTGCGGTGCATCCATACCATGGAACACTACTCAGCAATAAAAAGGCACGAACTATGGCTATGCACAACCTGGATGAATCTCCACAGACTGAAGCTGAGTGATAAACGTCAATCCCAAAAGGTTACATACTGTATGATTCCATTTATGTAACATTCTTGAAATGACAAAAATCACAGAAATGGAGAACACAGCAGTGGTTGCCAGGGGTGAAGGATAGGTGTGGGGACAGGAGGGAAGTGGATGTGGCCATAAAAGGTCAATGTGAGGGATCTGTGTGGTGATGCCACGTTTCTATAGCTTGACTGAATCAATGTCAGTATCTTAGTTGTGATATCATAGTAAAGTTTCTCAAGATGTTACCATTGGGGGAAACTGTGTAAAGCGTACATAGGACTTCTCTGTATTATTTTTTACAACTGCATGCAAATCTATAAGTATCTTAAAACAAAAAGTTTAATAAAAAATAAAAAATACTATGCTAAGAAGTATATATGGTATATTTCCAATTTCATATGAAAAATCAAATGTATCTCTGGGATATTAGAATGATGGGAACTTTCTCCCTCTACAATTTTCTTTAGTTTTCAAATTTTCTAAAGCACCATGTAATGGTTTAATCATAAGAAAACGTTTGTTCAGAGTTCAGAAAAAGAGTGCTGTAGAAGACTTCAATGAGGTGGCGTTTCTGGGAGCATCTTAAAGAATGGACAGCATTTCAATAAGTAAAGGTAGAATCCTGGTCCTATATTGTGTTTTTTAAGAAACATGTATAGTTAGTCATTCAGCTGACAAAAATGTATTTCTCAGACATATTTGGTCTTGATCAACAGTTCCTGGGTCACAGCTCTCAACACCCTTGGAATTTTTTGAGTGGTAAGAGCAATGGGAGCAGCTTTTGTTATAATATTCAGTCTTCTGCCCTTGGTTTCTAAAAAAACTTCAGAATCATGATAAAATGTGTGTCTTTTTATTCACAACAAGCCCTTTCTACCACAACTGGGTTTGTGTTAGTGAGGTGACTTTTGCGAAACACCTAAAGATAGGGGCTGGTTGCCAGGGGAACCAACCGAGGGCTGGACCGAACGTTCCATGAGGACAGAAGCTCCTTTGCTTGGGACCTCGCACTATGTATGTCTTCATCTGGCTATGGATTCGTATTTTTTAATATCTTTTGCAATAAAACAGTAATCTAGTGCCTGCATGAATTTCCCTGAGATTTGTGAGCCTTCCTAGCCAATTAATTGAACCCAAGAAGAAGGTCGGGAGAACTTTTGATTTATAACCAGTTGGTCAGAAGTACAGGTAAAACCCTGGATTTGCAATTGGCATCCTGAGTTGGAGGGGGTTGCTGGAATCTCCAATCTATAGCCAGCTGGTCAGAAGCACAGGTAACAACCTGGGCTTGTGACTGACATCTGAGTGGAGGGAGATCTCGTGGGACTGAGCACTTCACCTGTGGAAACTGATGCTGTCTCCTGAAACACAGTGTCAGAACTGAGTTGAATTCTCAGACACCCCACCCTGCTGGTGTCTGAGACTTGTGTGTTGGTGTGGGGAAGCCTACACACACACACACACACACACACACACACACACACACACATGCACACAGACATAAACACACACACATACAGTGGAATTGGGTCCAGGAACCCTTTCACCTGGGGAAAAAGTGACAGGGACCAAGGAGCTAAATGGGAGGGAGAAGAGGCATGAGGGCCCCCATGGGGCAGGGTGGGAGGGCCCCTGCTCATTCTCTTCAAAGGTAAATGCTGCCCTCCTCCTTCCTATAATTTTCTCAGTAGAGAGGAAAGAAGAAGCTTAATAAATATTTCTAAAAGTAGAACTTAATTTAATAGAGAAGCATTATGGGTCCAAAAAAGATAATGGGTCCAGGTGCCCTTCCTCACTGACCCGTCAGAGCGAAGAACCTAGAGTTGCTCACTCTTCCAGCAGCTTCCCCTGAAAGATGCTCCGTTCAAGCTGGCTCCATAGTGCTTACCTCCAGTTCTGACCTGATAACTGGCTCCTTCCTTCTAAGTCTGCAAAGAAAGAAGGAGGTGGGTCTAGAGCTAAGGTCTGAAGCAATGAAAGAGAAGAAGAGAGTTGCTGAGAGTCTGGGGACCTGGGGCAGACAGAGTCCCAGCTCTGCTGTGGACGGGCCACCTGACTTAAGGCAATTTATGACCCACCCACACCTTGGTTTCTTCCCGGAGGTAACGAGAAGGTTGGCTAACTCATCTTAAGGATTTTTCTGGCTCTAATAATCAGGAAGCCTGAGATTTCAGGTCTAGATCTGGCCTCACATGCCTTCACACTGATCAGAAACAAGCCGTCCAAGTTACTCCTTCCAACGTCGTCCCTTGGTCCTCACCACTATTTTCTTTTTCCCCCCAACATAACAGCCACACAAAGTAAAATACTCCCTTGACAACAGAACTTTATGAAATGCATAATGTAAGAAATGAAAGCATTTCAAAACTTGAACCTGAGCAAGCCCGTAACTCCTTGAGCCTCCACCACAGCTCACCACAAAGAAGCAAAAGGCCAACCCTACACATCCCACAAGGCCTGGTGAGGCCCAAATGATCCAGGCCCACAGAAGAGCACTAGGATTTGCTGAGTCTCAGGACTTGGACTAGCCTAGAAGACCTCAGTATGGTTCTATCTTGATTTTGACAAGAAATGGCTCCAAGGGCGTGGTTCCAAGTGACCAGAACTGACTGTGATAGGCTCCACTCATCCTTTCCAGCAACAGTGTGAATCAGTCATTAGTGCTATTTATGGTTGTTTAACGAAACACATACCCCCTTCCCAGACACCAAAACCATTCCATTTAACAGCTTAAGTATAAAACCATGAGGTCTGATAATTAAGTTCGCAAACTCATTCTAGAAAAAGTACTATATACCTCATTGCTGAATCACTATGGTCACCTTCAAAGTACTCCCCTTGGGAAGCTATGCACCAACGCCAGCACCTCGTCCACCCTTCAAAGCAATTTTGGAACTGCTTTTCTGGAATAGCCATCAGAGCTGTCACCCTATGACCCTTGATGTCCTGGATGTCATCAAAATGTCTTCCTTTCAATATTTCCTTTATCTTTGGGTAAGGAAAGAAGTCATTGGGGGCCAGATCAGGTGAGTAGGGAGGGTGTTCCAATATAGTTATTTGTTTACTGGCTAAAAACTCCCTCACAGACAGTGCCCTGTGAGCTGGTGCATTGTCATGATGCAAGAGCCATGAATTGTTGGCAAAAAGTTCAGGTCGTCTAACTTTTTCACATCGTCTTTTCAGCACTTGCAAATAGTCAACTTAGTTAACTGTTTGTCCATTTCGTACAAATTCATAATGAATAATCCCTCTGATATCAAAAAAGGTTAGCAACATCATTGAAACAAGTTCACGAACTTACTTGTCAGACCCTTTATGTATGCCAAATCTTTCTGCAATTGCTGCCCTGTTCCTAATCCTCCGCAGCCTCTGATCTCTGGATTTCCAGGCCTGGTATTTGTTCCTTGGTTGATGTGGCTCTAGTCCAATCCTATCCCTGCCTTCCTGGTCTAGACAGAACACACAAAAGGCCATTTCCATTGACAGCCCGCTGCAGACACACTGCATGTGTAGACACATACACGCACACACGCACACATACCAGATTCTTCTCATGTTTCAGTGTTTGGGGAAAAGAGTTAACCAGACACCCCTGATTTTTTTTTTGTTCCCATTCTCATCCTATTTTACCTCATTATGAACTTAGCAGGCCACATAACTGGGATATCATTCAGGGCACCAGATTTCTTCCCCACTTCCTATTCTCTAGCTAGTCACTCTACCCCCACCTCCGAACTCATGATTAGCAACTGAAACCAGATGCTACTTGTTCTTTCTGCAGTATCTTAGAGAGCCCACGAAGCTAACACACATGGCCTTCCACTCCTACTGTCCACTGTTGACTGGGCCAGGTGTGAGGCCCTGACCTGCCCACCAGAAGCCACTGACAACCTGGTCAGTGTCCAAGAAGATGCACTGGCATGAGCACTCAGCCCAAATATGCTTTACACTGGCTCACGCAAACACATTTTTTTCCTTACAAGAGGGACCATAAACTCTGAAAACATAGGTAATATTATTTTATTAAAGTGTAGCATAATAGCAATCAAACCATTTATTACATTTGTACACCTATATTTCCAGACTTTATGGCTGCCTGATAGTTTGAATATGACATACAGAGAAAAGTATTTGCACACTGGTTGAGAAAAAAGTACCAAGACTGTCTTAATCTGTTCTAGCTACTGTAACAAAAACAAACAAACAAACAAACAAAATAGACGGGGGGTGGGGCTTAAAGAACAAACATGTATTTCTCATAGTTCTGGGGCTGAGAAATTTAACACCAAGGTGCTGGGAGATTCAGTGAAGACCCACTTCCTGGTTCATAGACAGCCACCTTCTTAATGTGTCCTCACATGGTGGAAGGGACAAGGGAGCTCTCTGAGGTCTCTTATAAGGGCATTAATCCTGTTCATGATGGCTCCATTTTCATAACCTAATCACTGCCCAAAGGTCCCACCTCGTAATAGCATCTCAGTGGGGATTAGGATTTAACACATAAGTTTGGGGGGCGGCGGGGAGAGGGCACAAACATTCAGTCTATAGCAGACACCTAGACAGTGAGTAGCAACAGCGATAATGTAGAGAAGCCATGAGTAAAAAAGGGCCCTGAAGTACATGGGAGCTAGTGAGTAGCAGGGTGGAAGGAACTGAACAGACAGAGAGGCAGGGATGAAAGTACTGAGTCATGAACTGGAAGTCAACTGGGGTTACTCCTGATACTTCAGAGCTGCTACTGGGAAGCTTCCATTGAGCCCTGGAGGGTCACATCCTGTTTTGGCAACACAGCACATTGAGCTATCATGAGCCCTCCCCACAATAAGCAGCAAAAATTTATACACAGCTGAGCTCACTCACACAAAAAAGGAAAATTCCCTACTGTCAGGAATGTATAAGATATTGAAAACCAGAGCAGTTAGCACAAGGGTATGTGTTAAGTTTTGTGGGGTAGGAGGGAATAATGGAAATTACCAGATGCAGAAATAGGCCCTCATAGCCAGGGGTATTACAAGAGGCTTCCATGGATGCATCCAGGCAACTCACTGAAGAGATGCATCCCCGATGAAAGGAAACTAAAAATCACCCAGGGAGGGGAAGAGTTCATTTCTTCTCAGGACACTGGGTGATGGAGGAAAAAAAATCTCCTTTGAAGTATAAAAATACTCCAAGCCTATATGACAAACAGAAGGATTAATAACACCAAGAACTAAAGATAACAGAACAAACTGAAAGAGAGTATGACTTTAAAATGTTTAAGGATTTAAAAGAAATAGATAAGGAAAGAAGACATATTATGAAAAACAAGCAAATTTTTAAAAATTCCAGAAATGACAGGTAAACTCATTGAAATAAAAAATTTAGTGGGTAAATGAAACAATAATTTTTCTGTAAAAAAGAAAATTAGTAACTTGGACAAGAACTGAAGAAATTATCCAGACTGTAGCACAGAGAGATAAAAAGAAATAAAAAAAAAATAGGTAAGATGCAAGATGAAATAAGAATGGCCAACATAAGAAGATCCTCAAATAAGACTAATAGGAATTCTAGAAGAAATGCAGAGATTAGAGAAGAAACACTATTCAAAGAGATAATGTCACTACTGAACACTATCCAAAGAATGAGAACTTTCCAGATTTCATAAAAGACATAAACACTCATGTTGACAATGAATGTTGATCAAAATAAAAATAAATCTAGATACATCTGATTAAAACTATGGAATAACAAAGAGAAAAGTAACCAGGAAGTAAAGATAGATTAACCACAAAAATTATAATTATCTGACAGCAGAATTCTTAATAGCAAAATGAGCCAAAAGATATTAAAAATATTATCTTCAAAGTGCTATAATTCTATGTCCAACTAAATATCTTTCATGACTGAGTATGAAATAAAAGCATTTTTGGACAACACCAATTATTGAAAATAACTACTACAGAATAATTAATAGATCAGTGAGAAGGAAACTGAACTCAGAAGGAGTAACACTCAAGCAATGATAACAGACTGGAAAACATGCAATAAACTAAATAAGCAGTAATTATGAAATTAGTCAACTTGGGGGGATGATTTTAAAAAGATGAAACTAAAATGATACTAAATAATAGTATGAAAGACGGGAGTTGGAGTTGAAGCTTTCTAAGATACCTGTATCATTAAGAAGAATGGAGGTGATGATTAGTTTTAAACATTGTCCCATTCCCCAATAAAATCTTAAAAAAAAAAAAAACATTATCCAACATGCATGTAAAATATGTAAGAGTAACCTTTAAAATAATAGTAATGGAATGTATAACTTCCTAACCAAGGGACAGAACATGAGAATTAAAAACTCAATCAAAAAGAAATCAACATAAAAAATAGAAAAAACAAACAAAGAAAAGGTATGGAACATAAAGAGCATAAACACAACAGAAAAAAACGCAATCAATAACCACAATAATGTAAATGTATTTCACAAGAAATACACCTAAAACATAATGACACAGAAAAATGAAAACTAACAGAATCACCAAAAAGTTATACAAGGCAAATACTAACCAAAATAAGTTTGGTATAGATGATAGCAAAAAGCATCACATTAGAATAAAGAGGTCATTACCAAATGATACAGTGAATAATTCATCACAAAGAACATCCTAAATCTATATGCATTTATATTCAAAATATATACAGCAAAATTTGACATTACAGGAAGGAAACTTACATGCAAAATGATAATGGATGATTTTTAACATAACTTTATCCCAAATAGATGTACTTAGCGGACAAAACCAATCTACAAAGGACACAGAAAATTTGAACAACACAATTAACAAGTGATCTGATACATTATTCCCAAACTGTAGCAATCCACTACAAATCAAACTTTTAATAACATTACAAAATAAAACTGAATAGAATTGAAAATATCAGAATGTATCCCATATGGAAAAGATAAGCATTATTTTGTGAAACCTTTGTATTTGTATGTAGAGTGCTGCTATAAAGTGTACTTGCTATGGGTTAAATTTCGAAAATCTTCAATCTAATGGATTTAAATTAAAGTCTTCATCTCTAAATTAGATTATTCTAAAGCACATACATATTATTCTAAAGCACTCAAGAAATATTTACAAAATCTGGCCATTTACTAGGCACAAAAGAAGTCTCAACAAAACCCACAAAATCGATATCATATCCTGAATGGTGATGCAAGATGTCCCACAAGGGCTATCTGACTGCTAGTTGGTTCCCTGAAGCTCCATTCAACAATCCTGGGAGTAGGTGAGTGAAATGAGTAAAGCAGGTCAAAAGGTACAAGCTTCCAGATATAAAACTAATTAGTTAAGAGGATGTAATGTACAGCATGGTGACTATAGTAAATAATACTGTAGTATTGTATGTTTGATAGTTGTTAAGAGAATACATCTTAAAAGTTCTCATCACAAGAAAAACAAAAATTTTACAACATATGGTGTTAGATATTAACAGACTTACTGTGATGATCATTTTGCAACATATGCAAATAGCAAATCATTAGGTTGTACACCTGAAACTAATGTAATGTTTAATGTCAATTTCACCTCACTAAGAAACAAACAGGGGCCAGCCTGGTGGCTCAGGTGGTTGGAGCGCCGTGCTCCTAACACCGAGGTCACCTGTCAGATTTCCACATGGGCCAGTGAGCTGCGCCCTCAATAGCTAAGATTGTGAACAACAGCTCTCTCTGGAGCTGGGCTACAGTGTGCTGCCATGACCGGCTGGTGGCCAGCATGAGTGGCCTGCAGCGAGCGTGAGTGGCTGGCAGCCAGCGTGAACTGCCGTGTACTACTGTGGGCTACTGTGTGCTGCTATGAGAGGCCGGTGGCCAGCGTGAGCTGCTGTGAGCAGCCTACTGCGAGCAACTGCCTGGGGGGGTGGGGGACAAGGGCAAGGCTCATAACACCAGCATGGGCCAGGGAGCTGTGTCCTACACAACTAGACTGAGAAACAACGGCTTGAACTGGGGAGCGGGGGCGGGCGGAGGAGGAAGAAGGGGGTAAAAAAAGAAAAAAACAAAACACTAATCCAGTTCCCTGGACGGATCTAGAACATGTCTCTGTCCCTTGCAAGTGCGACTAACTTGGTAGTTATTATTTGTGTCAAGCATATAATAAGTACTCAAAAATTTTTGATACCAAGATTTCAGAGTAGAAGCAATTGGGCAATCTTTCAGAAGTTGAAACTAAGCTAAGATCAACCATTTTCAACCTTTTGAGATATTCTACCATAGAGAGAGCTGAGTACTAGAAGAAAGAAGGCCCCCCCAGCAAAAAAAAAAGGCAAAAAAATTTTGAGCTTGCAGAACTGGAGGGGTGTATGGGTGTTTGGGTACCAGGACCACAGCATGAACAGTCACAGGGAGCAAGCAAGCAAGCTGGCTAACCAGTAGGGACAGTTCCAGATAGGTTAATATCGCTAGCCTTCTTTAATCGTCACATCTATCGATGGAGAAAGTGACTTTTCCAAGACACTCATCTATTAGTTCAAAGAGGACAGAGGACATAGTCTCTTCTCATCTTTCTCAACTGCCTTTTACTTCACTCCAGGGTTTACATTCATGGGGTGGGAAACCCAACTGGGAGACGGAGATGGGCCAGGCAGGAAAGATCCTGTGTGTCACGCTAGGGAGTGAGACAATTGGAAACCAAGGCAAGTCGGTTTGTTTAAGAAGACAGTGACACAGTCAGATTTGGGGAGAAGATAAAACGAAAAAGGGAGAGACTAGAAGTAGTACACGCCTCTAATGTGGGGACTCCATAGTATCAGCCCTCAGATATTCATTTGAGAGGAGAAGGGTGAAAGTATGGATAGAATAGAGAAAGCAATTTAATTGAGGTTAAAAATTAACCATTTTAAAGTGCACAATTCAGGAGCATTTAACACATTCACAGTGTTGTGCAACCATCACCTCTGTCTAGTTCCAAACATTTTCATCACCTAAAAGAAAACCCCATACCCATTAAGCAGTCGGGCCCCCTTCTCCCCTCTCCTTAGCCCCTTGAAACCACTAACCTTTTTTCTGTCTCTATAGATTTACCTACACTGGATATTTCCTATAAATGGAATCATACAATATGTCTGGGTTTTTTTACTTAGCATATTTTTGCGGTTCATCCATTTTGTACCATGTATCAGTGAAAAAGAAAATTTCTAAGACTGCAGAAGCAGAACAGCTGAACATAAAGCACATGGCAGGCAACTGAGGGTGGGGAGCAAGAGAAGTAAGAACAATGGCCATTGCTTATGCCTAGATGGCTAAGAGGACAGTGGCACCACTGACACAAATGGGAACGATAGAAGAAGGTGCAGGTAGGGGTGAGATTGGTAAGTCTGTCTCTGGACACACTGAGTTTGAAGTGCTAAGAGAAATCTATTTTGGAGAAGTCACCAGGAACCTGAAAATACAGTCTGCAGCTTAAGACAGAAGCCCTAGCAGTGGCTACAGAGCTGAAGAGGCACGGAGATGAGCTGTTTTACTGTCCTCTGAGGCCGAGGGGTACATATACACCTGCAACTACTTCTATCGCTTAGAGACATACAAATGCACCAACTGTCCTTGCCTTTTTCAGAACGTGATGCATCCATTCACAACACTGAACAATAACAAGCAGGATCAGATGAGAGAAATATTATCCCCATCCTAGAGCAAAACTAATGGTGTATTTTCTTCTGGCTTTCATAAAAAGAACCCATTCAGAGAGACTACAGCTGGCATTTTCCAATAAATATCTCCACCACTTTTTAACCTTATCGTTGGGTTCCATCATTCTCTGCTTCCAGCATGGCCTACCAGTGTTTAACCCTCCACAGACTCCTGCCGGTTTTATGATTCGTTTAGAAGCGTGGTGTAAATATACAGTTCCACCAATCTGACTGTAACTCTAGAGGTCAAATACTTATTGTGTCCCCACTGAGCAAACCCTCTCTGAGTAATTCTCACCCACAAAGGAAGGGAGGGGCTGACCCCTCTACCTTCTCTCCTCACATCCAGCCGAGCCAACATCACAGCTCTCTGAAGAGCCTTGCCTCACACTTGCCTGGCTTTGAATGGCAAGTAATCATTTCTTTCCCCAAAGAGCTATTATCCATGACCGTATGCCAAGTCCTACACAATCCACTTAAACGTATGCAAAAGAATTTTGAGTTGCTTAAAATACATGTATTCGTTTACTAATGTGTATACAATTTAATCTTTATACATAAACATATAAAATTTATAAAATATACTTCTAAGTTGTTTTCTATACCTTCAAGGTCAGACTCAAACGGGAAATTTTGAGAAAAGAAACCATTATGACATACCTTCTGGTAAAGTTAGACCAAAGGAAAAAGAGGGTGGTAAATTACTAGGAACAACAGTAAGTGCAAAGATAAAGAGATCCACAATCAGAGGAGAAATTCCTCCAGTCCTGGGTTAAGTACATGTGTAAGTTAAGGGGCAAGGGTTATTATTCAGAATGAAAGAATGTTCTCAGCATCTACCTCTTCCTCTGTGAAGCTCACAGAGTCCCCCAGGCAAGCTGTGGTCCCCACAGCTCCACATCGTCACCCTTTACTCATTCCCTCACCCAGCGATCCTTGACGATGCATATGTGCCAGACATTTTCTAGGCACAGAAACCCCACCGTGAACTGGACAGACGAGAGCCCCGTCCCATAGAGCTCCAGTTCTAGAGAAGCATTAGTGTAGGGGGGCGGGGGACTGATGAGAGACAAAGAAATAGAACACAACAGCATTTTCAGATAACTGGTGACAAAATACATGTAATTTACCCCACTCCATAATGTGTCAGATGAGAAGGCAGATAGGGGTGGCCACGGTGGAGACAGAGACAACTCAATGTGTGAGCATTGAGCAGAGGGTGGCTGACATCAGACATCAGCAGGACCCAGAGGATGAGGGAGTGTGTCGCAATGGTGTACATGTCTAAAAAAAGAATGTTTCAGGAGGAGGGCAAGCTCAAGGCTGGCATGGCTGTGAGGAGAGGAAGTAGGGGAGGAACGAGACGGGTCACTGTAATTTGCTGTAATTTGTTTTGTTCTCTGTTTGCCAAATTGAACCATAAACACCTTGAGATCAGGGCCTGTGCTGCCATTCACGTCTGCATGGCCCACCGCCTAGTGCAGGGCCCGAATTCAGTTGGGTGGGTGGGGAGTGGATGGATGGGGAATGACTGGGTGAATCAGGAAGCTTATCAAAAGGAAAAGTAAACTGCTAATTGAGCTCTTAGCGGGTAGTAGGATGACTTTAACCATCATCTTAAAGCCCTCACCAACAGTTTTTAATTTCATCAATATGCATGATATTTTCCAAGAAAATACTCACTCAGCTTTAATCTTACAATAGAAATCAACAACAAAACAGGATTTGCCTTACTGTATGCAAATGAGGAGAGAGAGAAAGAGAGAGAGAGAGAGAGAGAGAGTGAGAGAGAGAGAGAGAGAGAGAGAGAGAGAGCGAGAGAGAGAGACAGACAGACAGACAGACAAACACATATGCATGTTCATATATATTCATTTTCTAGACCACTTTGCTAGGAAATATTTACTCCCTAAAATTAAAAAAATTAAAAAGCCCTATATTTAAATCTTTTTGGCTAAAAAATAGATAATAGGTAGTATACACACATTGTCTGTTTACACAGCTTAAACAGACAACCGTTTTCCAACTCATTGGAAAAGGAGACTCTTGAGAAAAAAAGCTACCACTTAATGTTGTCTTCTAGTAATAATACACCCCATTTGGACACATAAAAAATTAATGCCCAGCTTATTTGAAGAGAAATTATTTTTAAAAATTGCTTTAAACTAGGGTTCAAAAAGCCTTTTCTTTTCGGTAAAGGACCAGACAGCAAATATTTTAGGCTTTGCAAGCAACATACAGTTTTTGTCATGTAGTTTTCTTTGCGTTTTTAGGTTTATTTTGTGTGTGGTGGTGGTGGTTTTGTAACACTGTAAAAAATGTAAAAATCACTCTCAGTTCCCAGGCCATACACATAGGCCATAGTTTGCTAACTCCTGCTTTAAACCACAATAAGAATAGGACACTAGGAGTCCCAAGTTCTTCGCAATTAAACCTAAGGGAGAAATTCCCGTAGGTTTCCGGATTACCTCTTTCAGTCTCTCCAGCTCATTTTGGAGGGCCTGTTTGGATATTTCCACTTCAATCATCTGCTGTCGTAGAGTTTCATTTTCATCTTCGGCTTTGGCACGCTTTTCCTCCACAGTTTCAAGTTCATGGTGCAATCTGACAGATACATCTTTGGCTACCTACAAAGATAGTCATCAAGATATGAAGGCAACATTCAAACAACTTCCAAGGCAGAATCATTAATGGATATGGTATTGCACCAAAGAACAAAGACCTTGGCAATATTAGCAAACTTATTTTTAAAGAAGGAGGCCATTCGTTTAAAACATGAAATCCACTTTATGAGGGAGAATACAACTTTTATCTGAATTAAAAGGCCACTTTGGATAGCCCTACTTCCTTATTGAATATCACTAAGAATGTTACTTCTGCCCAGGTGCACATACTTTAAGTTATAAATCAGAAATAAAAACAACAATAATAATAAACAAACAGTTCTGTGCCCTAAGGAAATACTAAATTTACTTACCGGCTAAAAAACAAAATTAATTCTATATGCAGTAGATGTTTAATGTAGTCAAGTTTTAAATGGTCTCCTGTGTTCAAATATTTGAATGTTAAAAGCAGTTAAACATTTTTACTTTATAAAAGGAAATGAAAAAGAGATTTTGCAAGAGAAATATAAATCACTCTTATATCACATTGAATGACATTTCGTTAGTGGTTTAAAAATTTGATAGAATTACAAAGATTCTTTTCCTGCTATCATAAGGAAAGGGTAAATGAGGTTTCATAAGTACTCCCATAATAAGGAAGACATTGTACATAATTCATCTCTAGATGAATGATTTGCTAATCGGGGCATATGAGAAGCCATGCTACCCATGGAGAGAGCAAATGGTTTAATGTCTGGGAGTTCTTCACCTGATTCCTACTTCTGCCAATGGTTCTCAAAGATACTTTCGACAATTAGTTTTGACCCTACTTCTCTCCTTCAGTTAAATCACCACTGCACAAGTCTCACTTGGGTTATGGTAATTTCAGGTTTTCTACATCCTACAAACTTAACAAACAATAAAAATGTTAAGTGACTATGGTCAACTTTTAAGAGTGGTCTTTGATTATAAATGAATTAATAATCAATAGAGTTCTTAAATATTTCAGATATTTAGAAGGAATTTCTATACAGTTGTCAGACCAATTGCCAGGTAGTAATTCTTTTTTATTATAGACCTATTACGATGGTTTCTATTCATTTCTTTCTTTCTTATTTTAAGTTTAAAGATTCCAGTTCCTATAACAGATTTTAATCTTAGGCCATCAAAGCCATATGACTACACACACGCTATGAACTTTCGTTCATAAAGTGAACAAAAATGTTCATGTTAAAATGTGTTGAGGGAGAGACACACTAACAGAACACTAAGACCACAAGTAAGAGGGGTCCAGGATCTGTGATTCTGTCCACAGCATCTCTTTCTGGGAAAGCACGTCCCATTAGCCCTACTCGCTCACCTTTAAGTCTTGTTCCAGACTTCGGATAAGCTCGCCGTCCACTTGACCGGTCTCAGCCACTTTCAGGCTTTTCTGCTCGGCTTTCCTGAGGCGGTACTGCAGGATTCGGCAGTTTTTATTAGCACGGTCCAGTTCTCGCCGAAGCTCCTGCAGCTGGTAAACATCTTCCTCTAAATAACTGTCCCTCATCTCTTCCATTTCAGCACGAAGTTCATCCAACTCATCCTACACAAGTCAGACAGAGTCGATTTATAAGCCAAGTATGTCAAAAATGGATGATGCTTTCCCTTCACAACCACCACCCAATCCGTGATACTAGATATTAACTATCTGCACACTTACCATCGGCTTATGGCCGCACCTGTGTGATGTGGCAGAGGGACCTCTGGAAATTCTTACATGAGAGCACATCACCAGATATCTGCTCAAAACTTATGGATCTAGAAACTAAATTCCAACCTGGATTATTCATTTTGGCCTCCCAGCATTTATTCCACTACCAATATTTCCTTATGTAATCACAAATAGTTAAATCTTTAGATTCAAACCCAAATTGACCCCATCTCTAAGATACAAGCCAGGGTCAAAGATGAGCCAGACAGACCCTGTCTTCAAAGCATATGGACTTTTAGTGGGATCACAACTGTGAATTGCCCTGGAATTATAACATACCTGCCAATGTCCCTAATATTCAGTTCCACAGTACATCAGACCTGACTAGGTGACTCGCAATTCTAAAGATAAAATTTTGTGCATTACTTCAAATACACACTGGGCTTGCTTTTTTCGATTCACCTATCCTTTATTTCCCATCTCCATTTTACTTTGCTGTCAAAATGAAGACTCTCCGGATACAGGAAAACCCCAGGCGTTGTCCCTGGCTCCCCTCCACGCCTCCCATTCTACAACCAATCCCAGTGCTATCAGCTCAGCATCAAAATACCTGTGGGTGCTCTCTTCCCAAGGACTACACCTCCATCCCTCTCAGGGGGCAGCTGCACAAACAGGTAAGTCCATCAAGGAGACTCCCTATTTCCCCTCTCACCCTCTCCTCTTCCATAGGCCACTCTCTACCCAGAGTTATTCTTTTAATATGTAACTCACACCTCCTCCCATACTCAAACCCTCCAGGGGCTTCCCATCACAACTAAGAATTCTTCAAAGTCCTCCCCAGAGCCTCTGAGCTGCCCCTCCTTCCCTGGTCACAAGGGGGAGAGGACTGCTCCAGGCCTTTCACCTGTTATGCCCTCTCCTTAAGCACTCCTCCCAGCACTTTGCAGAGCTCCTGTCACATAATTTGGAGTGCACAGGTCGCCTCCCCTGACCACCCTCCTCCCCAAACCCCACTGTTTCTCATCCCTTGCCCTGCTCCATTTTCTTCCCACCTCTCATTACTGTCCATTTACCAGCTGTTGCCCACACTAAAAGGTAAGCTCCACGAGGGGAGAAACCGTGAGTATTTTGTTGCTCTTTGTATTCACAGCACTCGGAGTGGTGTGAGCCACACAGCAGGCCCTCAATAAATATTTGTGGAATGAATGTATTAACAATACAACAATGGTCAACATGTAGAAAGACGAAATCATAAAGATGACCAAAATGAGACAAAACTGCACCTTTGCTTTGTTCCAGTCTTGTAACCTAGTTGTGAAAAACTCTTCTCAAGTCCCTAGACATAGCTGCAACATGTGAGATACAAATTCTACTAAAGTATAAAAGATCTTAACAAGGAGCAATTTAGAAGGAGGGAGATTAAGGAAAGCATTCTAGGAATTGTCTTGATTCATTTGACAATTGATGGTTTAAACGCCTCCAGAATAGGACACACTCTGTCATTCCCATTGTTTTTGTTCAATTAATACCAAGATTCAAGAAAAAAACTCTACCAAACTTCACCCTAAATTGTCAGCCCTCATTCTGACATTCAGTTTGTTCCTGGATTCTTGCCACTCTTGCTAAGCGTATATTTGTTCTTAAAATGGGGGGATTTACTTACAATAAAGCTCAAGAGGTTCCCAATATCAGACCCTCAGGTAGACAAGAAATTGAACAGAAAGAAACCTCCTGAAGAATATTTTATCCTGGGTAAGATTAAGTACAAAAAATGTAACAAATAAATTGGGAAACTTTACGGAAAAATAGATTGGTACAAATAAGGTGAAGGTAGTTCTCCAGTCAACCTCAAGTGTATGCAGTGGTTTTCTGGAAAGAGAAAGATATGCCATCTCATTTCCCCAACCCCTCCCCCATAGCTTCTCCCCACTCTGTCCACACTACCCTGACCAAGAGAATGACATCCTCAAGCGACCATGCCTCCAAATGGAGACTGTTTCAATGGATTACAAGGAGAACAAATGTTCAAGAAGAAATCTTTTCCTAGGGGTCAAATGAATAGACTGTTTTTCTTTTTGGCTTCTAGTGTTCTTACAGAATTTCTGTACCAGTGATGAAAACATCATTAAAAATATAAGATGTTCTAAGAAAGGTCTTAAGAAAGGTAAATCTTAACATTGAAAATGTTGTATAAGTCCGACAGAAAAAGCAGAGAACCATATAATTTCACTGATATGTGGTAGATAAACCAAAAACAACAAAAGAACAAGACAAACAAATGAGAAACAAAAACTCATAGACACAGACAATAGTTTAGTGGTTACCAGAGGGTAAATGGGGAAGGGGCTGGTAGATGAGGGTAAACGGGATCAAATATATGGTGATGGAAGGAGAACTGACTCTGGGTGAACACACAATGGATTTATAGATGATGTAATACAGAATTGTACACCTGAAATCTATGTAACTTTACTAACAATTATCACTCCAATAAACTTTAATTAAAAAAAAATGTTGCGAAGTATAAGCAAGTTTCATTTCTGTTCTTTTTTCCTTCATGGAGCTCTCTCCCTATAAATCTTGTTCCTAGCAGGAAAATTTGTTGGGACTGGTAGTTACTGGAATGAGTATAAAAGCCGGTCAGTCGAATATAGTGAACAGAATGTGATACAGGAGAGTTAGCATGTGCCTAGGTAGACAGAGAGGTCCCTGGTGGAATAAACAAAGACAGCCATAGCCTAAAACTCCAGGTTTTGAAATCACTCCTTCACTCACTCCAGGACATAATGTAACAAGGCGTTGAGGTTAATCATAAAATTTCTTTTGGCCTGACAAACGGAGCAGATCTGATAAAGAGTGGGTTAGTTTGCTAATTCCTTTAGGATGGGCAAGCAGAACAAACCTGGTAGACGAATTTCATTAGAAGACGCCAGTTCCCTTAGTCAAACAGTTTCCTTCTCCAAACAGCTCCCCTTTCCCAAGCAGGCAAGGGAAAGTATAAAAGTAAGAGCTTTTGCCTCAATCATGGGGCACCCCCATTCGGGACCCCCTCCCGCTCGGGAGCTGCAACCTCTTCTCCTGCCTCTAATAAACTATCCTCTTTTTAAAACTTTTTGCCTCTCCCTGGTCCGTGTTTCCATTCTTCGACTTCACGAGACAGGATCCCGACCCACAGTCAGAAACTGCCGGCAGATCCAACATCACCTACATCAAATGGACTGGCTGGGCTCTTCAAGGGACTCAAGTACTCAACTATTTCATTCAAGTCTTTGCCAATCTTCAGCAAAGAAGAGGGTGTTGCTGATGCTGGATGCCCACACCGCGGCTTGGATGATGCCATGCAGTAGTTGTGCCTCTGACCCACCTCATTGTAGAGGAGACCAAATTGTAAACTGGGCCTTGTGGGTATCATTCTTTTGATAAAGACAGTATCTTCAAAAAAAGGTCAAGTTTCGCTCAGGTTCCATCAAAGAATATGATGGATCTTTGAGAAAGAGCCTAATCTCCACTCTCGTGTCTGAGTACAGTTAAAAGGCAATTGTGTCTTGTAATAACCATGTATGGTGCTGGGGGCCAGGGGATGGCGCGGTACTAGACTTATCAGGGGGATCACTTCGTAAAATATATAAATGTCTAACCACTATGCTGTACACCTGAAACTAATATAAAGTAATAATAAATGTAAAAAAAAATTAAATAAATAAATAAAACCATTTTTGAATTTTAAAAACGTAATTGTATCATTGGGTAACTAATAAAAAACAGTTCAATACAAGCAATAATTATTATATGTATACATATAAATATACAGTGATTGTGGCCATTCTGTTCTTGCAAGTAATTGTTTCTGATTGCTTTTCCGTTGGTGATGGCTCTTGTCCATAAAAGCCAAAGTCATTAATACCTGGAATTACTTGCTTGTTACTCAAACCAAAGTTTTTAAAATGCGATATAGCCATAGGAAGATATAACGCACAACTTCCAGGCATAAAAAACGTTCTCTAGTTTTCATACTTTGTAATAGGAGGGCCCTCGTCGACCATAATGTTACATGCTGGATATATTACATAGATGTATAATCAGCTGCAGGCTAAAATAAACTGTTTAAGGGCTAGATGAACCCACACCTCCAAATCATCGAGTAGGCCAGATATAAACAGCTAATATTTTTTGGCATAAATAATTACCAACATTAATTACAGGGAGGCAAAATTAAGGAGAGACCATAATATGCAAGTATTTGAATTACTGTTTTTCTAACTCATATTTTAACTAAATTTGTAGAACAGAAGACATGTTTTGTTAACCACTTTACTGCCATTACTAACCCTATAATAACCCTTCCTGGAACATTAACTCTATTGTGTAGACAAGGAAATCAAACCAACGCTGGTTAACATGTCCAAAGTCCCTGCTAAGAAATGGAAGCTAGACTGCCAACTCAGGTTGTCTGGTTCCAAACACATGCTCTTTCCAATAAATACTATAAATTATTTGCAACAACCAAGACAAAGGAAACAATAATAGGCATTAAATTGTACTTTTAAAAGCCCACTACCTGTGTAAAATAATAAAACCAGGCTAACATTTAGAGCTTGACAATTGTCAATGTGCAAGTATATCCATTATCACAATTGGGCCTCAGAAAAATATAGCAATGTGCAGAAAAGATATTAATCCCCCCTTTTTTAAATGATGAAATTGAGATTCTAAAAGTTTAAATAGCTTCCCAACACTAGTCTTTTTCAGAGATGGGACGAAGCCAGTGTTTCAACTCTTCATAGAACCTCAAAAAAAGCAATTTTCAGGTTCAGTGAAAAGAAGTTACAAGAAAAGCAAATTATAAGCCATGTAGGCCGGCAGCAGACGTTTGGAAAGCAAAAACTGATTATTCAGTTTAGGGTCATGATGGTTAGTAATTTTCAAACTAACATTACATTAATTTTCTAATTTAGAAAACATAGACAGCATATTCTAATTTAGAAAACACTGTATTAAAGAACCGTAAAGATGTTGGCCATTTAAATGTTTAAGAAAACCAAATCAAGCAGAACAAAAAATTTCTGGCAGATACAGTTTAGACGTAGTAAGTAAAAGTGAAAATTTGCTGTTATTTTTTTTCCTAAATAAATTAATAAGAAAATAATTGCCCTTAACAGTTTCATACTGAAGTAACATCAGGTTTATCAGATACTTAAATTTTAGATCATTATCTCATTGAAAAGCTAATCTAGTTTTAATTATATCTATCAAATTTTGTATGTAAAAGGAAATATTGTAGTATGAATCTCTTCAACTATTCCCCTTCGCCTGCAGATAACAAATTGAACCTTATTTTATAATATTCCCCCTTTGCCTGCATATAATGAATATATATAAAATTAGAGGAATAATGAGGTACCATGTATACACTAGAGTAAGCCAAGATTAAAATGAAATGTTTCAATGAAAAACCTCTGTGAAGATAACTTTAGCCACAAGTGCAAAATAAAAACCATACCCATGGTTTCTTAGTATAAGTGATGAAAACTCTTGATCATACTGATAATTTTATTCAAGTCTTAATCTCCTTTCAACTACCCAAAATCAATTAGTAGTTCTATTTTAATAACCCCTCTTTAAATAGACCCAATTTGAACAGTAGGAGGAGTCATCTGGCTACTGTTGTAATAATTCCATCTTCTGGGAGTTATAGAAAGAAACTGTTGTCTGCTGTAATACACAAATAATCCACCTCATTTCCCTCCGGACAATGGAAATGTTCTCTGCAGAGCCCCAGCTGTAGCTAAGAAGGTGCAGGGGCTGCTAACCATTGTTTACCAAGTGACAATTCACTCAGCAGCTGACGGGCTGTTTGCCCTATTCTGCATGATGTTGCCACCTAAGATTATTACAGCCTGTTCTTTCACAGGCTGAATCAAGAATGGATGTAGAAAGTGGAACGTCGGGGAAGAACAGGAATGCTGTCCACTTTAACCCTTCGAAAAGAAAGGGAGGAGGAGCAGGGGCCAGAGGAGAGAAGGAGGAGCTGAAGCACTTCAGAACTGCTTGGTCTTACCTCACAGTGCCCTCTCTCTCTGGGCCACATTGAGAGCCTGGAATCCAGGCAGCCAAATTTAACACAAACATGTCAGAGCCTGAAACTCAAGAGAGGACCGCAAGTGAGGAACAGGATGGTAAGGTTGGTTTAGTGGTGATGCACTGCATCTTATAAAACCATAAAGACCTTCCCAATGATCTCCCTTAGGAAATCACTCCTCTCAAAGAGTCCAATCAATGTTACCTGCCCTTGTAGGTAGCACTGACTTCTTTTGTTTTAACCAAAAATAAGTCTTATGAAATAACCGAGAAAGCAGAGCAAAAAATAAATAAATAAATAAAAGCAGCAGCCCTTCCCTACACCAACCCTCAGCCATCCTACAAAAAGTCAGCACTCAGGAGTACACCATTTGGGAGCAAGGGCTGGGGGTGATGGGAGTGCCATCACCAGTAATGGGAAAAGCCTTTTCAAAACAGGCCTATAAACTCAAAGTGATTAGATCCTTCTGAAAAGCCTGTGGAAACAGAGAACATAATTAATATGTTGTTCACAATGAGCACTAAGGCTTGTCTGATTGTCTCAGAACACTTGAGCAAAACACAGCGGTGGCAGGCAGGATACACACCAGCCACATTCTGTGGAAGTCCTCTTCATTAAGAAACGTGCCTGGGTTTGGTTTGAGAAAAAAGCAAAGGACTTTGGGTAACTGAGCTCAACTGTTCACCTAAATTTCTGAATACTTCCAAATATATCCAAGTTCATCAGAGATAAAGGGCAAACAAACGAGTGCTTTTCTGTGCTTTATGCAAAATGCCCACTACTTGGATTGAGGAATTTTTGCATTTTTCATTGAGTCACCTTGATGCCCTTTGATGAAGGCAGAGAAGGAATAGAAAGTAGGGCCAGAGATGGCCCCATACTGCACTTCTCTGTTGACATTTGCTGTTTTTTAAAAAATACAGCAGTCTGGCTAAAAACCCAGAGAACTCCACTTGAATTTCCCGACCAATAAGACATTCTCCTATGGTTTTGCATGCCTTGTTTTTCTGCTCGATTACCCCTTGGCCATTCTAGTTTAGAAGGTATGACAGTCTTATACAGTAATGATGACAAAACTGTGAACGTTACACTAAACGTGCTCACAATCCTCCAGAATATATCAAAGTAAAATTTCTGGGCTCAGTCTCTTCTTGTTAGATAACATTTGAACAGAGGGATGCTCTATCCAATCGCCACAATACTGTGCAATATTCCCTAAGAAAGCAGTAGGTCAGGTCGACCCAGTGGGGTTGGAGCTCCGTGCTCGAACGCCAAAGTTGCAGGTTCAATTCCCACACAGGAGGTGAGCTGCGCCCTCTACAGCTAAGATTGTGAACAATGGCTCTCCCTGGAACTGGGCTGCTGTGAGCAGATGGATGTCGGCGTGAGCTGCCAAAGGCTGCTGTGTGCTGCCATGGGCTACCTACCATGTGCCACCGTGAGCGGCTGGTGGCCAGCGTGAGTGGCTGCCAGCTTGGCTGGCGAGAGCTGCAGTGATCTGCTGTGGGCGGCTGACCGGCAACCTGCGACCGACTGCCTGGGGGGGGAGGGAGGCGCAAGGCTCATGGTACCAGCATGGGTCAGGGAGCTGTGTCCCATACAACTAGACTGAGAAAGGGCAGCTTGAACCAGAGTGGGGGGTGGGGAGGGGAGGCGGAAAAAGGGTAAAAAAAAAAGAAAGCAGTAAGTCAAGAATGCACTTTCACCTACCATCTAAAAAAGTACCGCTAAGCAAAAAGATCAATAAAAAGAGAAGTTCTGACTTATAATGTACATGTTCTAAACACCACATGTGAGGGCATGCCTACAGCCTCTACCCCATGAGGTCATCTATGCTCCCCACCCAATTTTGCACAAGTGGCTGACCTTTAGAAAAGTCTACCAGGATTGTTGTTTCTTTCCCAAATCGAACTGTTTTAATTTAAGCTTTTGAATGACCAAACACATAACTCACACGTATATTTGTGATCGTTTATTTGTGATCATTCTTCTGGTCCCCTTCAGACCTCCTCTACCCATTTCTCTCTCCTGCTGTCAGAGGAATGGCTGGGAGATGGCCTCAGGCATAGTAAACAGTTGGCCATGACACTTGCTCCACAGGAAATGGCAACTGAACATTTCCCACAAATTAAACATTGCCAGTGATACTTATATGACCATTTGTACACAGGCTAGTGGAGAGATGTTCATTATGGCCCTTTCACCTAAAAAAAGAAAAACAGGCGCCCTAGGGAAGTTAAGCACTGGGGACATTTTGAGCTAATACGACTCTAAGGCAAGCAGCTTACTCTCAGAAAAGCAGCCTTGCTGGAAAGAGGTTGCAGCCTGGTGCAGTGAAAAGAGCAAAGGCTCTGGAGGCAGGGAACATGGAAGCTGTACCACTTATAAGCTGTATGACCTTGGGCAAGTCATTTACGTTTTCTGGGTCTCAGCATCCTTGTCTGTGAAATTGGGGTTATGATAAATATAACAACAATCATTCCCTATTTGTTGTGAAGATTCACTGAAATATCAAATTGACCAGATCAGCCTCCAGGGTCAGGCACCTATTTCATTCACTGAGAAACTAACAACATGAAAAGATAAAGCAAATAACCAGTTACCCAGAAATGAACCCTGAAATGATGTTGGACTGCTTACCTTAAGATCCAAGATGTAACGAGAAATATCTTTTCTCAAATAAAAAATTTTTTTTTTCTTCCTTAGCAGTCATGATTTGGATCAACATCAATCAGAAACAGTGGGTCATGGATTATGCTAAGAGTTGGGGTTACAAAACTGATCAAGATTATCTTTCTTGCTCTCAGGGAGTTTACCAAAGTGCTGCTTTCAGATAGAGTCCCACACAATATAGTTGCCCTTTCTCTTCAACACTTTTGAATTTCACTTTGTTGTCTATTATTACATAAGATTAGCAATGTACTATATACTAAATAGTAAATATATACTAAATACCCTGTTTCCCCGAAAATAAGACCTAGCCGAACAATCAGCTAGCTCTAATGCGTCTTTTGGAGCAAAAATTAATATAAGACCCAGTATTACATTATATTATATTATATTATATTATATTATATTATATTATATTATATTTATTATATATTATATTATACCGGGTCTTATAAGACCTGGTCTTATATTAATTTTTACTCTAAAAGACACATTAGAGCTGATTGTCTGGCTAGGTCTTATTTTCGGGAAAACACGCATCTCACTCCAAGTCCCAATCTATTCTCTTTTCTCTCTTTTCTCACGTTTCTCCTCTGTCCCACTGTTACCTTTCTATACAAGATAAAACATCTACTGGGCTCAGTTGGTCAGATAAAAGGTTTAGGAAACACTCAGCAGTTAACTGATTCCAGTTGAAACTGTGCACACCACCACCACTCACCATTAAAGCCCACACCCTTCGTCCCACCTACCAGAAACTGGGCCTCAATCAGGTAGGTTCAGCATTTGCTAACAAGTACACATCATAACACACTGATAAAGGAGAGCCACCCCAAATGGTTTGGGGGGGGATATATATTCTTAATAGAAACATAAATAGGTTTATACCACTGGAACTATTTACTAACCTGAGTATTACAATAAATTAAAACCGTTGCCCTCAATATAACCCCCCTTATTTTCTCTCAGGTCATCTTGTCTTGACTACCCCAACATTGGCTAAAACCCTCTGTTCTGCAGCGCCAGCCCTCCTCCTCCTCCGAGAAAAGATGGAGTCACATTGAGCGCCCGAAAGCTAACAAGACTCAGAGGCCATGGCTCGCAGGCCCTGCCGGGAAATACTGAGACCGGGTGGCAGAGGTTGCGATTCCCTCGAAAGTGCTGGCTGGCGTGTAGAGGGAATCAAGTGGCCTCTCCTGACTAGGAATAAACGGCTCGTGAACGCTTAGAGGCCTGAGCTTACAAACACTGTTGTCCCTAAACTAAACCTAGGCCACACTCAAAGGACCCCTGAACTTAAGGTTTATCATGGAAAGCTGCCTGTGCTTTCTGAACCCCGGAGGAAGACACAAGGCGCCTGGCTTTCGGTAAATGCGAGAAGCAGCAGGCTGGTGGGCACCATGGACCACCGCACACTCCGGAACTGACACACCTCCGTACGGAGCCGGGACCAGACCTTCTTGGCAGAAGATAACGCGCTCCCATAGGTGAGAGTGGGCACGTAAGGGGGGTCGGGGATCGATTGTGCATCCAAAACGTGATTATAACCACCTCTCCCCCAGCACGTCGACAAGGACAAAGGCCTCAGGCGAGAGAAGCAAAACTTTTAGAAACAAGAAAAGCTAAGTGGGTTGAGAATCTGCCCGGACCCACAGATCTTGTTGCTCCTTCCAAAACTTTTAGCTTAAGTTGCCAATGGCCAGTGTGTTCGGGAACAGGAAAATGAAAGGCAGAAAGGAGAAAGCACTTGTCAGGGCCAGGAAGGCGCGGCTCGTGGGTCCCTGCCCGCACCCAGCCCCTGAAGAGTCGCCTCCGGACACCCTCGGCAGCCGGCTGCTCACCTTGAGATAGTCGTTCTCCGAACGCAGCTCTTCCATCTCCCGCAGCAGTTCCTCTTCCTCCCCCGCCGGGACCTGCCGGGTCTGCTCCCCCGGGCCGACTTCCCTGGGGGTCCCGGGTGTCGCTCGTTCTGGGGGCGCGCGCCCCCCGGCATCCTCCGCTCCGCCCGGGCTGCTCCGACCTCCGAGGAAGGCTCCAGCGGCGGGAGGCGCGGTGAGGAGTGCGGGGTGCTCTGGGCTGCCTGGCGGCGCCCCTCGAGCTACAGGGCTCGTCGCGGGGGCTCCTCGCAGGGGTTCTCGGTCGCTGGAGCCCGTGCCGGACTCGGCGTCGCTGCTGGCAGCGGGGAGCAGACGCTGCTCGTCGGACAGAGGTTCCGAGGGGCAGTCCGAGAGGTCCGAGCTGCTGTCCGTGTGACTGATGCGCGAGCCAGGGGCAGGAAGGCTGCCCGAGGAGGTCACGGCGAGGATCACCGCTGGGACCGGGGCGGCGAGGGTCGGGGGACCGGCGGGGCGGGCTGGGGTCGCCCCGGAGCCTCGTTTGGCTTTGCGGCCGTTGGCTGCGATGGGCGGCGGCTCCGCCCCGACCAGAGGCGGAGGTTTCCCAGCCCGGGGCAGCGGCTCAGCGGGCCCTGCGCGCACTGCCTTCTTGGGGCCCGGAGCGACCTTGGCACCGCCAGCTGCCTTGGCCCCGGAGCCCGGCGGCGGCTTGTCCTTCGCTCCAGGGGTACCGCCGCTGCGCCTGGAGAGGCGGCCGGGCGCGGCCAAGGGCGCCGGCGAGGGCGGCGCCTTGCCCGCGAGGCTGGGCGAACGCGGGGCCGCGGACGCCGAGGATCGGCCGGAGGAGGTGGCGGCAGGGGCTGGGCTGGGCGCCGCTGGCCTGCCGTGCAGGTCCTTGAGGAATGGTCTGGCCGGCGAGGGTGCGCGGTGCAGCCGCCTCCGCTCCGCCAGGGGGTGAAGGTGGTGGCGGTAGTGTTGTCTGGGCTGCTGTGGTTTCGCGTCCGGGGCGCCACCGCCTGCGGGGCCATTCAGCGTCTCCATGGCCAGGGCCGGGACCGTGAGCAGCAGTTTGGGTGGAAGATGCTCCGCGTAGCGGCGGCAGTGTGCAATCTCCCCGCGCGCTCGCTCATCACTGTCCCCCAGTCCCGCCCGGTCTGCGCCCCGCGCTCCCGCGCTCCCGCGCTGCCGCCCGCCCTCCCCCCCCCGCACCCCTGGCCCCGAGGATCCCGCGGGGCTCGCTGTCGTCGTCGCCTCGCTCTCCCCTTGCTGAGGTCACAGCTGCCCGAGTTCTCCCGGCACAGCAGCGCAGCAGCTCCCTACCGCTCGCATCCCCTGGACGCTGCGCTCCAGGCTCGCGGGTGCGCTGCCGCGGCCTTGCACACCCGCACTCGTCCCGCGGCAGCGCTGGAGGCGCGCTCCCAGCTCCCGCGTCCTGCTCCCCGCCCACGGCCGGCCGGCGCTCAGCAGCGGGCGCCCGCTCCGGCCCGCGCCCGCTCCCGGCGGAGAGAAACTGCACGCGCTTTCCCCCGCCTCCCGGCGCCCTGCGCCGGGCCGCCGGGTGCGCATGTCCCGCCTGCTGCCAGCAGGCGCTGGTGGTGGGGGAGGGAGGGCAGAAGGGCGGGGCCTCGCTACCCCAGGCTCGCTCGCGGGCTGCGTCCCTCAGCCCTCACTGCCTTGGGACCCTCCCTGCCTTTTGAGTGCCCAGAGGCAGTACCAGGTGCTGGGAAGGGAGGGCAGTAGGAGAGGTGAAGTGGGGGTGGGGGGGAAGGGTGCGGGCACTGGCCACTTGGGGGAGACTGGAGGTCCGGGAGTCGTGGGTGGGCCTCCCTGTGGTGTGTACCTTAGAGCGCCGCTTTCCCTCGGCTGACCAACCAGAGGACCCTCAATCCAACCCCTGCCTCCCAGAGCCCGTTAGTTCCCGCCACTGGTGTCCTCTCAACGCTATGCCGGTAGTCTCTCCACACTCCATTAAGGATTGCTGGTACCTGATGCAGCTATCGCGTCAAAACAGACACACTGCTCCACAGTTGGCAGGCACCCTCAGTGGCCTCCAGAGCTCAGAGAAGGGGGAGCTGCTGCAGAAACGGGAGAAGCAGCTGGCCAAGCTTGGGGTCAGAAAGGGAACTCACATTTATAGTGCCAGCAGCGAGCCAGGCACTGTTAGACACTTCACAGGTATTGTTTTATTTCATCCTCATAACAAGCCCGAATTGGAATTATGACTTCTGTAAGGATGAGAACACAGGCGCAGGGAGGTGCAGTTGGTGCATTAGCCAGTACTGGACTGAGCCGGGATTCACACTCATGTCTGTGGAATTCTCAGTCCTACATGCGATCCCCTCAGAGAACCAGGAGCTTGAGTACTGTGTCTGCCACTTGAGAGTCTAATGTGGGCCACTGACCTCTTTGGGACTCAGTTTCCCTCACCTGTATGGTTAGAAAATACTGACACCTGAGTGTTTGTGGGATTAACTGAGCAAATATGAGATAACACTGTGTAAACTGTAAAGTACTTTTCAAATACCATTGAGCACAGTTTTAGTCCTAGGCATAAGATGTTGGGCAATACTTAAATGAATAAGGCACAGCTTGTTGACAAGACTCGGCTTTGCTGGGAAGCTAAGGAGCAAGTAGGGGCAGTACGTGAGATGACGCAGGAGGGTGGGTGGGACCACATTTTTTTGCTGCGGATTTTGGGTATTTTCACCAGGAGGGGTGGGGTAGACGCGTTGGAGGATCGGGAGCATGACTGAACTTATTTGCTTAGAAAGATTCCACTGGCGGCAGGAGCAAGGGAAACCGGTGAGGGGAGCTGTGGCAGTAAGCACAAATGAGGAGCAGTGGTAGAGAAAAGGGGACAAATCTGTGAAAAGGAAAAACAGACTTCAAACTCTGTGATCTTAACCACAAAGTACTCTACTTAGCCACCTGCTTCAAAAAAAACGCATGATAAAGTGATTTTTTAAAAACCTCCTGTAAGTCAGGAGAGCCATACTCCCAGAAGACATCCGGTCAGCTTTCTCCTCAAATCCCCAAGGAGATGCCAGCCGCGGTCCTGTGACTGAACTCTGAGGACACTGAAACTTCGGTGCCCTGCTGCTGTCTTACGTTTTTTGTGAGTGGTTAATCTGGCAATTCCTGTCATTGTGTGACAGCACACACAACATATAATCTGTACTAAATTTCCTTTGATGCAAGATCTAATAAGACCACAGCCATATTTCGGGAGATTTTGGAGAAAAAAAGATCCTGGTGATGACAACACTGCAGAAAGGCTTTAAAGGTACCAGCCACCATGCCTGTCGTGACCAGCTCTCCCCTAGAGGGCGCTCAAACTCTCCCCTTCCGGCGACTGTCAGTTAATCAGAAAAGTGATAGCTGTCAGTCCCCAGAGCAGGACTCGCTGGAATTCAAGCTCCAGAACCTTCACCTAGAACTTCCTCCAGACACTCAGAAGTCTCGAACACCCTCACATTTCTGAAGAATTATGTCCAGGACTCTTAGCACAAGCTTGCCAGCTCCTCAGACCGTAGGTAATCATGTAAAAGGCCATCTTAAAAATGTTTCTGTAAATTTGTCTTCCAAAAAATATGAGCCAGATGATCACACTATTTATAGCCAGCTTACCTTTCCCTAGTGTAATAAGTCAAACAAAATTTGTACTCCTAATTACCCTGGTACCTGTTTCTGCTCGCCCTTGGCAAGGAGGTGTGCAATAATGTTTTCCTTGTTTTCCAATATTCGGTGAGGTGGTAGAATCCAATATTTCTGTAGGTGGTAGAAAAACATACCTGCTTGCATAACAGATGTTTTCAAAGTCACATGTGACTTAAAAAATTTCTGTTGTTCAGTCAAGTTAGTCTAAAGGCATTACGGGGGTGATTATTTAAAGGAGCCTTAAAATGTTTTATTCTGGGAAACAACAAAATCCAGTGTGGTTGTGTCTGTTAGGGTTTGTCTGCCCTCAGACCCATTCCTCGCCCTTCCCTGACTGCACTCTGTAGAGAGAGGAACAACCCCTAAAGGTTGGTTTTTCAGGTTCCTGGGTTTGCTGATTGGGTTGAGCCAGTGGGAGGTGCTGTCAGGAGACTGGAGTGTGTAACAGCAAGGGAGAAACCAGGGTATTTCTTCTCTCTTTGCCCCAAGGGGCCACTTCAGAGTGGCTGGGTGTCCTTTATGAACTGGCTTATTGGAGTTCCAGCTTTCACTGAATGACCTACTTTCTCTGATAACTTCGCCTCTTCCTGCTGCCTCTCAGTCAAGGGTGGCAGTGGCTTCCTGTGGTTGCAGATCTCTGGGTTACTTCACTGCCCGGTTTGCCTCTTGACTCCTCCCTGACCCCTGTAACCAGTTCCCTGCTTTTTAAGTCCTGTGTTGTTCCAATTTTCTCATTCTTCTGCAGAAGCCTAAGTACAGGCCCAGGAACTGTACGCAGCAGCATTGGTTTAAGAAGTAATTTGCTATGACGTACATTCCTGACTTCCTTGTCAAAGAGCAGTGTGGTATGGTTACAGGTGCTGAGGCTTTGACACCAGGTAAATAAGGTATGGGTTCAAATCCTGCCTGAGTCACTTGTATTCTTCATGGCCTTAGGTAAGGTACTATTATCAATATCATCATTATTGTTTAATATCAGTGGAATAATCTTCAATACTCTTTAAAATGTGAGCAAACCAAACTTGGAGAGCGAGTTAGAAATCTAGTCTGTATCTATACATTTATATAAAGAGAAATGATTTTTATTGTTTTTACTTGGTTTGACTCATAGAGGGAAAAAATATGATTTAGGACTACACTTCCCTTACTGCTCTGTACTCACAGGCAAAATTTCTACAACCTCAAAACCTTGTCCAAACCTAAGCATATAGCTATTTTCCAGTTTTATTTCCCTTAGCACAAAAGCACATTTAGAATATAAAATCATTCCTGATTTAAATCATAAGAAATCGTCTTCTTTGAAAAGAGTAGAAAGGAGGTATTTTTTTAAGAGAGTGGGCAATTATTTTGGTGCTTCAGGAAAGTTAGGGGTTTAAAAGAGACAACCTGAAGTCAGATGGCCCTCCTGAGGTTGAAGCTGATATATCTCACCCTGGGGGTGGGTGGGTGCCTCCAGCTCCTCTGGCAGGGTTACTGCCAAAATGCCATATGGGACCTGAAGCAGGCCAGTCCTACAAGGACCCACTGACCCCTCCTCATACCCAGATTGGCAGCTGTGCAAGGTGGTAATGGTGGTGGTGACTTCAGAGGCTCTTAAACCTGCGTACCTTAAAATCACCTGGTTAACTTGGTAACAATGCAGGTTCTATGGCCACATCTTTACACACAAAACAAGAATAGCTTTATATGGAAAGCAAAAATAGAGCAATGGATTTATAGAAGGTTCCATAGCAGACAGTGCTTATGAAATAAGTTTCCTGATTAATTCAGGAGATAGGACACTGTATAAGATCACACCTAAAAATACATTTTAATTATTATTTCTATGTAAAATTACTGTCAAGAGAATTTTACCATTGAGAAGATAAAACAATGTTGGTTCTATGCCTAGTCACAATGATTATTCACTAACTTGGACAAAATAGTTCAGTCTTCCTGGGCCTTCGAGGCCTCATCTATAAAATCAGGGTGTTGAACTTAAATAAGCTTTAATGTACGTCCCAGCTTAATGAATCTGAGGGTTGAAGTGAACTTGCAAGTGCCATTTTAATTATCAACCTTGGATTATTCATAGTAAATTGTAGGTCATCTCTGTTCATTCTCTAACAAAATACACTCAAAGAATATAAACGAATGTCAACAGAAGAATAGTATAATTAAGAAGGTTAATATGACAGAATAAGTGTGATAAATGTTATACATATTCCTGATTACCCTATAGGGGCAGACTCTTGAGAGTTAATCATGTTTTTTAAGTGGTCCTCAGTATTACTGCTTAGAATAAGCCCATTTCCTAGTTGCCTCTTTAAATATTGCCCACAGGGTCTAAGAATTTGAGAGCAGAAAGAGGCCTTAGAAAGCATTTGCAGTCCTCTCATTTGTCACCCCTGATTTAGGAACTCCCATCACTGGTATCCACAGGTTGTTATTCTGAAGCAGTCCTCTCTTCTATAAGGACTGCTTTCGGGTGATCACATATTTTATCATCAAGACTACAGAATATTTGAATGAAAGGGGTTACTATTAATAATTACATGAGACAACAGGCATGAACTGGACCTGGACAGGCAGCTCGGACTGTATGGTCACCTATGATTAATGTACATTCCTCAAGGTAAGACTGTCTCCTGACTGGATCTGACTGACTCATGTTTATATTCACTAAAAAGACATGAACTCTTTTCATTTTCTTTAACTCTTTTAAGTATAATTGAAATAGAAAACTTAAAGAATATCCATAGCCTATTTATCTACTCATTCATTTATACACTCATTCATTTAAAGATTATTTATTTATTGAACACCTTCTAAAATACTAGGTTATATATAAATATTGGGCATAGCAGGGATGAAAAATGTGTGGCATCAGACTTTATAGGATTTATAAGCTCATATAAAAAATTTTACGAACTGGTTATTCAGTGTTTCATTATATTGTTTTTCTTAGCTATAATACTTGTAATCCATTGAGAATTACACTAATATAAATTCCTCATGTATTTTCTTTCCAGTGAAGTGTAAACTTCATTTTTGTTGAAGAGTGTATGCTAAATCAATGTTATGTTCTCAAACCACTTCTTGAGAAGAAGGTACTGATTTGAAATTGTATCGTTTCCTTCAGAATGAAGTGCAATACATATATACATATATATATATATACACATATACATATATATATGTATATGTATATATATATATATATATATATATATATATATATATAGAGAGAGAGAGAGAGAGAGAGAGAGAGAGAGAGAGAGAGAGGAAACAAAACCAAAGCTGCCCCTGATATCCAGAGCTGGCCTCCACTCTCACTGAGGCCTCCATGTTCCTAGGATCTGGCCTGGCTCTCAAAGCTAAGCCTTGGCATTCTCCTGTTAAACATAAACAGTGTCACAGAACCTCAACATCAGACAAAGAGGCCACTCTGGGACTGTGATGGATCAAGACAAAAACAAGGCCACTCCATAGTCATGTCTGAACACAGATAAAATACAAACATTTTCTAAACCTCAGAAATAAGCAAACATCTCTCTCTCCCAGCTAATTTGAATGACTGCTGCTTCTTATCCATTACAATTTTAGCCTGGCTCCCATCGTCCCACCTTTTAGATAAGATTTATTAAGATCCCCAGTCATAGAATTACCCCTTCACTGAACCCTCCCCAATATCATCTAACACAAGTCCAAATTCCTGTCCTTTCTAACACCCTCTTATTGAGCGCTCTCATGGTGTCATTCTCCCTCACTGTCACGAGCAGTATACCCAACTAACTCCACCAGAGGTGTGTGTGTTCCCGGTGTGATGATAATTATGACTGTCAGCATAAGGCAAGGACTCAGGATGAAACTGAGTATAGCATCCATTCTGTTTTGCACATATATGAACATGTGAAAGATAGTTTTTGTACTTAAATGGGTCTTATTTCTCCTTGAAAAAGACTACATAAATATTAAAAAAGCATTATTGATATATTTAAAGGCCATATGTCTCTGAGCAAATAAACCTGCTTAATACTTGCCTAGATCAAGCCTACTTTGGAGATGACGCTGAATAGAAAGTCTTTAGCTCCATAAATTGCTTTTGTTCTACAGTGAAGCAAGGACCTTATCTTTTGCACCAACACAATGCCATTTTATAATCTAGGATACAGCTTTCAGCTATTTCCTGCACGCCTAAGTCCTCTCTGCCACGCGAGGGAATTGGTGTTTATTTCTATTTTCTCTGTAGGATGCTTCTGACGTATAATTAGGGAGCTACTAATGTGAGTCTGGAAATGTATCAAGTAATGAAAAACGAAATAATCATAGAAGCATAGAAAGAGGAGATAAAATAAAAAGTCATTTCTTATTCAACATCCAAACGTTCTTTGTTTCATTAACACAGTATTTGAAGGATATAACTGTTTTCATCCCTAAAAAGATAAGTGAGATAAAATGGAATGGCCATCTCCAAAAGTATAATTGCAAGTGTTCTGGAAGGGTGTTGTCTAGGCTGATGGCCATCTTTCAAGGATGCTATAAAGATTCTTATCTGGGCAAAGGGTTCTTTCTCAACTCTCAATCGTCATATTCTTGCACTTCTCTATACAGTGCAACCTTCTCTAGTCCAGAGCCACAGGGCAGTACAGAAATCTGCACACAGTAGGTAGTTAGTGTATCTTTGCCTGTTACATAGCTAATATAACTCACCAATGGAACAAGTAGGTGTCAAGAAGAACACAGCGAGGAATTTGCAGAATTGGAGAGAGCTGCAAAAGCTGCCATTGTTACTATAGTTTTCCTTCAGGTCTTTATTCTGAAGGATGACAAGACTAATACCTGTGCCATTACCTTGCATCTTTAATGTTCCGCATACTGCTAACATTCCAACATATTGTGTCCTCATACAATCATAAAAGTTGCCTTTCTTTCCTTGTTCCTACTCTTAAAAGTTTCTACAAATGTATCAAGTTCAAGAGTTTTTTTGTTTTTGTTTTTGTTTTATTGGGGGCGAGGGGCATGACACATGGCACAGCAAGCAGGATTTGGTGTCGGCCAAAACTCTCTGTACGGCAATGGAGCAGTTTATACGTATGAAAGCTCAGTTTCAGAAGGCCCATGAGAAGCTGCGCTGGAACGGGAGGCACAGTCTGCCTGGGCCATGTGTCATGCAGGGTGTCACGTGGGGTCTCAGCTCCTGCTCCCCACATAAGAACGCAGGATATGGTGAAGCCAAAAAGGAACACCCACGAAGCCATAGATAGGGGAGTCATACCACTATATTCTCGCTGGCAGCCAGGCGAGACACACAAAGTAGGATCCACACGATCTGCAATCTGCCAGCCGCTTTTCTGCCTGCCAAGCAACCAGAGTCATCATGGCAGTTACATCAGCAGCCAGTTGGCCAACCAGCTACAGCCAATGGCCAACCCTAATATGCAGGGGCCGGAAGATGAGCATTTTACAACTAGTATGAGAGATCTGGTTTTGGATACTGCCCCTGCAAGTGCTTTTGGATCATTGGTTGCCATTCTTATGCCCTATGTCGGGCAGTGGATCCATGAAGTTACTATTGCCATTGCCACCCTAGGTGATGTTGAAAGCCAACGGCAAAGGGAGTTAAGACAAGAGGTCCGAGAAATTAAGGCCTGGAAGCCCAAGTCAAAAGTAAGGGGGCGAGGTCGCAAGCCTCAGAAAGTAACACGCATGCAGATGTGGCATGATCTTGTGGCAGCAGGAGTCGATCAGGAGAAGATAGACCGACAACCCAATGCACTCTTGTTGGAACTTTGGAAATAGTTGTGTCCAGACCAGCAATTCTGGCGAAGCCTAAAGGAGAAGTCTGGGAAAGCGCAACCAGTGTCCCTCCAGGTCTTCATGAGGCCACTTGAGGCCGACTCCTTTCAGTTTGATTAGGGGTGGGGCCAAGGTACCCGGTCAGAGGGGACCAGCTAGGGACCAGAGGCCCCACGTGGAACTGTCCATATATTGGTCACCTTCTAATGTACAGAGGGCTTGACCATAGTTGACACTGGCTCAAGAAGGACTGGCGGTGCCCTGGGAGCTCTGGCTGTGCCCAGAAAGTAGGTGGACATTGAGGGACACCCCCTGGGACATTACTTGAATGGGACTGGGACTTTTTTTTTTCGTGAGCTGGGTTCCTGACACAGGGCCCCTCACGGAAGATGCTTGCTGCGTAGATTGTAAGGCGAGACCCTGGAGGGGTGGAGTGTGGGGACAGAGTCCCAGAGAGGAGTTTCCAGGCTCTTGGCATCGCATGGAAGGGTGCTGGCTCGGGTGGTGGTTGGCGGTTGGCGGTAGCTGGTTGGACAATTGGCTGCTGATGTAACTGCCATGACAGCACTGGTTGGTTGGCAGGCAGAAAAGTGGACAGCAGATTGCGGATCATGTGGATCCTTCTTTGTGTGTGTCGCCCGGCTGCCAGCAAGAATATAGTGGTATGACTCCCCTATCTATGGCTCTGTAGGTGTTCCTTTTTGGCCTCACCATATCATGCATTCTTATGTGGGGAGCAGGAGCTGAGACCCCGCCTGACACTCTGCATGAAACCCTTACATCTACTTGCTCTGCAAGATTCTAGAATCTTAGACAACAGTCTATCAAGTAGAACATTCTGGATTTCATTTTTGCTTTATTCACTGAAAATTATGGAGAGACCAAAGCTTTCCTTTACACTACTTCTACTTATATTTCCAGGGGGAGAAGATGGGCCAAAAGTATAGTTCTCTTACAGCTTTTTCAAATAGACACTCATTTTAATATCAAATAATGAAGTGTAGAGAATTCAAAATCGAAAGCATCAGCATCACGTAATACCTCCTAGATGTCTAGAAGTTTTCAAAGTGAACTACAAAGCAGATTCATACCCTTTAAAGAGTTTGTAAATTCAGGAACTGCTGAGAGCAGGCAAGTGCTCTTGCGAATGTTGAGGGGTATGAGTAGCACAAAGAATCACAGTGTGTAATTTTATATGAATTTTGTGTTTTATACTTCCAGAAATGGACATAAAGTGGATTGAAGGATGCAACTGAGAGGTAACTTTCTTAACTAAACTACAATTTGTATTTTCACTACCACTTGCCCCTTTCTGTAAAACGTTAAGATGCCCAGAACACTTGCATTTCAATAGGGAACCCACCAATCCCAGTTTTCCTCTTGGGGATAAAAACAACAAATCTAAAAAAGAAAAAAAAGTAACAAAAATTTAGCCAAATTAAGACAACAAAACCATTTAAAATTGACAAAAGCTGACCACAGTGGAAAATAGAAATACTGAACAAATTGCCCTGGTGTATGTATGTACAATTACATAGGCTGTTGAGACTTATCGATAGACTTTTGGCTTTGTTAGCGGGTCTCTGAGGCCTACTGATAGGAAAAATAATTCTGTTACCTGTTCTTTATATATTTGTTACCTTTCATTCATTCATATATACTTTTCATTTATTTTTTCAAAAGAAATTATTGTGACAGACACTGAATATAAAAGATGAAAAGGCCTGGGACTGCCCTTGAGAAGTTTATGAGGAAATAGACATTTATAAAATTAAAATATTGATGCAAAGTTGCTATACTAGCGGTAGCCAGGGCCAGCTACATAATTTGCAGGGCTCAGTGCAAAATGAAAATGCAGGGTCCCTTGTTCAAAAAGCAGGGGAAAAAAGTATTACTAGGTGTTGTAAAACAGGAAGTTTTTCCCTTCATTCATTGTCTCTCTGTCAACTTGTCATGGTGTTTTTGTTTGCTATTTAATATTGCCTTAAGTAAAGAAAAATTAAGACTTTTAAATTATTATCATGAATTTTGCCATAAGTCTTCACATTGAGCAATGCCACTCTTTAATGCAAAAAAATGATCATTTAGCTTGTATGTTAAATCACAGAAATTGCACGATATGTGTTTTAAATCTCGTACATTTACATGTATTTTGTTCTTACCAGAACAGTAGAAATGCTGCCTAAAACTAACTCAACTACTTTTATTTTGCTCCTTGATAGTTGCACATTAGCTGTTATTAGTGGAGATGAACATATGAGGCAAAGTATCATTGCTTCATAATACCAGTATCTCTGAGTCCACACTCACAAAGCAACTTTCTGATAGCAATTTAGCTTCCTATGTAAATCTGCTTACAGGCAAAGATTGTGCTTGATAATTTATTTCTCCCTGGAAAATAATAAATAGGTATTCTGTTTTGCAAATTAAGAAAACAAGAACAAAAATGTACGGGGGTTGCCGGGTGGCTCAGGTGGTTGGAGCGCCTGCCGTGGGCTGCTGTGCTGCCCTGTGCTACCATGAGCGGCCGGTGGCCAGTGTGAGTAGCTGACAGTGGCAAGAGCTGCCGTGAGCTGCTGTGAGAGGCCCGCCAACCTCCATCCGACTGATGACAAACTGCCTCAGCCAGGGGGAGAGCAAGGCTCATAATACCAGCATGGGCCAGGGAGCTGTGTCCTGCACAACTAGACTGAGAAACAGCAGCTTGAACCGGAGTGGGGGTGGGGAGGGAGGTGGAAGAAAGGGGGGAAAAACATAGAGGGAAGTAATTAGGTTTGGTAGAGATAGCAAATGAGCCTTATCAAATGGAATACTGAGTCCTAGATATTATTGTTCTCTCAGTTTCACAGATGAAGAAACCAAGGCACAGGGAAAAGAAGTAGTTCACCAAACCCCACAACGATAATTGGCAGGGCCAGGTTTTGCACTCAGAAGTGCTATGTCAATGCAAACCCCACCGCCATACTTTGAACTACCTTCCAGCACATGCTACTGCAGGAGTCCAGCAACCATCAGAGCTGCTGTGGGCCTTTCCTGGGAGTGAAATGGAGCCCATTTCACAAAATGCACAAAGGAGAGAGCTGCTAGAGAGGCAGCTGGAAGGCAAAAACTAATGGACACCAGGCAGACGATACCCGTTAATATCTTGCTTCTTCACAGGAAACTTAATGCTAGATATCTACTCTCCGGATTCAGAAAGCCAAGAGCATTTTTGGAATTTCCATTCATAAGTGAGATGTTAAAAGGAAAGTTTTATATTTATCAGGAATCATAGGCCTTTGGCAGTGCATGGAGTTGCTACAGGAAGGGTGAGTTCTGGTCAAACTAATTTTATATAAGTTAACATTTGAAAAGGTGGAGAAGCAGTTTTTTAATTAAATTTTTGAATAGGGCTGTTGAATGTGAAGCAGCACAAACCTATGTGGTGATCCAAGGACAGGCTGGCTTTGAGCACCTGAAATAACTGGTTGTCTTTACATCCCTTCAGAAGTTTAAATATGGCCCTGGGAGAATGATCTCCTGAGAGGATCAAAGGAGAGAGCAATTAGATTCTTTGAGACTTGAGAAAACAGAGACTATTGGGGCATAAGGGAACCTACTTGTGAATTTGCAGTGTCCATTCAATGACACTAGTGTGTTTCAACCAGTTCCGCTTTGTGCTGCATGATGAAATAAACAGTAGACAAGAGCAAGCCTGCCAAGAATGCTTTTGAGTTGTACTTTTGTGCTGTAGCATGACATTGATGCATGCTTTCAAAAACTGTGAGTATCTCAGTCTCAGACATTCATTTGAGCACAGAGACAATGTGATGGGAACAAATTCTGATTTAACAAGATGTTTTAGGAAAGCCCTGGATAATGATACTATCATGGATGCAAAAATCACGTCATGAGGGTGCATGATGTTATTGCGTGTGTGTGAAATTGACTTAGCTCATTAGGTCACAGATTTAGACGTTTCCAGCTCTTTATCTCCCATGGTAGTTGTTCCACATTAATGATCAAGGAGAGAGTTACCACAATCCCATTCTTTTTCTGTTTGTCTGTTTTGGAGGACATTGAGGTTTCATTGGAGCTATGTTCTGTCTGAGGATTTGTCTGAGGAAGAAAACGGATGGCCAGGAGTATGCTTTTGAAATTCTGATAGAAGGCACTTTTAGAGGACAAAGGAACAGGCAGATGCTTAAAAGAGAAGCCCCTTCTCTGTACTGCTTTCCTGGTCCTTTGTTAGTACAGACTCCAGAAGGTTCAACTTTCTCCTTCAGATATCTAAGCCATCCATTCAGAGAGAACTTTTTTGTTGAGCATCTACTATATACCAGGCATAGCCATCACCCATCTCTTTCACAGTGTTCCTACCTCAGCCGCTCAGTTCCACCCTGCATACCATGCAAGCTCTCTTAAGGCCTGTGGGTCATGACTGAGTCTCAGTTTCCTATCATTACGTGCTTGGCCAGCCTCAAGTCAAAGCACAGGAGGAGAATGCCTAAACAGGGCTTGTGATACATGAATCGCAACATGCCTGTATTTATGAACACTCAGGACCAGAATGTGTGAAAATTTCAGGATAAGTCTGAGAGAGGCCCTGCCAATTGCTGAGGGATTTCTTGAATAAAGGAGGACTGTATCTATGTATTTTGCTGTGCAAAGGTATAAATACTCCTCTCCAACTATGTAAACCTGAATGTTTACTTTTTTATTTTTTTACGTTAAGAACAGAGACTATACCACATCTATCACTGTTAGATACACAGCAAATCTCAAGTGAGGGAGAAAACACACACATTTTTTTTGGTTCCTAATTTGAAATGTTAATAAAACCTTTGTTGCTATTTAGACAGCTTTTGAATGGAATAAGGTAGAAATATCTTGTTAATAGTAATGTTGGTCAGGAACTGACTAGAAGGCTAACTTAAATTTACAGATTTTTTTTTTTTTCTGATTTAAGAAACCAGTCTTTAACGCATAATAATAATGGGGACTAGGCAGCATATGTTCTTTGCTGGTTTAAGAATTAGTATACCCAATCTTAGCTCTGCCTCTAGTAAGCAAAGAATAACATGCAAATGTCCTGCTTTGGGACCAGACTGATCTCAGCTGAAACCTCAGGGGACCTCAGTGGATCTCTCACCACTAGTGAATCTGGGCAAGTTGTGACTGAACTTCTTTCCATGTGGTTTCTCTTCTTCACCAACTGCAGGACAATAATAGTAATAAAATACTCACCCAAGAGTTGCTGAGAGAATTAAATGAGATATTGTACGCAAGACCTTTTGCACATTCAAAACACACAGAAAATTTCCAATTAATCAGCCATGTGACCTTTGGAAGTTACCTAACCTCACAGGGTTTTAATTCTCTCCAATTCTAAACTCTCTTTCCAAACAGCCTACATGGATTATAGAGTATTGTAACTGGCATATCAAGCACCAACCTAATCCATGACAGCTCCTCCTATCACTTCAATTACACTGTTTATATGTAAATGACACTCCAAGTCCCTGAACGGTGCCAGAGCACTCAACTAAGAAAACAGTGCCTCATCTTATTGACACTCCTCCTTTTTTAAGCAACCTCTTATTCCCTGAGAACACAAAGATACATTTCCAACTAGCCCCTAAGGAACTGACAAGGTTGAAGAAATCCAATTTGAATTCTCAAGATTTTTCTTTGGTTCAGGGATGGGAACAAAAATGCCCTGCATGTGAGTAGTACAATCCTGTAAGAAATGTGTGTTACCTGGAAGAAAGGCAGTGGAAGCTGATTACATTTGGATGGACCGTTGCAATTAGCTATGCTAGCCACTGGAAGAGGTTTAATCTGAAAGGAAATTTTAACTGACCTGATATCACCATCAAGGTGTGTGTGTGTGAGTGTGTGTGTGTGTGTGTGTGAGCATGCATGCGCGTATACCTGTGTCCGACAGATCTGTAGAGTCAGGAATGTTTGACTGCGTTTCCCACTTTAACCTCTGGATCAGCCTCATTAAGGCTCATTCATTCAGCAAATAAATTTTGCCAAACACAGAGAACACAAAGGTGAGTAATGATTGCTTTGGCCCTTAAAGAGACTTGTTGATCCAGAACATGTGCAAGAACAAAATATTATGCGGTGTCAGGGGAGATGGGTGCTGCACTGGACACAAGGGGAAGAGTAAACAAACAGCTTTCCCTTAACGAAGGTGGGAGGCTGGTAGGGAATGGTCTAGAAAGGAGGTGACCATTTCTGTCTTTTCCAAATTTTGTTCCCCCAATTATTAAGGCTCCTTCCCTGATCCTCATTCTACAGAAAGATGCTTTTGCCATCTGTCAAGTTTGAGGCCTCCTGTTTGGGGACATGACATTATCCCCAAGCTAAATGTGTCAGTAAGGAATCGGCGTGGCTAATAGACTGCAAGCAAATCAGAGTTATTGCTGAGTTTCTTGGGCTTGTTCCCTGGGAGGAAAGCTCAGCAGGGTCTACTCATTAACCTACTCCTGAGTGGGGAAACCAGAGCCAGCCAACAGCTTGGGGTTGCCATGGGATCAGGTAGAGCAGTCATTGGTCATGTTTTCTAAACAAAGCCCCACAGTCTACGATTTAAATGGTAGGTGGGTTTTTCACTGGGTCCTGAGCCCCTAGCTTCAGGAAAATTTACCCATTGAAATGAGGCCATTTTTGAGCCAAGAAGAATATGGACAAGTGGTTTGTGGAAGGGTCCTCTCCAAATCCTTACAACCGAACTCAAAGGCTTCCTTGAAGGTATCTAACCTTTCTGAGTTCGGAGTCCTCAGGGTAGTGCTTCTTAAATTTCCCGTGTACCAGCATCACCTGGAGCTCAAATTGCTGGGCCTCACCCCAGAGTTTCCTACTTAGTAGGTCTGGGGTGAGACTTGAGAATTTGCATTTCTAGAAAGTTCCCAGATGTGACCACATTTGACCATCACTGAGGCAAACAGTGACTGATTGCTCTTGCTGAAGCAAACTGTTCAGGCAATTGAGGTATGAGATTTAGTGCAATCTGGCCTGCAGAGGTAAAGGCCTCTAATAGAGCAATACAATTTACTCTTGGTAGGGACATTTTAAAGGAAAAGAAAAAAAGGTTATTAGGTGGTCATTGTTAGACCAGATATGATAAGATGAAAGAAAATTTTGTCTCACTTGACTGGGTAGGTGGGTGACAGGTTTCCCGGAACAAATCTTAATCCGATTAAAGTTTATCATCAAATAGTTTTATTTAAAACAAAAATCAAGAATGCTAATTTCTGCCAAGAAGAATATTGGGAATTACATCTCACAAAATTAGGTTCCTTTCCAGACTGGGTTGTATATCATTCCTCATTTAACATCGTAGAAGTTTCTGCAACTTTAAGTGAACAGGTATAATGAAACTAGTTTACCATAGATTAATTGATATAAACAAAAGTTCCTATGGCATCTCAACATTATAACAAAACTACATCGAAGGAAATGATATTATTTGAGGACCTGCTGCCTATTTTTTTACACCAGGAACACAAGCCACTTACTTAATATAAGTAAAAGGTGATTTTAGTAAGGATTCAAGAGCTACTCCCTCAGGCCTCTACAAAAGGAAAAAGGGTTAAGCCACACTGCACTAAAAAATCTGCCTTCTGCACAAGAATGGAGTTCATTGTCTCCACTTCTCTTGCAAACTACCTGTCTTGGCTGACTTATGGCTTTACTTCTCATTAGTATTTTCTCTGTATGTGGATTTGGTCTCTTGCAGTGGTGGCTTGGACTGTGTCCACAGTGAAATGGCAGTTCTGTTCCCCATAGCTCTCTCCTTTCCTCATCGCCTATGTTCTGGAACAACCTTGAAAGAAAACCTGATTGACCCAGCTTGAGTCAGGGTCAGACACCTGGAGGGCAGCTATCAGCTGCAGGGACAATGACCAGCTTGGCACCCCTAAAAGAGGAGCCAGGGTGGAGAAGCAATGATAGATAGATAGGTGTCATTCAGCTGCATGCAAAGTGGACCACATACGTTCTACCTTATAGCTTTGTCATACATTGGACTCCAAGTATAAAACACCTAGCCAGACACACAGTAGACACTCAATAAGATTAGTTTCTTCTTCACATCATTCTTCTTCCTCAAATTCATCAGGGATTAAGGGTGTCAGGTAGAGGCTTCTGGTTAACCGGCTAGCAGGATAGGTTGGATGGTTTTCCGAACCCTTGATCCACCCCCTTACGATCTGCACAACTAGCATCCTCTCAGGGCTCCTGCAAGTTCGCGGCCCCTCCACATACCCACCCCTCCTTGGAGAAGTGGAATCTTCAGGTCTGCGAGCTCAGGACACCAGGAAGTAGTCACACACCTCTCCTTCTTCACACTCCAGAGAAGTGTGACCATTTGTCAAAGATTTTTTTTTTTTTTGGCAGAAAAGGTGACAGAAAAATTATATACGTGTAAAATTGGACCTTGATCTCAAGGTCCTAAACCATAATGTTAACTGTAATCCAAATGCTTGATTGAATGTATGAATTTAATAGCATATATGTTATTTTGTGCCAATTTGTGGGAGAAAAAACATTTGTAATGCCAACAGCGACAATGGCTTTTAAAAATTAGCATGAAGGGTTTATAAAGATGTGGCATTTAATTCAGTCTTTGTTTGGTCATGTTCACTTCAGGGAGATTTCTTTCCTTTTCTCCCCATCCCTCTGCTTCCCTCCCCTTCTACTTTCTTTTGTTTGTTTATTTTTCATTTTAAATTTTACCAATATTTCTAGGACTTTCTGTCAACACAAGTTATATTTTTATTGATAAACTTTTGATCCATCATAACATTACACAGAAATGTTAGATGGGCATTTGGTGCCACAGTAAAAGATCACACAGGATGTTTTTGTCCCACTGTGTGCACTTGCAGCCCCTCACTGGGAGTCTAGTGTAAGACAATGTTGGAGGAATGACAGCACCCCAAAAGTTCCTGTCCTCACAGGAACTTTCTGGCCTCAGAGGTCTGTTCGCCATGACAGGGAGTAGGCTCTGTGGGAAGAGGCTGCCTGGTTTATCTTAATTTCAAAGTACCTGAATTTCTACCTGTAGTATAGTAAACTGTACATTGGTTTAGCATTTATTATTTCCTGAAGGTAAAAAAGAAAATTCTTCTTTCTCGGATTTTTAGCGATGAGTAAACTATTATTGTTTGCCACATGTCAAATCAACCATGACTAACTAGCACCATAAGATCATCGTGAAGTTATCTCCTTCGGGAATTCTGACTATTGTTTTTAATTGTTGTTATGTTGGGAAGAAAGTCCCAAAGGTACATTTCACTGTGTTTATACTTATTAGATTCTCCAATATTTACACCAGTGCTTCCTAGAAGAATGTGGACAAGGAAAACTGCATAATGAAAATTTCTAACTAAAAAGTAGCACTTTCCTTTTGGATTAGCTATAGGTTTTCAAATTGTTTGACCAAGTTATGGAAAATAATTCTTAACCCACCTAACATTTGCTTACTTGAGGTGACCTCCCCTCTCCCTTCTTTATCTTCTCACACATTTTAGGAAGAAAAGCTTTTATCCAGCATAATTCCTTATTGTGCTTTGTGTTGTATTTCTGCTTTGAACTGGCATCCAGGGATGCTCATAGTGCCTTCTTAATTTGAAAATAATATTTTCTTCGGAACTATGGGGTGATGGCTCTCAAAGACTACAGTCCATCAGAAGCACCCAATATCTTTGTTTAAACACTGATTCCTGGGGGCCTATCCTCTAAGTTTCTGATTCAGCAGGTCCGCTGAGAACCTGCATTTCTAGCAAGATCTCAGGCAATGTTGCAGCTGCTGGTCCAGCTGGTCTAGATCTGGCCGCAGCATTCACTTCCTGCCTAACTGCCTGCCCCCTCCATCGTGAGCCCCTGTCCCACCTTCTAGGACGTGGCACTGAGGTCTTCCATAGAAAAGGAGCAAGAGCCTCAAATCTGACATCTTAAACAGGAAATAAATCTCTTATGTAAATCCACATTTCAATAGCTTACAAACACTCATTAAATCATAGAAAACATATTTAAAAGATTTTGTACACCATGTTGTGACCCCTACATTTTAAAAACAAAAGAGAGGTTTTCATAAACCTCACCACAAGTCCCTCTGTCTCTGTGCAACTTTTTTTCACCACATCTTGCTGTGTCCCATTCATTTATAAATACAAGTTCAGCCTCTCATTAAGGAGTCCTCTTTTCTTAGCATTGAGAAATTCCTTAAAAAAAGGGGGCGGGGGATTCTTGGCTATTGCATCCTATGGTCAGAATTCCAAGGGACAATGAAAACTATAGGTTTGGCCTCCAGAATTGAGATATGTTTTGAAATTTCCCTTTCCATTTTATAAAGGAAAAATGGCACTTGTGCAAATGAAGGAGTAAAAAGTTTTATAAGTTAAATATTTTATAACCAAATGAAGTTTAGTCAACTATTGATTTAAGGAAACACTTCACGTCCTATTTTATACCAGCTGGAGAAACTGAACACACATATTTTTCATTTATGAGTGTAAAAATTCAGCCGTTCTTTTCTCAATCTTATTAAAGTTGAGACCTTTATCACTAACACTTTTTGGATTAAAACTATTACCACTCAAAGATGAGACAATTAATTAACCAGTGAAAATGTACAGCATTACAAATTTCTTTACTTCAGAAATGGAGACAGAAGAATGTAAAAGAGGTGCTCTTCTTCTACCATGAATTCCAAATGTATAGAATAGCAGTCAGTTGAGGGATACATAAGTAAAAATGCCTTTATGATAGTTTAACTTGACAAAAAAAAATCATAATCTGTTTTTAAATTTAAAATAGAGGACAAAAATTCTCCCCAGAGATTTGCTTACATTTCAGGACAATAAGCAAAAGGTCTCTGTCTGGAGGGGAGAACGGGTAAGTGTGCCAGGAGCCCCTTCTAAGATTGAGGGTCTCCTGAGCTTAGGGTTCCTCAGCTGTTACTCAGATCCCCTGTGTGTTCCATATCCCTAGGCCGCCATACAGCACTATGTGGCTTGGAGGGTAAGAGAAACCAGTTCCCACATGAAGCCCGTGATGAGTGCTGAGAAATCTACTGTCCAATCGTTGCCTTCTTCCTGCCAAAACTACAGAAGGATGGCAAGTCCCCAATAGCTCCCATTGTGCCACTGTTTAGGAGCTGTGTGACTGCTTGTCACTCTTTTGTGAAACCACTTTTCATTTATTTTGCCAATTTGTTCTGTTTTATGTTTGTAACAATTCTTTACATATTGTGCATGCAAGAGCTCATTTAAATATAATTTAGTATTATGGGTTTACAGATACACTAGCAGAAATCGTTTTTTAAATTAGAGTATAATATTTAGAGATAAAAGTACACAAATGTCAAGTGTACATCTTGATGTATTATCACAAATTGAATATACTGAAGTGCCAAGAAATGGGACGTTACTAGCACCCCAGATGCCTGCTCATTTCCCTGTAATGGCGGCCACTCTCCTGACTTCTAATGCTATAGTTTAGTTTGGTCTGTTTTGAATTGTATATAAAGGGAAGCATTCAGCGTATTTTTGTGTGTGTGTCTTGTTTCTTTGTTCAATCTTATGTTTATGAGTTTCATACATACATATGTAGCTGTATTTTATTCACTTTCATTGCTGCATAGAATTCCATTATATGACTGCCACAATTTATTTATCCATTCCACTGTTTGTGGTCATTTCATTTTGGGACTATTCAGAATAATGCTGCTATGAACATTCTTTGATACACATGTATATGCAGTCTGTCAGCTATAATTTTAGTAGATAATGCAAAATAATTTTCTAAAATGGCTGTACCAAATTACATACCCAACAAAGTGTATGAAAGTTACTATTGCTCCAACATATGGCATTATTCTTCCATATAAACTTAAAAATCAGCCTAATTTCCAATAAACACACATACACACAGAATGCACACACATCATTTAAAATTTGCACTGACAATACTGATTTCTCTCTCTCTCTCTCTCTCTCTCTGTCTCTCTTTCTGTGTGTGTCTGTGTGTGTGTGTAGGGTTAACATAATCAGTATTTGTTTGTTTTAAAAATATTTAAATTCCTACCTAGGTTTCGAAGGAGAGATGTTCCTAAAGTGTTCTATTCTCATAAGGTAGTTGTTTTTAATTGTTAGGTTCATAGACCCCTTTGAGAATAAAACTTACAAGCATTTTCATCTGTAGAATACATTTATACACAAACACCCATAAAATTCTACCTGAGCTTCTGCAGAGACTCACAGCCCCCAAAAGCCCTTCAGTTCCTGAACTGTCACGTCCCTTCCTGCACGACGAGGGTTATGGGGAGCGAGGAGGGTGGTGCAGGGTTAAGAAAAGACAGTAGTCATGAATAGAGTGCAAGCAGGGCCAAGGGACTCCAGCCTCAAGAACTGAGCCCCTAATCAGGCCTAGCATAGCTTGTATTAGTTAGGTGGGGAAGTAAAGGAGATAAAGCTTGTCAATCTCAAGATCTGTGAACCCCATACTTTATAATAGGAAACTGATTCAAGCCAATCACCCTTGCCTGCAGGCAGCAGAACCATAAATCTCAGGTTGTATGTACTTCCCCAAGGGACAAAACCTTTATACATATGAATAGATGGAGAGCACATCATTGAATCTTTTCCCTTGCAGGTTGTGGGAAGGAATGCAGCCACAGAGGCAGAGGCTCTCCTTAGCCCAGGAAGGTGGGGGGCTGTGCCCACCTCTATGAACCCCATGGGTTCTCCTATTGGTCCCCACTTGACTGCGCCTGGCTTGAGTTGTCCCCCCCCACCCCCGTGGAGAAATCTTACTCGTCATTGGCTGACCAGCCATCTTCCTGGGGAGACATAAGGTGCAAGCACAAAGGTGAAGCAAAGTCCCTGAAAGGATCCGTCTCACAGACTCTCCTTTCTTTAGGGGCAGGTACGAGGAGACAGACCGGTAGGCTGCTGCGTGGCAACACTGAACTCCAAGTCAAGGACTCCCTCTTAAGGCACTGATCTTAGCAGAATACCTAAGCCCAAGAGATCTTCCAGTGCTATTTCCTTCTTTGTTCATTTCCTCCCTTAATTCCAGTGGAGAAAAGTCCCAACTTCCTACTGTGAAAGAGTTATACCTCATTTCAAGGAGACAAGGGTCAGCCACATGCGCATTGGCTTTGAGAGCTGGAAGACCACGAGAGATGAACTAGTTTTCCTTTGCTGGTACTCTTTTTCATTACTCTCTCGGCTCTTCACCAGCCCTCTGCTCTCTCACAGTTGGTGTTGCCCACAATACTGAGACACACGTATCCATCCTGTCCCCAGTCCCAACACTGTGCCCACTAGCAGCTGACTCAGTCTTTCTTCCCCTTCTCCACATTTCCAAGAGAGAAATAATATTCCCAATTTCCACATTTCCAGGAGGAAAAAATTGTCAGAAATCATGAGCTAGTGGAGAGGGTCAGATGGTGCAGAGCCCATGCACGTGGCCCAGCTCTGGCTGCCCATCAGAATCACCCAGAAAATACTGATGGCCGTCCTCAACCCAGTCAAATTAAATCAGTATCTTGGGACAGGGGCAAGGTATTGGTGTATTTTGAAAGTTTCCTTGGGTAATTCTGATGCTCAGAAAAGGCTAGAACCAGTTGTATCAGCAAAGTGTTGTGGACCATCCTTATGTGCAAAAGTATAAATGATTGGAAAGCATTTCTGCAAAATCTAGAAAAGAGTTCTCTTCAGGGGTCCATTAAATTCAGAGTACTTGGAACAATGAAGCCCTTTCCAAATTCTGTACAAACTCCCCTCTAGCCAAGAATCAGAGACAAAAACTGCATCCTCGCCCTACCACTGGTTTATTTTTTTCCTTTTAAAAATTAAATCCTGGGTGGGCCCGGTGGCTCAGGTGTTTGCAGCACCGTGCTCCTAACGCCGAGGTCCAAGGTTTGATTCCCACATGGGTCAGTAAGCTGCGCCCTCTACAGCTAAGATTGTGAACAACGGCCCTCCCTGGAGCTGGGTGGCCTTGAGCAGACGGAGGTCGCCCGGAGCTGCCAAGGGCTGTGGTGCTGCCGTGGGCTACCGTGTGCTGCCAAGAGCGGCTGGCAGCCAGTGAGAGCTGCCATGAGCTGCTGTGAGCAGCCACCCCAGGACTGGTGACCAACTGCCTCAGCCGGGGGGAGCGCAAGGCTCATAATAGCAGCATGGGCCAGGGAGCTGTGTCCTACACAACTAGACTGAGAAATAATGACTTAAACCGGAGTGGGGGGGTGGAGGCGGAAGAAGGAGGACAAAAAATGAAATCCTTAGTATCAACGTTTTTGTCATTAAAAACAAAGAAACCTCTTAGAATGTACATTATTCCATATTTTGTTCCCCTTTCTTCCGCCTCCCCTCCGTCCCACTCCAGTTCAAGCTGTTGTTTCTCAATCTAGTTGTGTACGACACAGCTTCCTGACCCATGCTGGTATTATGAGCCTTGCGCTCCCCCAGACTGAAGCAGTCGGTCACTGGTTGTCAGGTCAGCTGCTCACAGCTGCTCACAGCTGCTCACAGCAGCTCTCACCGGCTGCCGGCCGCTCACGATGGCCACCGCCCGCTCACGGAGGCACACAGTAGCCCGGGGCAGCACACGGCAGCTCACGGCAGCTCACGCCAACCTCTGGCTGCTCATGGCAGCCCAGCTCTAGAGAGAGCTGTTGTTCACAATCTTAGCTGTAAAGGGTGCAGCTCACTGGCCCACGTGGGAATCGAACCGGTGGCCTTTGGCGTTAGGAGCACAGTGCTCCAACAGCCTGAGACACTGGGCTGGCCCTCCATATTATTTAAAACATCAAATTAAAAGAGACTAAAAGACCTGCTGAAAGAAATGCTATTGTTATGTAGTCTCCTCAACTTTTTCTGTTTACATGACTCGCATTTTTTTTTTCAAATGTAGTCATTCTCACACTATATTAATTAAGTTTTCTGCTTTTTCTCTTAAATTCTAACATAAGTGGTTTTCCTGGCTATTATGTAACCTAAAAATATCACTTAAAATTGTGTTTATTTAACATTATTTTTAAACATTATTTCTCTAATAGGAAGCTACAGGAAAGAGGGGACTCTTTCTCTCCCAGTATTGAATATCTGTTCAGAGCCTCAGATAAGCCCTGGGGGTTGCTTAGAATCTGAAAAGCTTGTTGCTCTTTCAATTTCTCCATATCTCACTTTCTTATTTTCTCTCTCCTTTCCTGTTTCCTTTGTATAGGATTGGGCTACCCAAGGACAAGGGCCTCTGTCTCTTACTAGCATGCATCTTTGGGCAACTTATCAACCCTCTCTGTGCTACTTGAACTCTACTTGAGTTCTTCCACCATAAAATGAGGATGAGGATAATAATACTCTTTTCAATGTATGTGTTTATGTGATTTAACAAGCAAATATTTAGCACATAGGATGCGATGCACCAGGTACTGTTGTAGACACCTTACAAATATCAACAGATTTCATCCTAACAGGGTTGGGAAGATGAAATAAATAAAGTTATAGCACAACACATGGAGCAGAGGGCATCCTTACCCTCCATCTGCTTATCCATTTCTTTCCTCCAGATCCATGTAACCTCCCCTGACACCTATAAGAAGGGCCTTCCCTCTGCCATCGTGTGTGTACATTCTGCACGAGGGCTTAGAGCTTTTTCTGATGACTTTCCACCATAATGAGATGTAGATTTTTTTTTTCCATTTGTTTGTGATGTAACTGAGGTAAGTGACACTTTAGAAGTAATGGTGTTAGGAGAATGAAAAGTGAGACTAGTTGTAGGCTCCTGGTTGACCAGGGGCTTTGAAAGATGTGTAGGATTCTCCCATCCAAGGGAACAGGAGAAGCATGGTCCGGGACACAGAAGATGGCACGGCCCCATGTTTGAGGAGTGGTGAAGACACCAGTGTGACAGAGCATAGAGTCTAAAGGATGAGATTAGAGATGAACACTTTTACCGAAATGGGGAACTTTACAGAGACTGGAGCCCTCAGGCCCACATCAAGCAGTTTGCACTTCACAGTCTTTCTTCTTCAAAGCTTTTCCTTAAGACATTCTTTAAAATAACAGAAAAACAAAAATGAAACAGATTTATTGAAATATAATTTACATACCAAAAATTTACTTCTAAAATATACAATTCAGTGTTTTTAAGTGTGATATTCATAGAGTTGTACAACCATTATCACAACCTTAAGTTTACAACATTTTCACCACCCGCAGAGGAACCCCCGTACCACTAGCAGTCCTTCCCTGTTCCCACTCTCAGCCCCTGGCAATCACTAATCAATTTTCTGTCTCTATGGAATGGAGTTGCCAATTCTGGACATTTCATATAAATGAAATTACATATTATGTAGGTCTTTTGTGATTGACTTTTTTCACTTAGCTTAATGTTTTCAAGGTTCATCTATGCTACAGCGTGTATTTTTTTTTAAGGCTGAATAATATCTCTTAGTATGACTACATGGCATTGTGCTTATCCATTCATCAGTTGATGGATATTTGGGTTGTTCCTGTTTTTTGGCTGTTATAAATAATGCTGCTATGAACATCCATGCTTTTCTGTGCACATGTTTACATTTCTGTTTAGTATATATCCAAGAGAATAGAATTACTGGGTCATATTGATATGGGAGCCGCCTCACTATAGAAATTTTGTCTCCTTTTCCCTCGTTTCTTAGCTCCTTAGCCCCTGGCTTTGATTACTCTTCTAATCAGTTTCTATATCCTAGACTAAAGATTGCTCCTAGCCTGAATCACAGAATGTCTCTCAGATAACTACTTAAAAGTCTGTGACTTCCCAACATCCCCCCAGCAATTCCATACATAACTCTTGGACATTTCCATCCCAGACACCAAATAGGTTTTAACATACCCCCAGGCCAGTATACTTTTTGATTGTCATCATTGACGCCTACTGTTCTTTCCAACCCATTCTGGGCCCAGCTCCTGGACTGTTGAGGCCATCTAAATGACTGGTTGAATGGCCACAGGCTCTATAGAGCTAATGAATTTATTAATTAAAACCTATTTTTCCTCATTTAAGGGCTTTGGGGACACAGAGGATACCCCAGCAAGATTGCCAGTCACAACCAAAGAAGCCAGCACGGTCTTCCAGGTGGATCTCGAGACGCCTTCCTCTCATCTAAGATCTGATAGGGTGAGAGTTCCGTGAATCCCCCAATAGGTAGGGACAGCTCTACGCCCCTACAGAAGAACAGACCCCCTGTCCCTCAACTTCCCATAGAGATTTTATGGGGATCACATCTCTCAAGGGAAAAACAAGGTAGGTAGTTAGAGACAGACATCAGGTCTCAGCATTACCGCCCAGAAGACCTCTCCTCTCTGTCCAAAACTTCCCCTTTTCACTGTAAACAAATGGATACAAGATACCCAACTAGATCAAACCAGTCACTCACACCTGCACAGTCTAAAAAGATGAGGTAATAGCCTCTTGTCAATCACAGGTGCCAATCAAGTGGTCCCACACCTGGAAAGGAACAGCCCATTCTAGAGAAAAAGGATAAAAACTCCAAGTACTCGCAAGTGAGGCCCCGTTTTGAGGCTGGGCCTTTGGCCCTTTGGGCTGTTTTCCCTTTTGAGCCTCTTCTTTTGCTCAGCCTGCTCGAAACTCTTTGGAGTGTACTTTTTCTCCTAATAATGCCACCTTGGGCCTTTGAGCCATTTTCTACTGCTCGGGTCCACTCCTATTTCTTTGAAGTGCACTATCTCTTCTAATAAATTGCTTTTACACTACTTTATCTCGGTATCTCATTCAATTCTTTGCTTGAGACACCAAAAACCTGGACACCGCCCTGAGGAGGGCCCACTTTCCGGTAACAATATAACTATATGTTTAACTTTGAGGAACTGCCAAACTTTTTTCCAAAGTGTCAGCACCATTTAACATTCCTGCCATCATTGTGTGAGGAGGTGAGGATTCCAATTTCTCCACATCCCTCACCAACACTTGGTATTGTGTGTCTTTTTGAGTATAGCCATCTTTATGGGTATGAAGTAGTATTTCATTGCGGTTTTGGTTTGCATTTCCCTAAGGACTAATGATGTTGAGTTCTTTTCATGTGTTTATTGACCATTTGTATATTTTCATTGCAAAATCCTTTGCTCGGTTTTAAATGGATTATTAGTTTTTTCATTATTGAATTTTAAGAGTTTTTTACATATTCTAGATATAAGTCCTTATCAGATATGATTTGCAAATATTTTTATATAGACATCATTTTGTGGATGTCTTTCACATCTCTATGCTCAGAGCAGGGCTGGGCACTGGCAGGCATTCACAAAACACCAGCTGAAGTCATTAACTGGCTACAGTGGAATATTCTTTTGCCATAAAAAAGAAGGAAATCTTGCCACTTGTGACAACATAGATGGACCGTGAAGGAATTATGCTAAGTGAAATAAGTCAGGCAGAGATAGACAAATACAGTATGATCTAACTTATATGTGGAATCTGAAAAAAAAAACAAAACACAAAAATGAGCTCATAGAACAGATTGTTGATTGTGAGAGGCAGCGGGTGGGGTGAAGCGTGTAAAAAGGTACAAACTTCAAGCTTCCGATTATAAAATAAATAAGTTATGAGATGTAATGTACAGCATGGTGACTATGTATTGCATATTTGAAAGTTGCTAAGAGTAAATCTTAAAAGTTCGCATTACAAGAAAAAAACATTTTGTAAATGTGTATAGTGTTGGATGTCAACTAGAATTACTGTGTTGATCATTTTGCAATATTGAATCATGTTGTACACCTGAAACTAATATGATGTTGTATGTCAATTATAACTCAATACAAAATTAAACACAAATTTTAGAATAAAAAATTATTAACTAGTCAATCATTTTCCTGGGTATAAGATATACAAAAGCCTCTCTTTAGACAAGTGTCTTTTCCCTTGGATTCCGATTATCTCACAGAGAGCACTACATACTGGTGCTGCCCTTGGCCTTGTATGCAGGCCAGCTACAGTCAGGAGGGAACAATAAAGGACCGAAGAGTGCCAGGTGGAGAGAAGGCGGCAATTCTTCCTTCAGGCCCTGGCCAGTCACATTAGATAGTGGGGACAGAAGGGGAGATCACTCGGGCATGTTGGGAAGAGCCAGCCTGGCAGGTGGTAGCCTTTGACTCCCATTCTGGGCTGAACCTCTCACCCTGGCTGTGTGTGCGGGAATCCGGGACAGGGTGCTGAGGGTCTCAGAGCCAGGCTGCTCCCTCGGCTGGACACCACTCGCTCTGGGGCCAGACAAATCACGACACTTCTGCTCCTGTGGGTCCCCATGTTCGAAGTTGGAATACAAACAGTGCCCATCTAATAGATTAAGAATTAAGTCATTTCATGCATCAAAGTGCTCAGAATAGCACCTAGTAGCTAAAGGTGTTAGCTAGCTGTCATTACTTAAAGGAAAGATGAAGGGAGGTGAGGAAGTAATGCCCAGGGCTCCCACCCTTGGGACCCTGCACTTTGCATACAGCTGGAGCAGAGTCTCTACCCAGTTGCTGAGCCAACTGGCACACAATGAGGCAGAAAAAGGAGCCGCTGTTGCAAAAGCCACAGAATAAAGACTTAGCCTGCTGACAAATGCAGCGGGATCCCTATTGTCTAGGCACACTCTCACTCCCCTTTTTAAATTAACATAACTAAACTGGGAATCCAAGGTCTTTGTCTTCATCTCATTCAGTCTCTAGTTCAATGCCAATCTCCAGGCTCTTTGAGAACATGGTGAAAAGAAAGGTGGTCAAAGTTAGAAACCACGGGGCCTTGTACAGTTACAATCTAGAGAGCATTATGATTATTTTGAAATCATTTCCAAAACACTTTGCAGCCTCCTTCTTAAGGGAAGAAACGGGAGTGTGTTTAGCAGCTTAAACAGGCTCTTGCCGAGGCAGATACCCAGCCTTCTTCACCAGCACAATCGGATTAGCTTTGTCCTTGGGAGAGGTCATACGGAGCCCAGCTGCAAAAGCAATTTTGTAATGAGGAAGGGTGTGGTCTCCAATGTCCACCAGCCAGTGTGAGAGCCAATTTCCTAGGTGACAGGCGGTGCCGTTTTCCTGGGTAAAATCACAGGGAGGAGAAGGAAGTAAATATAAAAAGGAACCCGAGTAATGAACTAATCCTCTTAACTAAAGGCTGGCCACCAGCAATCACTGAGAATTGTGCACCATTTTCTACTCTGTTCTGCCTCCCTGATCCTTCTTTAATCAAATACCATCAATGTCAAGTTTCGTTATTCACCATTGATTATCCAATTGGTATTAATAGGCAAAAAGGCAAAGCAGTGCGATTTGTGTTTTCACAAGTGAGTTACATTTGCTTTCTGTGTAGCAATTAGTGCTGAATTCTCAAGTTACAACATGACAGTGAAGTTCTTATGGGGGTAAAGACTTCTCTTTCTGTTCCAGAATTACAGAGAAATAGCAATTCTTCAATAAATTTGTAAGTTTGTGGTTTAAATGTATCTATGTGTTGTAGGAAGCTTGGTTCTTCTTGCCAACTCAGTGAAGAATCAAAGGTGGACAAACTGATTAGTACACAGGCAGGGTTTATTAGTGATACATTCTCAGGGAAGAGAACCAGCCTAGCTGGGTGGGCGAGCGGCATAGGCCCAGGTCCCCGTGTCCTGAGAACTTACATAGTTTGCTGGGTGGGGAGTTACATATTGATTTGGCGGGAAAAGGTGGTGCTTACTCCTCCACGGGAGGGCCTGATCTCCTAAGATGGGTGCACACCTGTGGACTCAGATCTTTATCTTGCTCCCCATCACCTCTTGTCAGCTGCTCTTGTAACAGATTCGTGGCTGGAGGCAGTTAATCAAAGCTTTTATGAGCTTTTCCTGTAGGCGTTATGGACCCCCTCCCACCCCTACTACTCCTACATTTTCTAACTTCTACTTAACATGCTCCTACACGGAAACACCACGGCTATATACAAGTACGTTGTATTAAAGGAAAAAACACAGCTTCATGAATTGCTTAAGTAAAGCCAATTACATCTTCAAATTTACGGGGTTGAATTTTTTTTCTACCAATTGCTTGCTTCCCCACCCTCCCCCAGCTTGCCAGGCGCATTCATTGTCAACATACATTCATTGAATGTTTGCTTTGGGTCAGAGACTCATTTACAAAGACTGAAATGTCCTCCGCCCTCAAGTACTTCACCATCTAGTTGGGAAGACAGACATAAGTAATTATAACTCAAATATGAAGAAGCCTATGGAATCAAGAAAGTCACATTCTCAACCCCAAAATCCTGTTCTTGCCTCCACCTCTGCAGAGCCTCTATTGGCTTTCCTTCCCTCCATGTGGCTAACAGCTAAAGCAGGATGGGCAAAGAACTAAACAAATAAATGAATGAAAACTGCAAACATAAACACCAGGGGTGCCAAAAAGATGTATACGAGTGGAGACTGGTCAATGTTGCTCAAGCAGTAGTTTGCCATAATCGCAAGTGTCCAGACGCTGAGTCTGGGTCTTTGAGCACGTCTTGTAATTGCAGAAGTCAAACGTATTCAGAAGTCACACTTGTATTCATCTTTTGTTATCGGCATATATCGAATATTACAACTTTAATAGTTTTCCTTTCTTAAAATATGTATACGTTTTTTTGGCACCCTCTACATGTTCCAGTCAGTTATGTCTTGACATATGTATGAATATGTTCCTGAAAATTGGTTCAATTCATTTTAGATCACATATTTTAAAATGCAGTGAGGGAGCTTACTTAAAGCAACCTGAGAGTGAATCATCATTTTGCAAACAAAGCAAAGGAATTACCATCATTTTGTAATGACGTTGATCAACCAACTTTATTTGGTTTGGAATTTTCACATATGGGTTTTTCTCCCCCCTCTTCTTTTTGCGCCTCCCTCCCCCCACTCCGTTCAAGCTGTGGTTTCGCAGTCTAGTTGTGTAGGACACAGCTCCCGGGCCCATGCAGGTATTACGAGCCTTGTGCTCCCCCCGGCTGAGGCAGTCGGTCGCCAGTCGTCGGTCAGCCACTCACAGCAGCTCACAGCAGCTCTAGCTGGCTGCCGGCCACTCATACTGGCCACTGCCCACTCCTGGCAGCACACTGTAGCCTATGGCAGCACAGCAGCCCGCGGCAGCACTCAGCAGCTCACGGCAGCCCAGCTCCAGAGAGAGCTCTTGTTCACAATCTTAGCTGCAGAAGGTGCAGCTCACTGGGTCATGTGGAAATCGAACCAGTGACCTCAGTATTAGGAGCTCAGCGCTCCAACCACCTGAGCCACTGGGCTGGCCCTGGGTTTTTCTTAGAGCACAATTTTCATACTCTAAGAAAATCGTCCAGAAAGCCATGTAGAATCTGAGCTAGTAGGAGGCCAAGCTCAGCGGCCCACCTGAGTATACACAGTTCCCATCAGGCATTTGGTAGGAAAGCTTCCCCCGCCCCGCCTCCCCCCGACACCCCCCAGGTATCTCTATCCAGAAGTTGGTCTTGATTGTGATGACAGACAGGTAAAGCTCCCTGAGAAGGGAGCTGACCAGCTTCCAATACCAGAGCTGATAGAAACAGCCATTTTTGTAAAAGTCCAACAATAGGATACTGTGTGTGCACTTGTATGATATTCAAAACTATAAAGCCGGTCTGCGATGGTAAAAGGCAGGTAGTATCTTTGGAGGGGAGGGAAGAGCTATGCAAAGTGGAACTAGATAAATGCTTTCACAGAAGTGCTAACTGCTGGAACCAGCCTTGAGGTTACTATTACATGAGGTTAAAGAAGAAAAGAAGCTGGGACTCAAAGCAACATAGGAGAGGAGTCTGGGTCTTGGTCACCACGGGGCCTCTGGGCAAGGCGATGAACAAGATGGAGTGTCCTCCTCTGTGACGTGGGCTATGCTACCTATCCACAGGCTCTCTTGAGGACTTGGTGACAGGAAGAGAAGCAGAGAGCCAGGGAGGCATTGAGAGCACTTACAGCCATGCTTGAGGTTCCACTTCCAGCTCCAACAAAGTCATATGTTGTTCCTCTCCTGAAACTTCAAGAGTCATCTTTGAAGAGCCTCCACATGGCCAATAATGAATCCTTGAAAGCTAAGAGCTGACTCCAGTTTCTCCTCCAGGAGAGGGGGCTGGCCCCAGGAGGAGGGAGGGAAAGATGCTGAAGAAGTCGTGGGGCATGCAGGAAGAGGGTTTGGGAGGGTCGATGGAGAGCAAGAATTAAACATGACTGCTCTGCAAGTTTGCTTGGCTGCCAAGGAATAAGCCTTTCTTTTCAGCACAAACGAGGGGAAACTTCCAACCAGTGTTTGTCTCAAGACCTCGTATATGCTCTTCTTCTCCTCACAGTCTCATTTTATAGATGAGAGAAAATTGAGGCTGCAGGAAATCCAGTGTATTTTCCAAATTCGTAATTAGTAAGTAGCAGTCATAAAACTAACACCAGACTCTGCTGACATTCAGGGCCTCTTCCTAGTTACAGTCAGTGGACGTTACGGGCTGAGCTGGCTTTCCTCGTCCTCAGACAGACAAGCTGCATCGCCAGCCACCCTGTCTCCAGTTGCTATTTTTCCTTCCATTTGCAGCCTGTAGGGAAATTGAGTTTCAGTGTGAGCATGGTTAATAATATCAGCATCATTAGTAGCAAAGTCACAGGCAGGAAAGAATAAGCCCTTTTTTACTTCATGAGCTGTAAGTGCCCAGACAACCGCCGATCAATAGGGTTTTATCTTAAGGTCAGACTGTCGGCTGCTCCTGCAGCTGAGGCCACACAGGACCCGCACAGTTGTCTCCCTTCCCCCGCTCTCTCCCTCTCTCCTCCAGAGCTCAGGCCTCTGGGAGTCAGCTCTCCTGGAGATCTTTTGTTACAAAGTGGTTTATAAATGACTGTGGATCCCTCCATGTTGTGTTCAAGCTAGTTTATAGAGAAGCATTCAAGAGAGAAATTCCACAGGGCTGCCATAGGAACCCTTCCTGTTAAACCATATTTAGGCCAGGAGCAGAAACCATATCCTAAAAGCCATCTTGTCTTGCTCCTAGGGGCCTGTGATCTGTAGGCCTGGGCAGTCCAGACGGCGATCTGGGGCGAGGGTGTGGAGCTGGAGGGCTTGGTTATGCCCTGAAACCCATTGTCAACAAAAAAAAGCCTCTGAAGCATTGAAGGGGGAACAAGCTCATGTACCCCCTCCTATAAAGCTCCATACCCCTCTTTGCTCAGGGAAGTTATGGTCTTTTCTAGCCTGATCTCCTGCAGCTCAAACACACCAAATAAATTCTAATAGACCAGTTTTGGTTTCCCGCGACTCATTCCTCCGGCTGTGCCTAACAATTTGGTGGTCTGCACGGGGAGCCGCCTTCATCTACCCTTCAGGGGACGACTTAGGTAAGTAAGTCTTCCCTCTTTAGCCCTCTGACTCGGTCAGATGTGCCCTCCACCAGACCTGAGGAAACCGACAGCGGGACACCCTGCCATTCTCCCTTATCCTCCGGGTGATTAAGAGGGTCTAGACTTACCTTCTTTTGCCCCCCTATTCCCTTCCTTCATTACTATGGGCTCCGGCTCCTCCTTTTACCCCAGCGACTCCTTTTGGGGATCCTTTTGGACCACATTAAGAGAGGACTTTACCACGTTTTAGAGGCTAAACACCTTATTTCCTTTTCAACTGTGGTCTGGCCACAGTATAAGCTTGATAATGGCAAACGCTGGCTGCGTATCGGAACTCTTGACCTTGATATTCTCTGAGATTTAGACAACCATCTGCACTGGCAGGATAAATGGAGCGAGGTCCCCTACCTCCTGGCTTTCTTTGAGCTGCGATGAGACTTGCGCATATCCCACCTAAGGATGAATCACACCTCTTAGGTTTAGCTTCAACCTCTTCTTCTCCCTCTGCTCTGGACCTCCCTGCTTTTTCCTCTCCTCCCCGACCTCTGCTAGTTCAAATCCCCCCACCGTATCAACCCACTGCCTCCATGTCACCACCAGAGTCTTCCTCCACTACTGTCTCACCTGCTCCCGACCGTTCTTCCTTTCCTCATATCCGATCCGGGCAACCTTATGCACCCCCAGCCCCCCAGATGCCTTTCAGGGAAGTGGCAGGCGCTGAAGGCCCTGTTAGGGTCCAGGTCCCTTTCTCAATGATGGACCTGAGTCAGACTGAATCTGGGCAGGACTCTTTTTTCTTCTGGTCCCTCCTGCTTTACTAAAGAGTTTGAATACCTCACCCTTGGTGGTGACCTTACTTGGCGGGACATCTATGTTATTCTCTCCACTTCTGCTGACTGATGAGAGGGATCATATTGTTTGAAAGGCTGGAGGAGTGACAGACTCCATGCATCACCAAATGGTGGTGCCTGTCCCCCTGGGGAGACAGCCATTCCAGCCCAGTTGCCAGACTCACCCCCAGCCCAGTCCCGACCACCTAGAGAGAGACCATATGGTTGATTGTCTCCTGCAGGGTGTGAGGGCAGCCATTCAGAGGGCTGCCAATTATGAAGGGGTTGGGGAGGTCTACCAGGACCACCATGAGAACCCAGCTGTTTTTCTCTCCCGCCTTTCAGAGACCCTACAATCATGCACTAGTGTTAATCTTGACTCTCCGGATGGCAGAGCTGTCTTGGCCTGCATTTCGTCTCCCAGTCGGCCCCTGATAGTCCCAGGAGGCTTCGGAGGCTGCGAAGGGGTTCTCACACCCCCCAAGCAGATCTTTTAGAGCCAGCCTTTTGGGTCTTCAGGGGTCAAGACGAGGAGAGTGGACGGGCCCATGCCCAGGGCTTGCAGATGGTTGCTGTGGCAGTTTCCTGGGCTGTTGGGCTGGACCGGCCCCAAGGGGGAGAACTGGGACCCCAATCCTCTGCGCAACCTAATCAACAAGAATGAAGGGGCCCAGTCTCATCACAGGCCTCCACCTCCACCATACGCATGACGGAACCGCCGGTAACTCTCCTAGTTGCCGGTAAGGCCATTTCTGTCCTTCTAGACACGGGGACCCACTTACTCAGCACTCCCCGAATTTTCAGGCAAGCTCTCTCCCTCTCTCGGTCTTGATTGTGGGGGTCGATGGGATACTTTCTCATCCCATGGCTACGCCACCCCTTTTATGTTCCCTAGAGGGACACCCTTTTAAGATTCTCCGCCCCACTTCTTCCTCTTACTTCCATTTATATACACTGCAGGGGCCACCAAAGGGGCTCTGGCCTTGTTGCCATTGGTAACAACAAGGATGACAGGGAGGCACCCCAAGCCACTCTCCTCGGCTCTCGAGAGCCTGTTACCAGTCAGGGAGCCATTTGGGAGGGCCCCTGGCTTACCTCTGCTGGGAAACTACCCCCACTATTCACGTCCCTCCTCCCTATCGCCCTTTTCCGCCTCTGCGCTGCCCCCCCCCAACTTTCCTCAGCCCATTTTGACATCCTTACTTAGGTAAGTCTTCCCTCTTTCACCCTCTGACTTGGTCAGATTTGCTGTCTGATACAAGACCTAGCACTAGGCCTGACCGTGTCCCAGGGCCAGGCCCCTGGGTCAGCTGTTGGCAGGGCCGCCCCAGTCTGCACCCGTCTGCTCCGCCAGACCTGAGGAAACCGATAGCCGGACACCCTGCTGTTTTCCCTTGTCCTCCGAGAGGTTAAGAGGGTCTAGACTTGACCTCCTTTTGCCACCTATCCTTTACCTCACCCTTCTCTGCTATCTCCCCTCCCCTGGACACGGGGACTGGGAAGACCATGTTTTAATTAACGACTCTGGCATTTTAGCTGACTAATCGCTCTCTAACCCAAGCTCTGAACTCCTCCCTCCAGGACGAGAGGACCCCCTTTCCTTGACGGGTCGTTTGGGAATGCAACTCACCGCTTTGCTTCCGACTACCTCCCTTACAACAGAGTCTCCACAACCTGTCTTCCAACCTCAGGATCTCCCCTCCGTCCTATATCCTCCTGACCTCCGAGCCCCTCTTGGTTACTCCCACTCGTACTCCCCTTGATCACCTTGTGGCTCCTCTTACTTTTTGGCCCCTTCTTGCTCCGTCTGCTTATTAACTTTATCTCACCATGCTCTTACAAGAGCACCTTTACAGCCCCCTCACCCAAAGCTCTAATTAGGGACCCTGATCGACACCCCCACTCACCAGGAAGCAGTTACAGAACACTGACCACCACCCCTTTTTCTAACAATAGTTACCAAACCCAGAGGGGGTATTTATTAAGTCATATTTAGGCCAGGGGCAGAAACCTTATCTTAAAAGCCATCTTGTCTTGCTTTATCTCTTTAGGGGTCTGTGATCAGTGGGCCTGGGCAATCTGGACAGCGACCTGGGTCCAGGGTGTGGAGCTGGAGGGTTTGGTCTTGCCCTGAAACCTTTTGTCAATGAAAACCCCCTGAAGCATTTAAGAAGGAACAGCCTCGTTTACCCCCTCCTATAAAACTCCATACCCCTCTTTGCTCAGAGAGCTTATGGTCTTTTCTAGCCTGACCTCCCGCAACTCAAACACACCAAATAAATTCTAATAGACCAATTTTGGTCTCCCGTGACTCCAGCCGTGCCTAACACTTCCCTAGGAGGAGGAGCTACTCATAGATGAAGAACAGTAAGATATTAAAAATACGATAAAAACTACCTCTGCAAATGAGATACAAAATCTGTCTGCTCTTCCTTCCTCCAATTTCTTAGTCTTTTCCCTGCCTCCAGCCATCAAGACCAAGTGGGGATCATCATTTCAGCTTAAAACTTAATTCTTGACTTTCAAAGAAACCTATTCTGAGGGCAGAGTGATGACTGACTTCCCTGTGGAGAAAATACAATTTCTGTGGACCCTTAGCCAGGCTGTGGGGACAGAGCCAGGAGTGCAGTTTCCAGGCTCTCGGCCTCACATAGAAAGGTGCTGGCTCAGGTAGTAAATGGCCATCAACTGTGATTGGATGGCCATCAGCTGTGGCTAGTTGGCCGTCAGCTGTAACCAGTGAGCCATTGGCCACTAATATAACTGCCGTGGCTACGCTAGCAGCAAATGGGGGCTAGCAAGAAGATGGTGACTGAGCTAGCAAGCGTGGATTGCAGCTAGCAAATGAGGTTGGTTGGCAGAGAGAAGTGGACAGCAGGTTGCAGATAGTGTGGGTCCTACTTCCTGTGTCTCCAACCCAGCCGCCAGCGAGAATATAGTGGTACGACTCCTCTATCTATGGCTCCGTGGGTGTTCCTTTTTGGCCTCACCATGTCCTGCATTCTTATGTGGGGAGCAGGACCAGAAACCCTGCATGACACCCTGCATGACACAGGCGTAAACTTAATAAGTAATTGCCAAGAAAGACAGGTGAGCACAGAGAGCTCGCAGATCCTGCCAGGACTTGGAGGGCGCCGAAGGGGTTGTTTCCATAATACCAACGGAGGGTCTGGTGGCTGGGCCAGTGCCCAGGCCACAGCAAACACCCTGAACTAGCTGACTCAGCGGGTTGCTGGTTGCCATGGCAACATGACAGCACCCCCTTCTACCCTCCCCACCTACCTCCCCCACTCCCACCCCAGGATTCTAAGAGGAGGAAGGCCAGGCAGTTGTTAAACTTGCATCCAGGGGCATGATGGGCTCAGCACTTCCAGAAAGTTTCAGGTATATGTAAGACTTAGAGCGTTTTTTTCCTCTAATGAATAAAAAAAAATCATAAAATGATGATGATGAAGAAAGTCGCAGAAATGGTGGAGAAAAGGAAAGGTGACAGTAAAAATTTCAAAGGGACCAGCTGCTGGACATTAAAAATGAAGGTGTGGGATAGTGAGAAAACAATCATGGTGGAGTTAAAAAATCTTGCCTAAGGAGAAAGGCAAAGGAAAAAAGAAAAAACCTGGACCTTTTGTGCCAAGCACAGCCTGGGGCAGTGAGTGCCCAGGGAGGAGCAGGGAGTAGTGGCAATGACAAAGCCAGGCTTGTGTTGGAAATGGAATTGCTGCAGCCGCCCTCAGCATCCAGGAGCACACCAACAGTTTTATATCAGTGCTGGTGATGGCTAAAGATTTTGCACAGCCTTGAATTTAAAATATTTCTTCAGATCTTTCCTGTAATGTGAAACTGGATTTAAGTGAAAGTTTGGGCCACTTAAATTACACCAGGCATGAAAAGCAAAAAAGTGTCAGGCTGGTGTGGAGCAGGCATAATTTGTTAGTTAGGCCAAAGTAGCAGGTGTTCATAGTTCTTATCAGATCTGCTTTCCAAGTGACCACTCTTATCCACCTGGTGAAAGATAAGATTCCAGGGTGCCAGTCCAGGTGAGCAATTGGCATTCACCGTTGAAGTAAGAGGACTCATGGTGATATAGGAATATGTCTCTGTGACTCCCCAAATGACATAGGGGATTTTTGAGTGAGTGAGTGCAGGGATCCTGCCTCATGAGACCGAAGAGTGGAAACACGGACCCAGGAGAGGCAAATAGTTTTAAAAGAGGATAGTTTATTAAAAGTAAAAAGTAAAGAGTCACAGCTCTCAGAATGAGAGGGGTTCCCGAACGGGTTGCCAGTGACTGAGGCAAAAGTTCTTACTTTTATACCTTCCTTTGCCTGCTTGGGGAAGGGGTCTGATGCCTTCTAATGAAATTCGTCTATCAGGTTTGTCCTGTTTGCCCCCCCTAGAGGGATTAATGAACCCATTCCCTATCTATCAGATCTGCTCCTTTGTCCGGCCAGAAGGGATTTATGAGATAATTTATTAACCTCAGGGTGCATTCTCATATCTTTGTCCTGGAGTGAAGGAGTCTTTCCAGAGCCTGGAGTTTCAGGATAAGGCTGCCTTTGTTTATTCCTCCAGGGAACTTCTTGTCTACCTAACGACATGCTAACTAACCTGTCTCAATGGAACATCCCGCAACGAGTTGCAGACATATGTGTTATAACCTGTCTCTAGCCTTCCTGACTATTGAAGGTGTGGATAGAAAAGGGGCCACATACTAAACGTGACAAGCTCAGGGGAGGCCTGCAGGGCGGGCCTTACCAACTCAGAGATGGAAAGTAACCAGATGGGATGGTCTGAACATAAAAATACCTAACTGAAATCGAATCATGGCAGGTAGTCATGTTCTTTATCAAGCTTCCTACACAAAGGTCAATCTTTACCTTAAGTGAGTCTGTCTGTTGTCTTTTTGCATCTAAGATAACACACCTTTGAAAAGTCCGAGTAATCTTTTCCAGACTCCCAAGGAACACCCACTGCACTGCAGAACCCGTCATTTGTATCTTGTTCCCAGAATACCCTTTCTATGAGCTGTGAGTGTTAATTATTAACCATCCTGTGCCCATCAATGGAAAAGAAGTGTCTTTCCATTTTACTTTTTATCCAATCCCAGTGATTTCCTTGCTTTGTTTTATTCCATCTCCTTAATCTACTATCAATGGATTTCATTTTACCTTCCTTTTATTCTAATTATAAAATAAACTGCAAAACTGCCCTTCTGCAGAGCATTTTCTAAATTAGTTGAGATTTTGCTTCCTGACAATTGTCAGTTTGGCTCAAACTCATAAAAATTCTGTACAGGTTTGGAAATTTCTTATGTCAACAAATGGACACAGTTTGCCACCTCAAAATATGTCTCGTTGTGATACTGATTATTTTAGGCTGGTTAATTTTAAGAAACCACTGATATGGGAGAAGCTCTGGAAAAACCAGTAGAAGTTACCCTTTGAATAGACAGTTGTTTGTAAGGGAAATCTCCATTTGTAAGGGTGTTTCCCCCACTGGACCAGGCCTTCCTTCGCTGTCAATGGAGAAAGCAGGGACTTAAATCTGTGTAACAATCTTACCCTTGTTGTGCTTTTCCTGGTAATGTCCCATAACTGATTCTCTATCCCCAACATCTTTTGTCTTTAGCTGAAGGTAGTATTTAAGGTGATGTCTTCCACCACTTTGCCGAGTTACTCCGTGTTCCAGGGTCTCTCCCATGTACACAGGAGGCGTACATGTTATTAAACTTTAATTTGTTTATCTTCTGCTAATCTGTCTCCTGTTAATTTGGTTATTATTAGTCCAGACAGAAGAACCTTGATGACTATAGGAAAATTTTTCCTCCCCGACACTATCTCACAGGCTAACCTGAGACGCTCTGACTCTTGAGCGACAATGGCTGGTGTATACTTTATAAATTCATCTGAATTTATAAATCACCGAATTCATTGTTATTACCTACAATTGAACCTTTCTTGTTTTGCTAATAAATCCTGGGAACCACAATTTGAAGGAATGCCTCTGAGAATGGAAAAGGGGTCAGAGGTTAAAACTGACAAAGTCAGGAAACTGAAAATAACCACATAAGATGGCGTGAACATAAAAAAAATTCATAGCTAAGGTGGTCCATGGCAGGAAATCATATCTTTAGCCTGAAGCTTCCTTCATAAAGTCAGTCTTCACCTTAAGTGAGCCTGTCTATTGTCTTTTTGCACATAAGATGACATCCTTGGAACGGCAGTAATCCCTTCCCCCTACCACACCAGAACAGGAAACTACAGAATCTTACATTATTATTCTTGTCCCTGATTAATATCTCTATGTGCTGTAAAAAGTAAACTATTAGGGGCTGGCCAGGTGGTTCAGGTGGTTGGAACTCCGTGCTCCTAACACAGGTCGCCGGTTCGATTCCAACATGGGCCAGTGAGCTGCGCCCTCTACAGCTAAGATTGTGAACAACAGCTCTCTGGAGCTGGGCTGCTTTGAGCAGCCAGAGATTGCTGTGTGCTGCTGAGTGCTGCCGTGAGTGGCCGGTGGCTGTGTGAGTGGCTGGCAGCCAGTGTGGGCTACCGTGTGCTGCTGTGAGTGGCTGGCAGCCATCCCATGAGCTGCTGTGAGCAGCTGACCCACCAACGGCTGTCCACCGACTGCCTCAGCCCGGGGTAGCTCAGGGCTCATAATACCAGCATGGGCCAGGGAGCTGTGTCTTACACCGCTGGACTGCGATACAACATCTTGAACCGGAGTGGGCAGGGAGGAGGCTGAAGAAAGGGAGCCAAAGCGAACTATTAACTGCATCCACCTGCCGTGTTTCCCCGAAAACAAAACCTAACTGGAAAAGAAGCCCTAGCATAATTTTTCAGGCTGCTCGTAATATAAGCCCTAATGCATCTTTTGGAGCAAAAATTAATATAAGACCAGGTCTTATTTTCGGGGAAATATGGTACGGCTTATTTTATATTACGAACATTCTGAAAAATCATGCTAGGGCTTATTTTCCAGTTAGGTTTAGGTCTTATTTTTGGGGGAAAATGGTATGTGTAAAAGAAGTACCTGTCTCTCCAATTTACTTTTATCCAATCCCAGAGATTTCCCCACTTTGCTTTCTCCCAGCTCCTTAATCTCCCACCAATGAATTTCATGTGATCCTCCTCCTTTGATTCTCTATATAAAATAAGCTGCAAACCGCCATTTTTGCACAGCATTTTCTCAATCTGTTGCAATTTTGCTTCCTGGCAATTGTCAGTTTGGCTCAAGTAAATTCTTATAAACTTTCTCTTAGGCTGGATGTTTTTTCGTCAATACCTCATTCCAGAACTTGCTCTTTGGAAGATGTGACCAAAAAAATTGTCCAGTAAAACACAAAGTCACATATTCTTAGATTAATTTATGCTCTTTTTTCCTGGAATTGACCCAATCAATGGTGTTGGCATCTGCTACTTTCTGAACCACAGTTCTGGGCAGCTCAGTAACAGCAGAATTTGTCTACCTAGCATTACAGATAGACAATTCACTGACACTGGGTGCAGTGAAAGAAAGTGGTGTTTATTGTATCCCACTATACCATGGAGAATGGGCAGTTTGAGCTGGAAAAACACAAACTCCCTGATGCAGGGTCCTGACCGGTATGTGGAAGTGCTGGTGGGGCAAGTTTTAAGTGAGGACCTTGGTCATTTATGGTAAGTGCCATCAACACCGGATTTTCCTGACCCTCTGCTTCTGAAAGTGTTCTGGTGTTCAAGTTCCAATTATGTCCTGGTTCTTTGGGTCCATGTGTCTATGTGAGGCATGTGTGTGTGGGGGGGTGGGGTCGGGTGTGAGTCTTTGGTTCCAGGTACAGCTGGAGGTCAAAGTTCTCTCCTCTGCGCAAGCTTCAGCTGCATGATTTGTGGTTTTGGTCTGTTGCCTCTAAAAAGCAAGTCAGTATCTTGTTAAACAGGCTAAGACCATTTTGAGCTGGTTCTGTGGTTGCATCAGCAACCACCAAGTAAGGGCTTATCATCTATGATTTTCTCCCTGAGGCTTATCTGCCCAAAGACATTGGGTTCTCTGGTATCATGAGTTAGCATTTATAAGACTACTTCAAGAGTATTCTCTATAAGAATATCCAGTATATGTAAAAAGCATCTACAAATCAATAAGAAGAAAAAGCAGGCAACTCAATAGAAAAATGTGCAAAAGATGAGGAAAAACATTAAAAGCACAATGAAATACCATTATATAGCCTTTAGAATTAATATAATGAAAAGGATAGGTAATTTTTAGTTGTTTAAAAATCATATTAATATAATTCTAATTAATAATTATATTTATTTAAATATTTACTTGATTATTTGAATAATTCTAGTATTTTATTATAAAATAACAGATTAGTATTACTTTAATAATATTAAATACCAGCAACTTAATGATAGAGCTTCTGGTATATGCATACACTGTAAATAGGCACCAACACTGTGGGAAACTTCTTTGTCAGTATCTATAAAAACAGAACATACATACCCTACGATCAAGTGATGCTACTCCTAAGTATACCCAACAGACATGCATACCTATGTTTACCAAAAGAAAGAACAAAAATTTTCACATCTGCCTGATTGTGAATAACCCCAGACTATCCAAATGTCCATCGACACAGAATGGATAAATGACAGTTTATTCACATAGTGGATTATGATACACAGTGAAAATAAATATACTGCGACTTGCATCAACAACATAGGAAAATCTCATACACATAATGTGGATTGGAAGAAGCTAGCACAAAAGAGTACCTTATGAAAGATTCATTTATATAAAGTTTAAAACCCAGGCAAGCTAGTCTATGGCATTAGAAGTTAGGGCAATATGTGTAGAAGGAAACTTTTGAGGCTTTGTTGCTACTTTTTCTTGTTCACTTTGAGATAAATCTATCAGCTATACAACTTATGACTTGTGTTCTTTTCTTTATGTATGTTGTACTGCAGTAAAAATGACTAAAGCAGAACAGAACAGAACCAAACCAAACATCTCTGGGAAACTGCCCCTGAAAAGTCTTGTTTTGTCCAGTCCACAGGGCCTTTGTCCCTCTGTTGCCACAGCTTGCCATTTTTTGGTGATCCCACACCTTCTAAGAGGCCAGGAGAGAATTGCCTTTTTCTCATCACCTCCTCTTTCTCCTGTTTACCTCAGAATGGCCTCTCCAAGCTTTCTCTCTACTTAACCTCAGATGACAAGGAGAGACACCAGAGGAAAGTTAGTATGCTTCTCTTACATCCTAAATCTAATCATTACCTACCACAATCATATAGCAAGAGAAATCATACTTTGCTTCCAGTGGGTATAAATTAGATTATAGCCTGTCATTGCGAGGTTATATATTTAACAAAATTCATTACAACATCCATTCCAATTCCCCCTCTCTTTTTCTCCTTCTTGGAGAAGTATTTCTATTCTCAGCCTCCTTGTTCCTCTTTGTCTAGTCTTGCTGGGACTATGCAACTTGGTGGAAATTGGTCCCTCGTTACTTCCCTTTCACGCTTCTGTGGATTCCTTACCCATCGCGCTTCTCCCTGTGTCACGAGCAGCCCCCAATCCTTTCCTCAGCTGGTCCTGCAATATACGCCCACAGCCATGACTCCCAATCTCTGAGTGGGGTCCATGGCTACAATTTTCAAAGCAAATGTCAAGTAGATTTAGTAAATAAAGTACAGTTTTGTCTTCCTCAAATGACACCTAGATTAAAAAGGAAACAATAAATTTTACCAAAAGATTTATCTTTAAAAATATTATTGTACTCTGTTCACCTCTAACACTTCTTTATGCTTAAAAATCTTCAGTCTTCCCCTTAGGAAAATTCCCCTGAGTTTAAATGGAATTCATTAAGTATGTTCAAATTACTGCTAAAATGTAGAGCATGCATAATTTGAAAGATTTACGTTCCTCTTTTAAATTGTACCATATATAGATATAAAGTGATACCTTTTAATTATGTATGCCTTTTAGATATAATAGAAAGCATTAAAATAATAAAGACTAATTTAGAAATTGTACAATTTGTAAATGTTTTTAACCTGCCATGTTTTTATCATTAGTGCTCTGGCTCCTCCTAATGGACAGTTTGCATTATTGCAGAAGCACTTCCGCGATTGTTACAGAACCACTAAAATATTTCATTGCATTATAGTCATATAATTTTCCCAAGGGATTTGAGGTGGCTTGATGAATACATACTTTACAATAAATTTAAAAAATATATAAATAGAAATTCGGGAGTACAATGTACTCAACAACATCCTTCATGAAAGTAATGATTCCACAAGAGTTTTCCCAAGGTCGTTCCATGTTAGCTGAAGGCGTGACATCAATGCACCGTGAAGACAATTCCAGGAAGTCATGACCATGGGCTTCTTTATCCAGCTCTCCTATAAACTGTTCTGACCTGGGGAATAATACTAAAGAAAGGAATAGAGACTGTGACGTTTGAAATCTGCACCACAGAATTTTTGATAAAGTTGAGCAGCAGATATTTGAAGCTTGTGTTCAATTTTAACAGCTTGGAATGTGGGTCATTTGTGTAGCTGATTAAGAGTAATCCATATGTTTTAAAAAACACCAAGCAGATGGTTGGGCTGCCTTCATTTTTGTGAAAAATAAGCCTAACGAAAATGCTAGACTGAATGGATGACCCAGCCAGTTTGTCCCATCCAGCATCATTCTTGGTATTCAGTTTATGCCCAATCACTTAATACTTCTATTGGCTTTTCTAAAGTAGGCTGTGGTAAGTTATTTTGGGATCAGTCATGGGAGAGATGGAGAAGAGACGTGACAAAAGAACCAATATTTGAAAGAGCAGGGACTGCGTTAGTCACCTTCATTTTGCTATTTCATTTACTCTTCACAACAATCCTGTCAAACTGCTTCATGAGGCTGAGAGGGGTTAGGACCTTGCTGAAAGAAAGATTTCCCTCATGTTTTCTTCTAGAAGATTTGTAGTTTTAGGTGTCACATTTATGTCTACGATCTATTTTGACTTAGTTTTTGTATAGGGTAAGAGTAATATATAATAGATTGAGGTTTTTTTTTTCTTTTTTGCATGTGGATATCTAATTGTTCCAGCACCATTCCGACAAAAACAAAACAAAAACAAAACCCAAACAACCAACTATCCTTTCTTCATAGAATTGCTTCTTTCCATATTTGTTGAAAATCAATTCACCAAACATATGTGGGCCTATTTCTTGACTCTGTTCGGCTCCACTCATTTATATGTCGATTGTCAATTCCCACTGTGTCTTGATTACTGTAGATTATAGTTAAGTCTCGAAATCAGGTAGTATGAGTCTTCTAAATTTATTGTTCTTCAAAACTGCTTTGGAGACTCTAGTTCATTTGATTCTGCATACAAATTTTAAAATCAGCTTGTTGGCTTCTACAAAAAGTCCTATAGAGATTTTGGGTTGGATTATTGTTGACTCTATAGATAAGTCTGGGGAGAGTAAACATCTTAACAATACTGAGTCTTCCAATCCATGAAAACATTATATATTTCCTTTATTCAGGACTTGTTTGATTTCTTTCATCAGCATTTTGTAGACTTCAGCATACAGACCTTGTTTACATTTTGTTAGATTTGTACCTAAGAATTTCTTGGGTTTTGTGTGTGTTTGCATGTATGTGCTAATGAAATGTTACTATAAAAATTCAATCTCCAAATGTTTATTGCTAGTAAATAAAAATGATTAATTTTTGTTTATTTTGTTTCTTGTGACCCAGCTAAACTCACTTATTAGTCCTAATAGTTTTGTTATACATTCTTTGTGAATTTCTATGTAGACAATCATGCCATCTGTGAACAGAGACAATTTTATTTATTTCCTTTTATTCCTTTTTCTTGCCTTATTGCTGGCTAGGACCTCTAGGATGATGTTAATTGAAGAAACAATTATCCTTGCCTTGTTCCTAATTTTAGAGAAAAGCAATCAGTCTTTCATTATTAAGTATGAGGTTAGCTGTTGGATTTTTGTAGCAGAACTTCAACAGGTTGAGAAAGTTCCCTATTTCTTTCTTTTTGAATGAGATTTGGCAGTTTGTATTTTTCAAGAACATTGTTCATTTTATCCAATTTGTTAAATTTATAGGCATAGAATAGTTTATTATAGTGTTTCATTATTTTAATGTCTTAAGTATCTGTAATGTTGTTTCCTCTTTCATTCCAGATGAGTAATTGTGTCTTCTTTCTATATTTCTTGATGAGTTTGTCTAGAAGGTTATCAGTTTGTTGATCTTTTCAAAGATATTTTCCCCCCATTTCTTTTTAATATTTTTTATTGTGGTAAAATATACACATCATAAAACTTACCATTTTAACCACTTTTAAGTGTATATTCACATTGTTGTGCAGTCATCACCACCGTTCACTTCCAGAACTTTTTCGTCTTTCCTAATTGAAACTCTGTACCCATTAAACAAAATCCCCCTCCCTTCCCCTCCAGCCCCTGGCCAGCAGCATTGTACTTTCTGTCTCTGTTAAGGAACATGTTACTATATATTTAACACAAAAGGTTAGTACATCTTCTCAAAGACTGTGAGAGAAGACAGCAAGGAGTCTAAAGACTTGGACTCTTGTCATAGCTGTACCGCTTGCTGACTCTGCAGATTTGGACAAGTTCTTAATCTCCCTGAGACTCGATTAAATAGATAAAATACCTTCTACAAACAATAGGAGGAGGTATCTCTGAATCTTGGATAGAGTTGGAAGAGAATCTCTTGATTTTGGGAAAATGCTCTTGAGATGATAGGATTTCTGAATGTGTTTGTGTAATAAAAGAAGATTTAATAAGTAGTCATAGTCAACTTGAGAGTATTTTTTTTTAGACAAGGAAAATAATTAGAATATATACATAAATCAGTGACTTGTAAAAATGCAAATGAGGAACTAGGAGGTTTCAACTAATGCAGAAAACTGGGGAGAGGATTCAATTTAGTGGGGTTTGAAGACCATTTGGATATAGAGGACAGAAAGGGACAGGTCTAGGATCACTTTCAAGTTTCAGAATTGGGTAACTAGTAAATGGAGTTCCTTTCACTGAGATATGGAAAACAGGAGGACTAGTTGGAGGGAGCTGGCTCATAAATATTAGTTTCGTGCAAAAGTAATTACAGTTTTTACAATTATTTTTAACTTTTTAAACCTCAATTCCTTGTGCACCAACCTAATAGAAGGTAATATCAGTTTCAGTTAATGTTGATTTTTGAGTGTGTGTGTGGCAGACAAAGGTGGAGGTGCCAGTAGGTGGCTTGATCTACGTATTTGGAGTTCGCGAGTGGTCTGGGCTAGAGACTTGGAAGACCCTGGTATATGGGTGAAGCCATGGGTATGGGTGAGTTTATACACTGCAAAGGCTGAGGACAGAACCTTGAGTGAGGACGCTTCCAGCTGTTCGTAAGGACAATCCCAACTAAACGTGGGGTAAACTTATCATCTCACATAGCAAATTACGTAGTTAATTCAATCCTTCTAAAATGGGGTAACTTGGATTCTTTCCATTTTTCTCACCTGCCTTCTTTGATATTTTGACTGTCCTTTTAGGCAGAAATCGTTTTCACTTCCAAGATGACTGCTGCAGTTCCAAGCATCCCATGAAGATGATTAATTCCAGAGGCACCAGCGTACCGGTGTGTGTCTCTTTTTAGGAGTAAAACCCTTTCTCAGAAGCCACCTAGTTGACTTGAGATCATGTTTGTTGGCAAGACTAGGGTCACATGCCCATCTCCAAACAATCACCGTCAAATGGATGGCGTTATCATGGTGGGTGTACACCAGTCAGGATCTGCCCCCATGACTGCCGAGAGCTGCAGCCTCCTTGGAAGCATATGGCCTTTCAATCCCTGAACAAAATGAGACAAGTGAGGAAATGACTTGGATAGAAACCAACAGGATGTCCCCTCCCTGGGGAGCATCGCACCTAAGACAAGAAGAGGAAGAGATGCTTAGAAATATTCTGAGGATACTGATACTAGGGACCACAGAAACCAAGGAAGAAGAACACATTCTGAAAAGATAATAGGATTAAGAAAAAAAATTAACTGGTGAAATTGGATAAGGTCTGTAGTTTAGTTAATAGTGCTGTACTAACCAATTTCCTGGTTTTGATAATCGTACTATAGTTATAGAAGATACTATCATTAGGGGAAACTAGGAAAAGTGTACATGGTGACTGTACTATTTTGCAATTTCATGTCAGTCTAAAATTATTTAAAAATGAAAGTTTTTAAAAGTTCACAACAACTTATTACTGAGTATTGGTTACGACAGGATTGCTACAGGAAGTTTACAGATACTTATGCAATCCCCACAACAACCCTATGAAGTAGCTAACATCTAATATCATCCCCATTTCTCAAACAAGGAAATTGAGGCACACAGAATTAAATTACCTACGAAACAATTACACAGCTGGGAAATGGTTAAGATTCAGGCTCACACAATTTGGCTTTAAAGACCACTGACCACTGTGCTGTACTATTGCTCATGAAATAGTCTTATTTTAAGGTCCAGCTAGATGCTGAGGGTTATTTCAGGGGTCCCTAGGCGCAAAAGGCTCTCTGGGTGCTCAGTGTTTATGACACATCAAGCACGTTAAAGCTCACCCACTGGGTATAGCACAAACAGAGCGTTTTTTGCTGAGTTGTGGTTGGGAGCCAGGCGGCAGTGAATTGATTAACCTGAAGTGTGAGAACAGATAGTGGGTGTGAATGGATCCTTCAAGACTAGAGACCTGTGGTGGGTTCCAGCGGAGGACAGAGGAGAGTTTTCCCTACATGTGGAAATCTGAGCTAATTTAGGTCCAGGGTGAACTTGAACATACAGGAGATTGGATGGACCACTCCTGGGGTCGTGAGCAAAGGCTTCCATTCAATGCACTTAGAGCACACATTCCCCAACCGTGTTCGCTGAAAATAAGACCAAACTGGAAAAAAAGCCCTAGCATGATTTTTCAGGATGACATCTCCTGAACGTAAGTCCTAATATGTCTTTTGGAGCAAAAATTAATATAAGACCCGGTCTTATTTTCGGGGAAACACGGTAGGTGCCTGATGTTCTGTGCAGCCATCTGAGTGAGGGGCAGCAGGGCCTTGGGGAGACCACCGTGTGGTAATATCCGATAGTTTTGTCCCAGCCTGGCAGAAGGCAGACTGAGCCAAATGGAAGTTGGCCCCGTCGTCCTTGGGTTCATTTTCTTTCTAAACCATTTTCCTACCTTATTTTCATGATTCCCTTTCAGGCACCCAATGCCCTCCTGCTCCCAGCTCCTCTCCAGTTCAAGGCATAATCTAATATCCAGTTATTTGTACTTGTGAATGACAGATTACAATTCGATGGGAATCCAAACTAACTAGTTACTTATACCATTTCCCCGAAAATAAGACCTAGCTGGACAAATCAGCTCTAATGCATCTTTTGTAGCAAAAATTGATATAAGACCTGATCTTACTTTACTATAATGTAAGACCGGGTATAACATAATAATAATAATATAATGTAATGTGATGTAATGTAGTGTAATGTAATATAATACCTGGTCTTATATTAATTTTTGCTCCAAAAGATTCATTCGAGCTGATTGTCCAGCTAGGTCTTATTTTCGGGGAAACATGGTACTAAAATCTTTTGCTTCAAATTGTGGAATGAAAAGCTGTTTTCTGAGTTAGCGTATTTCAACAAGTTGGGTAGAGATCCTTACTGGGCTGAGCAGCCCCCGAGGTAAACATGGGCTTAATTTGCTGACCCTAAAGGTAAAGCTGATGGACGGATGGGTCTGAGACACACTGAGACAACAGTCTCTTCCTCAGAGCGTCAGAACTACAATCTGCCAGGCGAGGTAGCATCCTTTTGTCTTAAAAGAAACAAGTTTTTCCTTGATATGAAGAAATGCACCCCACTTTAACCACAAGCATTTGTTGAGCTTTATGTGGAGTGGCATCAGAAAGGTTTACAAATTTTTAAAGAAAGAGCTGGTAAAATTAGGGCTTCTATTGTTAGTGTTGCCCAGCAAGTTAAACACCCAGCCCCTGCAGTGGCCAGGGTAGCAGAGATGAAGTTCTCACTGCTTTGGGAACCCCTGCTGTCTGTGCTGGGTGACGCCACTGGGAGGGACTTCCCATCTCACTGGGCTTATGTGGTGATTTACCAACAGCAGATGGATTTGGGCTGGTTTACCCTCTTCTCAGTTTGTCAAACAGGGTTATTATTTAAGTCTATGGAACAAAGCTGACTGGCTCATAAATGGATCAAACTCATCAGCTTACCCTTGCTAAAAATCTGAAAGCAGATTTTCAGGACCTTTTCAGTAATAATTGTAAATTTATTGGAATGAGACATGTTTTAGGTTTTGTGTGTGTGTGCAGACAGTTCAACCACACTTCTAGTAGTTACCTTGTTTCTATCACGAGAACAGTTGTAATCAAACATTTACAAGAGGCAGACAAATGTTTGGGAAGCTATAACCCATTGGGACAGCTAGCAATGCATGCTTTCCTATGCAGTCTATTCTTTCCAGAGGGTCCCTTTGGTTTCTGAATACACTGTCACTCATTTCTGCCTTGCCACCAGTCAGTAGCCTGCTCATTCCTGAAGGCCAAGGAATACTCCCCCCCTTTCCACTGTCTCTGCACTGGCCTTGGCTTTGCCTCTTCTGTTCCCCGGGACGCAGTATCATCCTTTCATGACAGACACTCTGTCTCGTACTCTAGCTATGGGTCTATCTGTCTCTGGCACTTGAAGAATTCCTAAAGGGCAACGACTGTTGCATTTATCTTCGTCGTATCTCCTACAGCATCCAAGCACAGGGCCTTGCATACAGCAACCACGCAGTACATTTCAACTCTGTTGACTACAGTATCGCAACAAAGAACAGGCCCATACGTCATGTCCTGACCCACCTGTAACTGTCGTCTGTGGGCCTAGTTACAACTTCCAGGCAATAAGTAATCTATATGACAAGTACTTTCTCTCTCCCTGGTAATGTATGCTACTTATGCAAAAAAACAAAATACCCAGCTAATTTTAGGTAGTTTGTTTTACAGCTAGAGACAAACAAGACCAATCTCTTTGTTGTGCCATCCACTAATAGTCACCTGTTTCAAAATTCAAAACTTTAAGCCATTAAATAAAACTGCCTACAAACTTGAAATAGCACTTCAAGATCCCAAAAGTAAAAAGAGGAAGGGATGGAGATTTGTACATACAGAATAACCCTGTTATTTCTCTATTGCTTTCAAAGTAATTCAATCCACAATTAATTCTCTAAGGTGAACTCCAACAAAGTTTAACATCAAGTTCACAGACTGGAAATATGATTTTTGGCCATAACGAAATCGACAGATCCTGGAGTCTTCAAAATTTTTATTTGTACTTTTAGAGTTTGTTCCTCTCCATCTACATGGATAAGTCAACATTTATTTAATACCCATCTCTACTCATCTCAGTTTCTGTGAGAATCAAATGAGACACTAAGACCATGAGCTATAGAAACATAATGTATTATTTACAACTGCTTAATAAAGGAGAGTTCCCTTTAAAAATTGAGAAAGAAGAAACTGGGTTTCAGCTTATGACATGATGGCCTATTGGGCCATGATGTGAGCAAGACAGGCGACCAATCATGAGATCACCCACAAAATGGATATTAAATAACCAGCCCCTAAAAAATTATGGAGGATAATAGTATAGAAACCATTTAAGTCTTAGTCCTACCATCACAAAATCCTACTTATTGGAGGAAAAAACCCTACAAGTATACTGGGAAACCAGAGAACAAATGTGTAATCAAACTCAAGAGCTATAAACCACACTAAGACTTCTTGCAAAGTTCTGCATTTAATCCCCAAACTACTCTACGGTGCTTTTGTTAGTACTACAACTGACAGGCACAAATGCAGGAGCTAACACTGAGTTGTGAATACAAAACAGACCAGACTACTGCTTTAACCACAAATGCCCATGGCGAACAAACATTTTTTTCTTAAACTCATCTTGGAGGCTCTGTTTCCTGAGACCACTCCTGAAACCAAGTACTCTAGCAGTCAGGAAGACACACAAAGGAGGCATCTTTAAACGGAGGGATTTAATACAGGGAACTAGCCAGAATTGTTAAAATGCTGAACTGACAAAGAGGTAACTCAATCACCAACCACCGAAGGAAGCAACTGCAACTCCCAGGCTGAAGGAGCAAAGGGAGAGCAGGTGTTGCCAAAACTTAGCTCAGAGGCTGGCCTGAGCTTCTGGGGTGTGTGGCAGCGCAGGTGCTCAGGCGCTGAGCAGCAGGACTTGCTGGGTTCAAGACAGTAGGGCAGCCTCGCAGGTGCTGGGATGGCCTGGGGGTACGGCCTGGCAGGCAGGACGGTGGGCAGCCCCAGTGCTCTGGTACCGCCAGTGGGGTGCAACAAGGCTGGAGCTGGGCGGCCACAAGAAGTTGGAAGCTAAAGCCGACTGTTAGATGTTACCACAGGGGGCAGAGAGGAACGGAAACATGGCCAGTCAACCCCTTCCTGTCTTCTCGCAAGTCCCTCAAGTTTCTCCTATCAGCAGGTTTAACAGGAAGAGCAGGAGGGTCTAGCAAATCCTTTAGAGTCCCAGCCCAAGGGGCAGAGCACAGACAATGGGTGTGGAGGAAAGATAATAGGTAAATTGTTGGCACAATCCATAACTGTTGGATGACAAATGGTACTTACATTAGACATTTTGTGCTTGCTCTCTGGCAGCACGGGTACGAAAGAGAAACATTTTTTGACATGATATATATTTAGCCATTTTAAAATGCAGTTCAGGAGCATTAAGTACTCATACATTCCTATTATTGTGCAACCATCACGACTGCCAGGTCCACCCTCCTGGACCTGGCAACCACCACTTTTTTCGGTGTCTGTGTATTTGACTACTCTAGGTTCTTCATATAAATGGAATCAGAGTATTTGTCCTTTTGTGACTGGCCTATTTCACTTAACATGGTAAGGTTCATTCTGTTATAGCATGTGTCAGAATCTCCTTTTTATGGCTGAATAATATTCCATTGTTTGAACATATCACTTGTTTATCCATTGATCTATTGTTGGCTATTTTGGTATGTTTCTACCTTTTGCCTATTGTGAATAATGCTGTAATGAACACCGGTGTGTAAGTATCTCTTTGCGTCCCTGTTTTCAATTTTTTTTGGCAAAAAAAAATTTGGCAGAAGCAAAATTGCTGGGTCATATTGTATTCTGTTTAACTGTTTGAGAAACTACCAAGTTATTTTTTCCACAGCAAAGTACACTGTATTTTTCTTGTCTGAAACAGTCAAAAGATTAAGAAGTGGAGTTTATGAAGAATGTTGTCAGTTATTCAGTTTATAATTATACAAACAAGTGTGGCAACTCAACTGTCATTCATAAATACAAAATTTTATTTGCACTTCATTAGTGTAGAAAGACCACAATGCTTTTCATATCACAACACTCAAGACACGCCAAGTTATTCAAATACGTAATTACTTATCTTGACTAAACAAAACAGTGCAGTTTAATAAAAGATATACCAAAGATAGAGTTCACAAATTCATTATCAGACCAAAAAAAAAAAATTTGAACACAGTCTAGGCTTAATAGGAGGAATAAGCTTCATCATAAAGGGGCGAAGTTTTATCGTTACAAAGATATAGAATGTTTAGGCAAATACATGAATGTTCTTTGATATAGTAAAATGTATCTATTTAAAATTCCTTTAAACAGGATTTGTTTAGGACAGCAGCGTTGTTTTAAAATCTTCCTCTATAGTTCCAAAAACATTTCTTTCTTTATTGAATCTTTCAGTTCTTAAAAGCATAAGGTATGTCCATTTGGAAACCATGAGAGAGACCCTGTGGCCTCAGAACCAAGTCAAATCCTATCCTCTAACTAGGAATATCCTACCATTACATAACATTAATAAATAACCTTCAATGACGGCTATGAATGGAGCTTTGCTTTGTGGCAGAAACACTCCGATACTTCAAAGATGCTACAGCTGGGGATAAGGTCTTGTAAATAAAGGAAAAAAGCACTTAAGATAGTATTTCCCCCCAAAAGTCTTCAGTTTTACAAATTTTCTTTAAAACAGTAAGCAAAGCACCACAATCTTTCTTCTTATCAGAATATCTTCTGTCCTCATAATATAATTAACAAGGACATTTATTTCAAGAAACATTATACCTTTCATTTCTCCCATTCTTCATATTAGAAGTACTATGTTTCCCAGTGTATGTACACTAGACACTGGGATAATGAATGAAATATAATAATTTGGAGGGAAATATGTAATTTATAACCAAAACTTACCCAGGATTGCTTATTTGCATATTTACAAGTTAGTGTATAGCTCTGACTTGGATTACAAAGTGCGAAAGGAATTGTCAAAATGATTGTAGTGCATAATAGAACATTTTCCCCTTTTCAGGAATTATTTCCACTTTGTCTTCAAAGTAGCGAATCAACAGCATTTTCGGACTTGTGGTCTTGGCGGAGGCAATTCTGGTGGAATCTCAGGTTCTGGTTGTAATGAGAGGATACTATTGGACAACTCATTCCTTAAGATATCCAGGGGCATCTTCAGGATAAAGAAAAGACAAATACATTTTAACAATACAATGTATATACATCAGTACTTTGCAAATCCTACAATTACATAAGAACAAAGCATTTTTATATAAAGCTCTCCAATCATCAAAGTTTAATTAGACATTCAAATATTGAGCCAAAAGACAAAAACCAGGTTCAAGGTGCATCATAACACAAACACTGTCCAGCCTACTTCATACCCTGTGGTGGAAGAGACAAGATGCACTTCAAACATGTACTTTCATAACCAACTATAATGGAAACTTAGTGCATTAACAAATGAAAAAACTGTTCTGCATTCTCAGGGGTTATATGATTACTAAAGAAAGAAATAACCTCTCTTGGCAAGTATATAAACAACCATTTTATTAGAAGCTTCTGAATTATGTTTGAACTGAGCAGATCATATGTCATAATAACAAAGTTCTTAGTAAAAAAATCTCCGAATGTAAGCCTAAAGATGCCTGAAGAAATCGCTGCTGTAGCAATTTTCCTGGCACTTAGCATGATGGAAAGGCCTTGGAATCAGGCTCCCGCTAGAGACAAGAGCACCAAGTGAGGCAAGAACCAGGGGCTTCTCAGCTAAGATACCTGCACATTCCACTAGGTCTTCACCATCTGTATCTAACTTAATCTTTGTGGGAAAACAGGAGAAAAGGAAAAGTAAATCTCAAATAAACACGGCACATTGTACTGGCTTCAGTCACTCCACCAAAATGTGTATAAGGCTCAGCAAATATACTGACATCAACACCAAGGACACTGAAAACTACTGGCAGGGAAATAGCTGCCACTAACAGCAAGCTGGAGACTTCTGGCAGAGTGGACAACTTCACCTGGTTCTTAAGGCTGAGAGAAACTATGGTACTTCCCTTTCAAAATAAAAAAATTTGCAACCAAGAAATAAAAAAAAAATTAAAGGTTTCAGATGAAATATTTTCATGATGTAGATTATTATTATTTTTTACCTTCTTCAGAATGTCATCAACAAGTTTCAGAAATATTTCATCCACGTTGAAGTTATCCTTGGCACTTGCTTCACAGAACCGCATCCCAGTAATCTGTTGTGCAAACTAAGACAAAAAATTATTTTTTCTCTGTGTGGGGTGCAATGTAATCTAACATACGAGCATGAGGCCTATGACTGGGGGAGGCATACCTGTAGGGCTTCAGCTTTAAGGAAAGGGGTGCACTAAAGGTTTGTAAAGTGCTGTTGACACTCAACTATAAAGTTCACAAGTACGGCAAATTCATACATTATAAGTAAATAACAAAACATATCCCAACGGTGATACTGAGACCTTCAAGTTAAATTACGTGCCCAAGTTTCTAAAACTAACGTATCTGACATTTAAAATGTGAATATCACTGCTTCGCCAAGTAAGGTTAAAATACATTAGAGTAAGAGAAAACCATAAAAGCAATTTTACACTTTAAAAAAATGTTTCTCTGTATAAAATGTCAGGTTAGATAATAATGCAGCATATACTAAACATGGTTTTTTGCTTCCATTTCAAAATGAATTTAAGGGAGCAGAAACTTGAAAAGAGCAAACATATGAGAAGGATGTGATTAAGTGATAAATGTATAATTATTTTACAATTTAAAAAATAAGTAATTTATTATAAGAAAGCGTATCCACTGACAAATGTACAAAGTGTGGGAACTGTGACTTCTCTTTTCTGCTCCCCTTATTTCTCTCACCTTTTCACCTTGCTGTCTGGTGATTTCTCTGTCAGTTTCACAGTCCAACTTATTTCCAACTAAGAGAAGTTCTGCATCTTCTGAAGCATACTGTGGAATTTTAAAAAAAGCTGCATTTCAAAGATGGCATTGTCATATGCTGACAGGAAATGTAAACCAATCCAATTATTTTTCAATCATTTGTTCATTCACTCCACAAATCTTTGAGGATCCCCCTGTCCCAGGCAGGAATGGTGATCGTGTATATGACAGGTCTTATAGGACTCACAACATTTTAGAAAGCAACATGGTAAAAGGCACTACAAGCCAGTGTTCTTAGTCTTTGACCAATAATTCCTTAGAATTTACCCTAAGGAAGTGATTCAAATACAGGCAAAGCTCTATACTTAAAATGATCATCAATCAAAAAACCTGAAAGTCCAACAAAACAGATAAAGAATGAAATAAGTACATAAAAGAATGCAGCCATAAACGAAACAAAACAAAACATGCTTTGGAAGAACACTGAATGACACAGGAAGGCCTTCATGATAGAATATTTAGTGATATAAGCAGGCTGTAACACTAAACGGAGTAGGAATCCAATTAGATTTTTCAGGATGGCAGAATTACAGATTTTAAAAATTTAGTTTTGTGCTTTTCTTGATTTTCCAAATTTTCTGTAATAAGGAGGCAGCATTAATTTTATAAGCAGGAAGAGTCAGCTACATTTCTAAGTTTTAAAATATAGGCACAATAGAATTTCTCTTTAAAAAGGTTAAAATCTCTTAAATAACTCATTTGATTTTACGTATTCCAGAAAATTACTTGAGATAGCCTGCAGCAAACGGCATCTGAATGGCATGACCTTGGCCAAGTTATTCAGGGTCTTGGTCTCCTTATCAGTACCGTACAGGTGAGAGTAACAGGCTGGTGTGGAGTAAGTACAGTGCCTGGTACACAGTAAGCACTCAAGAAATGACAGTACTTCCTCAAAAAAAGATAAAAAGAGTCAAGTATGAAAGGGAGGAGAACACTAAACCTCAACAGGTTAACAAACTGAAGTATCGAGGGTTAAGGTCATTGTTTTCGGTTTTAAATTCGTTCCATTCTGAAAATTTGAACCAGCAATGAGGACTGCCCCTTTCTAATTTACTTAGTACACTCTGTGGCTTTAGCATGGGAGGAATCACTCCAGCAACACGCCATCACAAAGCCCAGAGCCCGGGCATGACGAACTGCTGAGTGGGAGCAGGCTGAGGGCAGGGCCAGCCTTAGGTCCCATCCATCCATGTCCCTTGTCCCTAACACATTTGAAAGAGGCACAACACACATTGATAATAGGCTTGGTAAAACTGGCAAATAAACATTCTCCGACATTATCTAACACATGGGATTAACACAATTTGCAAACAAAAATCCAATTTATAATATATTAAATGTGCTTGCTATGCAAAGGAACTAAACATCAAATTTTGTATAAAGGAAAGAAAACTCTCAAAATATTGTCACTTGTATACATACCACCACCACATCTCACCCCCCACTGCTGTCTTCTAAATGTGCACAGGTTATCTATATATAGTCGATCATAAGCCACAGGGTAAAATCTTCTCCTGTTTGAAATGAAATAAAGGACATCTACAATTTTAAGGGTAGATGTCCAGTGAATGGCTGAGGTCCTTGTAGTGTCCACAGGTACCATGGAGAAGGCCATCTCCTAGAGGTTGTTACTCTGTGGACACTCACAAAATGCATGTCCAAGTGAACTTTCTGCAGAAACAAGAACGCCCCGCATCCAATTCCATGGAAGCAGCCCGACAGTGCTGAACGGAACGAACATGTTTGGGCTTTAAAGTCAGACAGCCCATGGTACCAGAATCAAAATCCTGATTTTATTATTTATAAGCTGGTTTGGGGTAACAGGAATATACACCTACTTTGACTGTTGTAATATGGATTAAATGATGTTTAGTATGTAAAAGCAAGCTTCATAAACACATTTTCTCCTCCTTCCTTTTATAAGGAAACACCCACAGAGTTCAACCTGAATAGAAAACACAACACCTACCTTATCAATCATCTTCATCCATTTTGGCAAATCATCAAATGTCTCCTTCTTAGTAATATCATATACTAATATGATCCCCTTGGCACTTCTATAATAAGCTGAGGTAATGCTGTTGAATCTCTCCTGACCTGCTGTGTCCCTAAGAAACAGCAGCAAAAAAATCAGTTCCCCAACAATAACCATAGTAAGCAACTCCACATTCCAATGCAAACAGGGAGGGCGGCCCCACCGGGCTACTTCCTTCAAGTTACCAGGCAACTTCTCTTGTCTCTGCATATTCATTATCAGTGAGGACAGAGTTTCTGAGCTAGTTAAACCCTTAAACAAAAATGTGAAGTCCCAATTTCTTTCAAACCAATATGTTGAAAATAAGAAAATGAGAATTTTTCATGACAAAAAGTCGTAAAAGGGGGGATAAGGTAGATCCCACAAATTTAAAAGATGCTAAAATTCTGTACATAGCAAAATCTTAATTTTTTTCAAATGAAATGCTTTTCCAATGTGAAAACTCATACAGAAATATCATTAAGCATAAAAGTAAGTTTTGATTTCTTAACTTGTACCTAAGTGGCCCACTTAAGCTAACAGTAGCTTTGTAATTAATTTTTTGACATTGTAGAGTAAAATTATAAAAGTATAAGGTAATTAATACCATAAACTACATAAGTGCACTTGACCACACCTATCTCCCCCACAAAACCATACACTTTGTTCTAGAAGGCTCTAAGTCCCCAATTTACTACACTGTGAGGAAAATTGTTATGAAAGAATACCATGTTTCCCCGAAAATAAGACCTAGCCAGACCATCAGCTCTAATGTGTCTTTTGGAGCAAAAATTAATATAAGACCCAGTATTGTATTACATGTTATATTATAATACCCAGTCTCTTATTATAGTAAAATAAGACCGGGTCTTATATTAATTTTTGCTCCAAAAGACGCACTAGAGCTGATGGTCCAGATCGGTCTTATTTTCGGGGAAACATAAGAGGAACAGCAAAAGAGGAACAAAGAATCAGGTAGTGGGATGATGCTAAACTGTTCTATTTTTAAATCATAAAGTATTATGCTCAAGTTGCTTTTTCTGAGTATTTTGCTTCTATAAAATGGTGTATTAACAGACATGTATGTTATTTCCCTAATTTCCTCAAAAACACTGACTCAAATCCTATCTGGGGGTGGACAAGAACTGTTTCTGGTAAGTTCTGCTCCAGTAAACGGGGCCAGGGCAGTGTCCTTAAGACTCCAAGTATCTATTGGACTATTCTTGCTTCTTTGGAGAACTCAATCTTTCTGAACTGAGCTGTTTCCTGATGTGAAAAAAGGCGGAAAGTGTAACACCCTCTATGGAAGGGCAGTTATCAACAAAGAAAAATGTATGGACAATAATTTAAACTATTTATTTAAACCCACAACTCTCCTTTAACCAACCTCAATAGCTAATATGTGATTTTGTTGGTAAGAATCCCCCACTAATGAAAAATGCTATAGAATTGGTCTTGTTATTTTCTTAATTCTTCTAGAAATCTAAGAACTTCTTATTCTCCAGGGGGAGGTTGATATTTCAGCATGAAGAGTGACATAAGCACACGAATAGTATTCAGAAGCTGGCTGAGACCTATTTTCTCTATCTAGTAAGCCAAGAAACTGCTTGAGACAAATGAGGCTCAACAGAGCAGGGCTTCTGATCAGGAAAACAATTTCTTGAAAGATGATCTATAATTTAGCTTTTCCCAAAAAACATAACTCCTGGAATACTCCCAGGAGCCAGGGTGAGTAATGGTGAAGTAAGCTAGGGGCAATGGAATAGCAAAAATAAGGTTCCTCACTGCAAGGCTATTCAAAGCCTATAGCAGAATAGCATGAGTTTCCAAGAGGGGGACACAGTGTGCAATGTTTTCCAAATTCCACTTCCCTTGAGGTATACCTTGTGGGACTGTGTCCTTAAAACAACCTTTGGCAATGGCTCTATACTTTATGGCTTCATTCAGATTGGACTTGCCATCAATTAGTTCACATTACTGTCATTATGCCAAACAAACAAAAAAGCTCCTTGGCAAGTTCATTTTCACATAAAAGGAAAACCATTTGCTTTGTTCCAGAGGATGTAAGAATCCCCTGCTGCCCTCAACTGGAAGGGCCAGGATGGCCAAGACTGGTCTGCTTTTGTCCACCAGTGTCCGGCAGTGTACCTGGCCCAGAGCAGGCCATCAATAAACATGTGCTGAACAAAAAGCTACATGTCTAAAATGTAGAAAGTTGATGCCACTTCGAGGCAAAATAAACTTTATTTTTTGACTTAGAACTGTCAAAGAACTGGAAAACTGAATGTGATAGATGGGGACCGAATTCTTCAGGATTTCTAAAAACAACTTAAAGGTCACACTAATAAGCACCTTCAAGAGAGGTGCACAGGATTCAATACCATTTCATTTAAATCAGGAATCAATGAATAAAATTATTTCTGGAGGCATAATTAATATTATCAAACCAATAAAGAGTTAAATCTTTCAGAGTACGGTTTGCCATCCTATCTCAAGTTGTGGCTTGTTCACATTAGGATTTGATCAAATATTTTTAATGTTCTAAACAATATTTGAATACTATCAAGAGCATCTCACACTCGTTTCTTTAAAAAGCAAAAATAACACATTTTTCTACTCTAAAATCTGTGGTTAGCACAATATAGCTGCACAAATTTAAATAGCAATCAGATATAAGATCTTCATTGAGCATTTTGGGAATTACGTGCTTTAATAAATCTTTAAGTAAAATTAAGCTTCACATTCATTTCTATACACATTCAACGAATTAGAATCTAGAAATTGGGGGCTCAAGAACAGAGAAATTAGAGATAACAGAAGTGTTTGAAAAATTATTTTTATTTTATTGTGGAAAGATACATGAGATCTACCCTCGAGAGATTTGTACGTGTAAAATACACTATTATTATCTATAGGCACAATGTTGTACAGATCTCTAAAGTAGTTTTAATAAAAATCCAACAATCAAAGGCATTTGTGATGTAGTTTTAAAAAACCCTGTTGCATGAATAGCATACTTAGGGATCTTAGAAACATTAAGAAGTTAGCTGTCTCTGTTGGCTTTAAGTCAGACACACAAAAAGAAGACAGAGACCTTGAAATGCAAAATCTGAGGCAATCATTCCAACACAAATAAATGAGCAAATTAATTTATAAAAATCCCAATGAGGAAACATAAACTAGTTCACTACTCTCCATTTAAGGCCAATCCTTAAATTCCATCTTCTTGTGCCTGAATCTGAATGCTTGAGCTATAAAAGCATCTTCCTTTGAGAGACTATGCCATATTCCCAAAATATTTGGGTTGTGAAAATTTTTATTTTCTATTTCTCTCAGAAGTTTATTGACTTATTTTCCCTACTAAATTATCTGCTATCATATGTGGTCAACAGGATAAATGAAATGTCGGTAAGTTCAGTAAGTATTTATTAAATACCTACTATATGCCAGTACCATATAAATCCCATACAAGTCTCCACTTTCCAAAAATTTAGATAAGTACCAATCTGATCACGTTTTATCTTTCTATAAAGATGCAACATCCTAATATTTCCTCTTTTTACCTCCATGAATCTGAATTTTCACTGCAGTAATAAAGAGCTGATTTCTAGATTTGCAGTTTATTAATGTCAGCTAAATCATCATTTAGTGCAGCTAGCATGTGATCTTACTATTATTTCTCTCTCTGCTTTTGGTGCAAATTGAAAATTTCTTGTAATTTCTAATTCTTCAATTTGGTAATACAATGATGTTTTGAAAATGCAAAGATTCTTATTTGTTGCATTTAATATATCCAGTTAAGTGACACAATTACTAATCTGAAGGGCAAGAACCAATTAGTGTATGAAATGCTCCGCCTCTTCCAAGCACAGAATGAAAGGAGTTTGATGTCACTATAGGAATGCTGGTGAAAACCAAATTCCCCAACAGTGAAGACTGGCACATGAACAGAATGACGGGTCCTCATATGACTCATTTTAACTCTACGTTTGCCTAAAGGTAGGACACAGATTTCGTGGCTTCAAGTCCATTTCAACTCCATGACTCTAAGTCACTGTGTATAACTTCCAGGGTAGCATTTGGATGTTAAATTCATGAAACTATATTCTAGTAGATACATTTTAATTTTAGTCACGTAGAAACATTTTAAGTACAGAGATGTGAAAATGGTCCTTTTTCTCACCACAGATAATCAAGGAACTGAAAAATGAGGCAATGACATAACATGTGACCTAAAAATGTGACAATGACAGCTGTAGCTTTTGGTGCCTTAAATTGTTAGGAATCTACAGTAAACATTATTTTCTTAGATTGGCTACACCCAGAAATCATCAAGAAAAAAATGCACTTCTTCTAACAACACCTCTCTATGAAAACCGACTAGCAGTGCTCTCATGCATTGACTAAACACGGAGCACAGCCATTATCAGCAGTCTCTTTGAAGAGCTCTTTCCAATTACATTGGCTCCTCCTATGCCACCAACTGCTGACAGTGATGACAACATGCCCACGACAAAGCAAATTACAACGGCAACAGCACAAGGAGTGCTGCTAACTCCAAAATAAGCTACGTATGACTTTAAATAATGAACCATGACTTCAATACTTCCTTTCTACCTACTGGAAAACAAGAATGAGACAAGCCTACTTCCTATCTGAAATGCTGGGATGTTCCCTGTACGAAACTTGCAATCGACCTTTCAATAAATTCAATGAATCTTATTTTCCCCCCCTCAGTTATATTTTTCACCAGTGTTGTAGTTTTGAAAAATTTGAAGACGAAGTTTGAGGAGTGATGAACCAAGGAGAAGCAGAGAAGGAGTTATTTGGGGGAATGCTTTTATATCCAAGAGAGAAGTATTTTCCGGGTGTCCCATGTATTTCTCAGAACTGCACTATCATACTTTCCCCCGGGGACTGGAATTCATAATGTAGGGCCTTCTTAGATCACATTCAAAGGCACTGAAGTGAGATTCCAGAAGTATCCAATGTCACCAGCACAGACTTCAGTGGGCAGAGCTCCAGGGACATTTGGACACACTTTTGTATATCAGATTACTACTGCCTGAGATGAAAACTATATAGTATTAATACATTAATTAAGGTATGTCTTTTTAGACAGGCCACAATGTCATTTAGACCCTGCTGTCATCCACTAAGCAAGCTTCACAAACATTCTAGTATTAGCTATATCTCCTTTGCGAGGTAAGCTCCATCAAAAAGTATCTCACCCACAGGTGCTATGCTATGTACAGACGTGGACATACCCTGAATCCTTTTAAAGATGGTCTTTACATTAAAGAGCTTACATTTAGAAACAATAGCTCATGTAAAAGATACTTTGTTGCCATTTCCAGAGTTCAAAAAATGGGCTGCCTTTCCAATCATGGGCTAATAAGAAATACCCATTTTTTTTTCTTATCAAGAATTTAGGCAAGACTGTTAATGTTTTATAATCAAGTCAAAAACCAAAATACAAAAATGAAAAACATGAAACAAAAAACTCAACGAAACCCAACAAACCCTTACAGTGGGTTATATAGTCACAGATGACCAAATGAAGACATTACCTCAGACCCCTCCAGTGGGCAAGCGATGCTGGTTCGGCTGCAGCCGTGCCCCAGACAGGGACACGGCACGGATGGAGAATGAAGGCATGGCACTAACACTCAAGCATTAGGTGACCGATGATGCCATAGATGAGGCAGCAATTAACGCAGATGAAAGCAAACACACACATGGTGGACAAACACTCAGAGCTGAGGTTGACCTGCCGAGAGGAGTTAGTAAGCTGAGTACACTGCAGCTGTGCCGTTAAAAACAAAAGGGCATTCTCAGAACACCTCAGCAGTTACTTTTAAACCACCACCAGACCTGATCCTTTCTCCATAGATGGGTTTTTGAATGCCCTCCTGTGGGCTGCGGAGAGCCAACAGAAAGCTCTTAGAGCTGGACACAGCTGTAACACAGCTGGTTTGGTCTCTCATACGATTATAACGTGAGAAAAGGGGCTGTGGATTCATTCTCAGTTGGCATTAATGGGGCACTGTGCCACCAAGGACAGCCCCGAACTGTCTGTGGGTGATCTGCCTTAAAACTGTGCAAATCTGGTTAGAAACATACTGGACTTTCTTTGAATACTATCAAACAAAATAACTTGTAAAACATGAAGACAATCATCTTAGCAATCATTTTAGTGATGACAGTTTTCTCAAATGATTTGAAAATAGAGGCATAAAGGCTCCAAACTATCATTAAAGTAACGTTCTTCTTTCCACAACTCCCCATGTGCAAATGGAGCGCGAAATAAGTACTTTTCTAAATTCGCCCTCTCACTGTTCATTTTATTTAAACATGAGCAAAGGAGAGGAAAAGTAGGAGAGGCAAACCAGCTCAAATGGTTAATTTTATTAGACAAGCGTATGGGTTGTTAAACACATAGGGCAATTAATGGGTGCAGATTCTCCACTCACCAGATCTGTAATCTAATTTTCTTTCCTCTTAGTTCTACAGTTTTGATTTTAAAGTCAACACCTGTAAATAAAACAAATGAAGATGAAGCAAAAACAATAAAGATGCAATCTGTCACAAAACAATCCTATTTGTACATTTTTATATCCTTACCAGAAAAACAAACAAACCAAAAAAACCCCTGATCACTAAATCCCAAAAGAAAAAAGCAGAACTACACCAGTATTTGTGACTACCCAGTCATTCTACACGCCAATACGCAACTATAAAAGTCAAGCTATGTTATGTTTTATTCTGAAATATTTATGTAGCATTTGATATTCATAATATAATTTATTACTACCACAAGTTTAGCATAAAAATCATTTAAAATTACATTAACAAATGGCTTTAAAAGAATATTATCTTGGGGAAAATTCTTATACAGAACACTGGAAACTTAACATGAATTCTTTTATTATATTGTCAATAGTGTGGGAGAGGAATTATTTTTTAAAAATTTACTCATACAAAATAACATACCCAATGTTTGTTTATTTTAATTTAAAGAAGCAAACCACCATGTCTCTCTGTCCCTTTCCAATTCAGCCTTCAAAGCTTCAGATAGTTTTTAAACCAAATTTTCTTTCTTTTTCAATTTATTGGGTAACAATGGTTAGTAAAATTACATAAGTTTCAAGTGTACAGTTCTATAATACATCGTCTATACACTGCTTTGTGTGCTCACCATCCAGAATCAGTTCTTCATCACCATATATTTGATCCCCTTTTCCCTATTCAATTACCCTCTTCCCTCCTTACTCTCTGGTAACCACTAAACTGTTGTCTGTATCTATGAGTTTTTGTTTCTTTTAAACCAAATTTTCATTTATGTATGGTACTTCATATGCTTGTCAGTTACAGAAAACTTAAATATTTCAGAATAATATTTTTTATACAATTTTCACAACTAAGAAAAATAAACCAAAGGAATGCTGGCTAAATTTGAGAACGAGAAACATTCCCTACAGGAATTACTTCCTGACTGCTTTGTAGGATCCCCGTGCTGCCGGGCCTCCAACAGGCAGGGGCCGTGCCTACCAGTTTGAGTGCCACATGGCCACAGGGAGAGCAGGGACACCCCACTTCCAGGCTCTGCACCTCAGGGAACTGATGCAACACTTCAAAGTCAGATGAGGTCCTTGAGGTGAAGTGAACAGCATGTGACTGGCTTTTATAATTAGTAACACACTGTAGACACCAATGCAACACCAAACGACACGTTTATAACCCTGGGTGGGGGCGGGGCAGCAGCCCTCATCTGTACAATACAGAAAAATTGCATGAATATCAAATGTCACAAGAAAACAAAGCTAGAGCATACTCTACTACATTTCAATTCTTAATCTCTTACACCAGACACGATTTCAAATGTCACCGAGTGAAACCCGGTTAATTCAATTTCACTTTCGGTTCTGGAACAAATTTTTTCAGAGTCAAATGACACTGTAAAACAGCCTTGAAACAGGAAGCAGGTTTGTGTACCACCGACATCCTCAGAGTTCCTTAATGACTCAACCGCAAGGGAAGAGCATGGCTTCAAGTGATATGCTCCAAGGCACAAACAGCAGCCTAGAGAGATTTCTGTTCTGATTTTAAAAAGGCATAGCTCAATGACAAAATACTGTCTTCTTTATTTTAGCATCAAGTTGGGACATTACCATGTTATTCTGTGGTAGTAATTTACAAATCAAATTAATATTTTGTCATGACTACTGTTGTATTTTACTTTTGTTTCCAGTTACTTTTTTTTTTTTTTTAAGTTTTAGTTAAGGGAGCTGTAACTTTTTTCTAACATGACTTTATTGAAAAGAGCTGGCTGATGATACTTGTCTTATGAGCTCTGCTTCAAATCAACTAAAAGAATCCTTTGAAACAGCCAGAGCAAATAATTTTTGTTTTGATTAGGTTGTTTTCTCTGCTAAGAATTATTCTGAGCCTGAACATGTCAGATACTCTTTTTCAACCAACTTGAATAACTTATCCAACTTTACCAGTCCTACACTAGGACTATTTTGTAACCACAAAGTTTAACGAATAAAAGTAAAAGGATACTAATACTCAAAATCAGAAAATAAGTGATAATGTTATCACCAAGTGATTATAAATACATGCCTAATTTTAATACGAATACAAAGATGATAGCGAATAGGATTAATAATCTGTTTAGCCAAAATGAAGACTATCTAGCTTTAGGGAGTACATTAATGACAAGGTGACTAACAATAACAGAAAAATATCCAGTGGTTAAATCTAAAACTCCATAAAAGAAAACAGTTCATTAAATTACTCCTCTCTCTTAAGTGAAACATCCTTTATCACATCGAACAGACACCAAGTGGCTTATAATGACCCAAAACTTACTCCAATTTATGGCTTAAAACATATTCTTGTACCAAAATATATAACTAAATATTCTTAAAATCCTTCTTATATCAAAAGTATCTCTTAATGTTGCCTACTTTTATTATTTGCATGTCACAGAAATTATAACGATCCTTAATAAAAGGTAACAAGTCATTAACAGCCTTAAATATTCATCAGATTAGTTTTGGGAAAAGTCAGCACAGAGAAGCTCCTCACTGAGGAGGACTCCCTAGGCCCCATGTTTATAAACAAACGGGGACCAAAAAGGTGGCAACTTCATTTCCATGCACAGCCCTTGCTGGAAACCCAGATTCCTATAGGTCTCTTGACTAACACAGGGGAAGCTACTCATCCTCAAAGACGTAGTCAACACTGACCTAAATCAACACCCGAGCATCTGGCAAAGAAATGCTCTTCTCTGCTGCCCTCATTAGGGACCCTCTTTGTTGGCCCAGAAATCTTTTAAGTCCTCAGGGACTTCCTGTGTGAACCCCTCTGAGGGCCTCACCCCTTACCCTCATTCCTCATGTGTTCCCAGTTCTTGGACCCGAACTCTCTTTTGGCTCTCACACCACATCGCCGCTCCTTCTCTTTGTTGGTGTCCCCTCCGTGGGCACAATCACCTTTGATTCCCGAAAGTCTAGGGCACTGCCTGGCACACAACAGCAACTCAATAAATCTGAAGAATGGACACCCGCCCCCTCTTCTCCACCAAATGCCAGATATGTAAGGAGAAATGATGACTCTTTTTGGAAAATTTAGGGAAATTCAGAACTCAGTTTTGTATTTTTTTTAAAAAAGCCCAAACAAATAAAACACTTAAGTAGTAAGAAAGGAGGGTAGATGTTCAGAGTGTGTCTGGTGGGCAGAATGGTAGGATAGGAGCAGTGAAATGCAGGGGTGCCCAGCATACATACACCACTCCAGAAACAGAGTATTTCGTTTCTCCTACAATTATGCAGTCACTTAGATGGGAAGTAGTCCACTAAGTGAATTATTTTGCCAACAGGCGCTTACCTTTCTTTAAGCTTACTAATGTTATAGAAGTCTTTCTAGAAATATTTTAATCAGAAAGGAAGTACATAAGTCACAGGGCTATAATCCCAAATCAATAGGTGTACACTGACTGCTCTACTTGAGTCACTATGTCTTCTTCTTGATCTGAATTACCTTTGATAGTAACGACAGTGGATATCTCTCAAACATGCTGTGCCCGACTCCAACACATGGAATCCTGCAGCAGTCCAATGAGTGCACTGTTATCTGCAACTTACAGAGGAAAACACCAGTGGAGAGGACAAGGTAATAGGCTTTAAGGCCACAACACATGTTGGTTGAACCCAGATTCAAATTTATAACAGTGTTCACAATGAAAAGTTGTTACAATGCAAGTCAGATGCATGAAAAAAAGGAAAAGTGAAAAGTTCTGCGAATAACCCAGAATCACCATCAAGCTGTTAAAGAGCAAAGCTTAACTTTGCAATTTGTCTTTTTTCTTTGTAGTTGTAGTTCATAAATCTTAGCAATAGCATCAAGAATAGGTATATTTAGTGCTGATAAGATCTGTAAGTTCTCCTTAAGGAAAAACATTTCTAAAACATCACTGTATTTCTTTTTGCTGGACCATAAGAAGTTACAAAAATGAAAATAGCAAAAATAAACAGAAGCTTCTTTCTGCACATTCCAGAAAAAGCTAAATAAACGCAAAAATAACACCATGGACCATGCCTATGATTACGGCTGAACAAACGTCCTACCCTTTTTCTTCTCTGCCCTACCCCATGACCAACGATTTTATTTTATTTTACTTAACACTTTCAGGAAGTTGAAGGATTTCAGACTTTGAAATAAGTCTCAATTCAAACAGCAGTTGTGATTTCACTGCCACTTTATAACAGCCATTTTAAATTTGTACAGTGGCTTTTCTTTCAAGGATATACAGTGTCATCCAATTTTGGATATCATATTTCTACTAAGAGAGAGGATTTCCAGCATTTTCACTGAGTGGAGAGTGAGAAAATGAAAGCACTATATAAAGGAAAAGAAGGTAATACAGAGACGTCATCAAAATGGCGGCGTGAGGTGAGCCTCTGGAAAGCTCCTCCGGAATTTACAACAAATAGAATAACTATAACTCCACAAAGGACTCCCTGCACAGCAGACAGGCAAGACGAAGAGGCCCACTACTGAATTCACCTAAAAGTGGAGGAATTGCGCGAGCGGGGGAGGAGGGAAGGGAGAAGTGCGGAGACGGAGCCCTGCGGGTGCAGGACGCAGACCTGGCTCAGTGCTCCGAGCTCGCTGCATCCCGGAGCTACCGCAGCTGCGGGACAGGGAAGAACTCGGACAGCTAGGGCTCCGCTTATGGCCCTCAGGGCTGAGGGGACAGCATGTAACACGGCTGAACTTAACGCTCACGGCAGAGACCTCGGAGCAAAGACTGAGGGAAGGAGGCTGAAAACAGTGGTTTAAGCCCTCACTGCTAAGCAGAGAACGGAAGCCTTAGGCACTGAGACTAGCCGCCCCCTCCTACCCTCCCAGAGCTTGCCCTGCCCCCACCTGCCCGGTGCTAGAAGCGGAACAGTAGCAGTGTCAGATCAAAAGAACAGAATACTTGCTGTTCTGAGAACTGTGGACCGCAGACACAGACTCGCAGCCCAACTAGTTCCGGCAAAGGGGAGGGAGCTGTGGAAACAGGACCGGCTGTGGTGGTGGTCACCGCCATTGCTCTGGGCCACCTCTCACAACTCACCCCACTCCTGCCCCACCTATCTGGGCGGATCCCTGCAGGAGTAAACAGAACTGCTGAAACATACGGGCTCCGAATCTGGTGCAGGAAGAGCTTTGCAACTTCAAAGGCTCTCCGCACACCCACACGGACACTGTGCCCTGTGACCCAAGCGAACTATTAACAGAGGAGAAGCCCATCTCCCAGGGAATCTCCCCATTGTGTGAGAAGCTGGATTAGTGCAGAAAAAACATAGCACTACCATGTGAGAGAGAGAAAAAAAGGCTGCAGTAGGAGAGAAAATAAAACATTCTACCAACAAGTACTGGAAAACAAAAGAAAGACCTCTTCCTATCAACCTGTTGCAGAAGCCACTCCTGGAGATGTCTAGGAAAAGAAATAATAAATCAGTAATTGCCATGAATAACCAAGGCAACAAGAGACAGCAAAGAAAGAAAGTGAAAAGTCTCCAGAAAAGGAATTTAAAGATATGGAAATATGTGACTTAAATGACAGAGAATTCAAGATTGCAGTTCTGAAAAAACTCAACGAGATGCAAGAAAACACAGAAAGGCAGTTTAATAAACTCAGAAACACAATCAAAGAACAACATGAGCATTTTACGAAAGAGATTGAAATTTTAAAAAAGAACCAAATAGAATTTCTGGAGATTAAGAACTCAATAGAAGAAAATAAGAATGAAATAACCAGCTTAGGTAGTAGAGTTGACCAAATGGAGGAAAGAAATCAGTGACATCGAAGATACAAACCTGGAAATTACACGGATGGAAGAAGAAAGAGACTTGAGACTTAAAAGAAATGAAAACTCTACAAGAACTTTCTGACTCCATCAGAAAGAGCAATATAAGAATAATGGGCATACCAGAAGGAGAAGAAAGAGAGAAGGGAACAGAGAATATACTCAAACAAATTGTCGATGAGAACTTCCCAAACTTGTGGACAGAACTGGATCCTCGAATCCAAGAAGCAAATAGAACACCTAATTACCTCAATCCCAACAGGCCTTCTCCAAGGCACATTGAATTGAAGCTGTCTAAGATCAACAACAAAGAAAGAATCCTCAAGGCAGCCAGGGAAAAGAAGACCGTAACCTACAAAGGAAGATTATCATCAGATTAGATTATCATCCCATTAGATTATCATCAGATTTCTCAGCAGAAACTCTACAAGCCAGGGAGTGGAACCAAATATTCAAACTATTGAAAGAGAGAAATTATGAGCCAAGAATAATATATGAGAACAAAGATATCCTTTAGATATGATGGAGGAATAAAGACCTTTCCAGACATACAGAAACTGAGGGAATTTTCTAATACACAACCTGCACTACAAGAAATACTAAAGGAGGCTATTCGACCACCATCAACAGGGATAATTTGTGACAACCAAAACATAAAAAGGGGGAGAGTAAAAGCCTGAAACGGAATATGGGAATGGAGAAACTAAGCATGCTGAAGAAAATGGACTACTCTAAATAGGACTTTCTTTTACATAAACTTAAGGGTAAGCACTCAAAAAAAATCCAGAACTGAAATATATACTGTAATAAAAGAAGAAACAGAGGGAAACATCATAGAATATCACCACACAGAAATAATAGACAACAACAAAAAGGCAAAGAAACAATGGAGACACAGCCTTACCAGAAAATTAAAGATAGAATGACAGGAAATCCTCCCATATCAATAATCACCTTAAATGTAAATGGACTGAACTCACCAATAAAAAGGCACAGAGTAGCAGATGGATCAAAAAACTAAACCCAACCATGTGCTGTTTTCAAGAGACACATCTCAGCTACAAGGACAAGCATAGACTCAAAGTGAAAGGGTGGAAATTGACACTCCAAGCAAATGGTATCCAGAGAAAATCAGGTGTAGCTATACTGAATCTGATGAAACAGACTTCAGTGTAAAAAAGGTAATAAGAGACAAAGATGAACATTTCATAATGGTAAAAGGGACTATACAACAAGAAGACATAACAGTCATCAATATTTTTGCACCCAATCAAGGAGCACCGAAATATGCCAAGCAACTACTAAGAGAACTACAGGGAGAAATTGACCAAAACACAATTATACTTAAATACATCATTGACAGCTATGGATAGATCATCCAAACAGAAAATAAATAACGAAACAGCAGCCTTAAATGACGCATTAGTTGAAATGGGCATAATTGACATACATAGAGTATTTCATCCTAAAACATCAGACTATACATTTTTTTTCTAGTGTACATGGAACCGTATGTTGGGACATGAAATCAGCCTCAGCAAATTTAAGAAGACTGAAACCATACCAAGCATATTCTCTGATCACAAGGCTTTGAAATTGGATATCAACTGCAATAAGAAAGCAGGAAAAACACAAATACATGCAGATTAAACAACATGCTTTTAAAGAACGACCGGGTCAAAGAAGAAATTAAAGGAGAGATCAAAAGATACATAGAAACAAATGACAATGAAAATACATCCTACTAAAATTTTTGGGATGCAGTGAAAGCAGTATTAAGAGGGAAATTTGTATCATCACAGGCCTATCTCAAGAAACAAGAAAAATCGCAAATAAATAACCTCATGATACACCTTAAAGAACTAGAAAGAGAAGAACAAATGAAACCCAAGGTCAGCAGAAGAAAGGAAATGACAAAAATCAGAGCAGAACTAAATGAAATAGACAACAAAAACACAACAGAAAAATTTAATGTGACAAAGAGCTGGTTCTTTGAAAAGATTAACAAAATTGACAAACCCTTGGCTAGACTCACTAACATAAAAAGAGAGAAGACATATACTAATTAACAAAATCAGAAATAAAAAAGGGAACTTGTCTCGGACGTCACAGAAATACAAAGGATCATCCAAGAATACTATGAAGGACTATATGCCACCAGAGTCAATAACCTAGAAGAAATGGATAAGTTCTTAGAAACATATAGCCTTCCTAGGTTGAACCATGTAGAACTGGAAAATCTAAACAGACTGATCACCAGTAACGAAATTGAATCAGTCATCCAAAACCTTCCCAAAAGCAAAAGTCCACGACTTGATGGCTTCACTAGTGAACTCTACCAAAGCTTCAAAGAGGACCTAATACCAATCCTGCTCAAACTCTTTCAAAAAATTGAAGAAGAGACAGTGCTCCCTAACGCAGTTTATGAGGCCAAAATTACCCTGAAACTAAAACCTGGTAAGGACAACACAAAAAAAGAAAACTACAGACCGGTATCTCTGATGAATACAGATGCAAACATCCTAAACAAAATTCTAGCAAATCGAATACAACAATGCATTAAAAAGATTATTCATCATGACCAAGTGGGGTACATCCCCGGAGTACAAGGATGGTTTAACATCCACAAATCCATCAATGTGATACATCACAAACAAAATAAAGGACAAAAATCACATGATTATATCAATTGATGCAGAAAAAGTATTTGACAAGATACAACATTCATTTATGATTAAAACACTTCCTAAAATAGGTATAGAAGGAAAATACCTTAACATAATAAAGGCCATATATGAGAAACCCTCAGATAATCTCATAATTAATGGTGAAAAACTGAAGCCCTTTGCTCTACGTTCAGGAACACGTCAGGGCTGTCCACGATCACCTCTGCTTTTCAATAGTGTTGAAAGTACTCGCCAGAACAATCAGGCAAGAGAAAGAAATAAAAGGCATCCAAATTGGGAATGAAGAAGTTAAATTGTCACTCTTTGCAGATGACATGATGCTATATATAGAAAACCCTAAAGACTCCACCAAAAAGCTATTAGAAACAATCAACGAATACAGTAAGTTGCTGGCTACAAAATCAACGTACAAAAGTCCATTGCATTCCTATATACTAACAATGAAATCTCAGAAAAAGAAATACACAAAACAATTCCTTTTGCAATTGCAGCAAAAAGAATAAAATACCTAAGAATAAACTTAACCAGGGATGTGCAAGACCTCTATGCTGAAAACTATAAAACACTTTTTAAAGAAACTGAAGACACAAAGAAATGGAAAGACATTCCGGGCTCATGGATTAGAAGAATCAACATAGTTAAAGTGGCTGTATTACCCAAAGCAATATACAGATTTAATGCAATCCCCATCAAAATCCCAATGGCATTTTTTAGAGAAATAGAACAAAAAATCATCAGATTTGTTTGGAACCACAAAAGACCCCAAATAGCCAAAGCAATCTTAAGAAAAAAGAACAATGCTGGAGGTATCACACTTCTTGACTTTAGCTTGTACTACCGGGCTACAATAATCAAAACAGCATGGCATCAGTAGAAAAACAGACACACAGACCAATGGAATAGAATTGAGAACCCAGAAATAACACCACATAAATATGGATGGATAATTTTTAACAAAGAAGCAAAAAACATGCAATGGAGAAAAGACAGCCTCTTCAATAAATGGTGCTGGCAGAAATGGAAAGCCACGTGCAAAAGAATGAAACTGGACTGCTATCTGTCACCATGTACCAAAATTAATTCAAAATGGATCAAAGACTTAAGCATAAGACCTGACACAATAAACTGCATAGAAGAAAACATAGGTACTAAACTTATGGACCTTGGGTTCTAAGAGCATTTTATGAATTTGACTCCAAAGGCAAGGGAAGTAAAAGCTGAAATAAATGAATGGGACTGTATCAAACTAAAAAGCTTCTGCACAGCAAAAGAAACCATTGACAAAATAAAGAGGTAACCAACTGAATGGGAGAAGATTTTTGCAAACAGTGCCTCCGATAAGGGGCTAATATCCAAAGTATACAAGGAACTCATGCAACTCAACAACAAAAAAACAAACAACCCAATTGAAAAATGGGCAGAGGACTTGAAGAGACATTTCTTCAAAGAGGACATACAAATGGCAAATAGACACATGAAAAAATGCTCAACATCACTAATCATCAGAGAAATGCAAATAAAAACCACAATGAGGTATCACCTCACCCCAGTCAGAATGGTTATCATCAACAAGACAAATAGTAACAAGTGCTGTAGAGGCTGTGGAGAAAAAGGAACCCTCATCCACTGTTGGTGGGAATGCAAACGGTGCAGCCGCTATGGAAGGCAGTGTGGAGGTTCCTCAAAAAATTATGAATAGACTTACCGTATGACCCAGCAATCCCTCTCCTGGGTATCTACCCAAAAAATCTGAAAACATTTATACATAAAGACACGTGTGCTCCAATGTTCACTGTAGCTTTGTTTACGGTGGCCAAGACATGAAAACAACCAAAATGACATTCAATAGATGAATGGATAAAGAAGTTGTGGTATATACACACAATGGAATACTATTCGGCAGTAAGAAAAGATGAAATAGGACCATTTGTGACAAGATGGATGGATTTTGAGAGTATAATGCTAAGCGAAATAAGTCAGACTGAAAAAGCAGAGAACCATATGATTTCACTGATATGTGGTATATAAACCAAAAACAACAAAAGAACAAGACAAACAAAAGAAGAAACAAAAACTCATAGACACAGACAATAGTTTAGTGGTTACCAGAGGGTAAGGGGGGTGGAGGGTGGGAGATGAGGGTTAGGGGGATCAAATATATGGTGATGGAAGGAGAACTGACTCCGGGAGGTGAACACACAATGGGATTTATAGATGATGTAATACAGAATTGTACACCTGAAATCTATGTAATTTTACTAACAATTGTCACCCCAATAAACTTTAAAAAAAAAAAAAAGGTAATACAAACTGGCTGTCAGTAGACCATCTTTTTTTTTTTAATTAAAGTTTATTGGGGTGACAATTGTTAGTAAAATTACATAGATTCCAGGTGTACAATTCTGTATTACATCATCTATAAATCCCATCGTGTGTTCACCACCCAGAGTCAGTTCTCCTTCCATCACCATATATTTGATCCCCTTTACCCTCATCTACCCTCCCTCCCCTCAGTAGACCATCTTTCAATTCCTGTACTGAAGACACCTGAACTTGACAAATCCTATTATTTAATATTATCTGGCTTTTTTCTTACACTTCATTGAGTACTCAACGACATAAAAACTAAGTACTATAACTAAAATAGTCTCATCGTCTCGAAGTAGGTACCAGTAAAATAGCAAAATGACTTTATGCCATCAAAGGATGCTTATCAGGCCTGAGGATATCCAATGTGTATCCAAGTTTAATAAGATGTGCCTCTCTTCCAACCAGGTTGGACCTGCCTCCACTCCAGCACATAGAGACCACCCAGAGTCTGTGTCCGACATGTGCAGGGGCACAGGGGAGAGCCTTGCACTCACTGGAACACACACACACAGTGACACCACAAACGACATCAGGCAGGGAGAGGAGAGTCTGAGGTTATCAAAGTCAAAGTCTGGGGAACTGAGTACAAGAGCCACCTCCAAGCCCATCAGAAAAGGCAATTCCATTTCTATGAAGTATACGCGCATGAAAGAATTTTACAGAAAGGGGCTTTTCCCTTCATAATAAAAAGACTAAGAACCCTTTTGTGGTGTTGACTATGCTTCAGGTACTAGTCTAAGAGTTCTGTAAGTATACAGTAACTCGCTGCAGTAGATCCTCTGAACAAATTTATGAGGCAGATATTATTATTGTCCTATAGACAAAAAAATGGAGTCAGAGGTTAATAACTTGCCCAAGGTCATCAAGCTGGTAAGTAATAGAGCATAGATTTGAACTTGGGCTGCAAGGCTCCAGGCTCTGCCCCACTCTGCACAGCCTCATCTGATGTGTAAGGAGGGAATAACTGGAAGGGAAGTATAACATATACTTAATGTTAAAAAAGAATTTTGCGGGCGGCTGGATGGCTCAGTTGGTTAGAGCGCGAGCTCCCAACAACAACATTGCCAGTTCAATTCCTGCATGGGATGGTGGGCTGCGCCCCCTGCAACTAAAGATTGAAAACAGCAACTGGACTTGGACCTGAGCTGTGCCCTCCACAAGTAGATTAAAGGCCAACGACTTGACTTGGAGCTGAAAGGCCCTGGAAAAACACATTGTTGCCCAACATTCCCCAATTAAAAAAAAAAAAAAAGAATTTTGCATTGCTAGGGAAATGCTGTAAGAGTGAGGGATGCTGGCGGGCTTAGACAGACTGTTCCAGCAAGTGCAGGCCTTCGTCTGCTCCCTGGTTTCAGACCCTTATCATTTTGACCTCCTGGTCACAAGAGGAAGAGAACCTTGATGGGGGAGGAGGATCTGGGGAAAAAAATCAAAACAAAAACAAAACCCAGATGGTCAAATGCTGGGTCAGTAGCATTTTCTTCTTATGCAAAAAATGCAAACGTTATTACTACTCAGATTGGGTCCAGAAAAATACAGGGACTGTTAAATGATTTTGTACTTTCCCATGCCATGTTTTTACATTTTGATATTTCATACTAACCCGTATATATTTTACTACGGTAGGTAGGGTAACAGGTTATTTTTTGGAGTGTTTCAGAGTTTTTGCATCTGTGAAATAAATTAGGAGAAGAGAACATAACTGACATGTATAATTGCCTGTTCTAGGCTAGGTACATAAGATATTTTACCCCCATTTATTCCTCCTGTACCAGAAGATGGGAAAAAAGTATAAGTGCTACTTATTTTTGTTTGTTTTTTTCTTTTTATGAATGAGGAAAATGAAGTTAAGTTACTCGCTGAAAGACACTGATTAGCTTGTGGTAGAGCTGGCACTTACATCCAGGACTGGGAGCCCACCTCTGAAATCCACACTCTTCCCATAATATCCCCTCACCAAGGGAGCACCTGGAACGCGAGTAGAAGCCAAAGAGAAGGTCAAGTGTTTTTCTTTTTAAGTGAAAAATTAAAAGTGGAAATTAGATGGTAGGTGTGTGATTCTTTGGCAGTCAATAAGAGCCGAGTTTGTGTAGCAAGCCTGCAGTGGGGAGACAGCACATGGGAGACAGCAGAACAAATTCCTCATTTAGATGGGTCCCTTCCTTCACCTGAGTCCTGGCTTAGTGGGTCCTGAAGCTTCTGCATTCAATTGAGCTGGGAAACCCAGGGGAGTTTCATTCATCAGCTACTTCCATCAGAAGCTTGCCTAAGGTGGAATTTCAGGTTGTTGTTTTGTTTTGTAAACTAAGAAGGCATTATGTAAGCACCAGTAACCAAACAGTGGAGGGTGTCAGGTTGGGAGGGGCGGGGGGGGGGTAAAGGTTTTTCTATGGAATGTAATATTCTGTTAAGTCTGTGTTATTTTCTCATTTTAAAGGAAAGGATATTAAAAAAAAATAATTGAATTTAATTAAGGGCACTATTTTAGGTCTGCAGTTTTGGTTTTCCAAATTATTTTCCAAATGTCAAAGATGTGCAATAAAAGAACCTAAGGAAAAATCATATTTTTCCTTTGTTGAAGTACAAAAGCATAGCATTTTACCTTTCTCTAAACATTTTATTATGGCTATCTCCATGACTCACTTCCTTTCTGAAAAGGACAAGTCAGGTGAGCAGGCGTTAGCTTTGTGTCCTATAAAATAGTTAGCAGAATGGTGTGTCACATATATATGAACAGCCTCTCAAAAATATCTGCGGACTACTGTACAAAGCTGTTTTCTTTACATATTGAAACAAATACTTAATTAGAACAATGTATCTGGCACCCAAGGCTGGCGAATAATTTGGACCTATCAGTTCTCAAAGGAACCAACTCTGCCTTCTCAAGCCAGTTCCAAGATCTGTTAACAGATTGCTCCTGGAAGACTCCACAGGCTGGAGGGAGAAAAGCAATCTCTAAGAATCTGGATCTCTATCATGCATAATGAACTCTTTCTTCTTTGGTGCCAGTGCAGAAAAGTGAAAGGCTGAATGCACTTAAGCCAGGTCTTTAAATAGATTTGTATTCAACCTAAACAACCCCACCGCAACTACACTTCAATACTTTCTTTGAAAGACAGCTATTTCATTTCACAAAAACCGACACACTTTTCCACAAACCTATTGGTTTGCATTAAGATCATTAAATAAACCTAATTACACAACGCATGGCATATGCTGGTACAAAAACTAAATGTTAACCAAGATGCACCAGTTCCTTTCACATTCACATCTCCCTGAGTCATCGTGTTACATCATTTTGGCAGGGGAGTGAAATAGCACTGCAGAGCCCACGGTGCTGGGCTTTTGGAGTGGGAATTCTGGACGAATTTCTCTCTCTTTTAAGTGAAACACTTAGGCAGTTCAGCGATGGCTTGGAAGACTACATATAAATACAGAAGAGCAAAATAAAATACACAGCTTAGGATTCCAATCTAGTTCTAGACATTCATTCTGGGTTTCCTCTGATTTAAGTTTCGAGAATAAAGTACGACTATTTAATGTCCCTTGACAGCGGTTCCATTGCTTCTAGGTAAAGCTGATCAGTCACTCGTACTGCATTTCACTGATCATGTCACCTAATATTCAAAGCCAAACCCACAGCCCTTTCTGCCGGGGATTTACATTCACCTGCTCAGTGGACCTCTGGATTCTGCTTCCAGCTTAACTGCTGGTCCTGATAAAATTCAGTCACCTGCATCACGGAAGTTTCCCCACCCTGGGAACAGGCATCCTGAGTGCACCCTCATCTCAACACAGGACTCAAAAGGAATGTGTTCTCAGAGAACACAGGGACTACAGCAGGTAACGGAGTGAAAACGGCGTCAGCAAAGCGCTATCACCTTCTAAGACCAGTTACTCTCAGGGGCCAGCCTGAGAAGTTCAACGCACTGTTGCAAAATGAGAAAAACAAAGCAGTGTACAGAGGGTCTCAGAACTAAATTCAAAAACCTTTTAAATTCTGATTTTCTGTCTCTCCTAATTTTGCAGGGGTCTACTTCATTCCCAAATGTCCTTCCTGGGTGAAATAAAACAACTGGCAATCCTATGTTGGCCTGCAGCACTTTCGGGGAAATTTTACTGCCCAGGAAAATCAGAATTCTGGTCTAGACCACCTTACTGCTACTTTTCCTCCATTTAAAATACCAAATTTGGCGAATTTTTAAATAAATATGTAAAAGGCTTAAGATATGTGACTCAACGTTTAGGTAAGAAATTTAATTCTTAGAGCATTATTTTAATATCCAGTAGGCAATTTGACAAATGATGATAGAGCCACAGAGAAAGTCAATTGCATTGATACCATAGATCAGTAACATCACTGTTTTCACAGGGCTGTAGGGAGGATCAAATTAGATACGCAGGAAAGGGCGTCATGATTCTGATCTATTAGAAATGTCACAACACAAAGTAAATATGAATCTCAAGGCAAGCTAAGGAACAAGACAGTTAGCTGGAATTCACTGTAGCCCCTGCCCCTGACCTCTTGCTGACTAGCTGTGCCACAGCGGCTAAGCTGTTTACCTTTCTGAACCTTTCCTTCCTCATCTGTAAAATGGGGATAACTTTCAGCATTGTTGTGAGGATTAGAAAGAGTGCTTTTGCTGGTATATAGTAAATGCTCAACAGATTGTAGCTACTAATAGAACGCTGTGTTTTATATGTCTAACAACTAAATTACTTTGGCAGAGCCTAAATCAAGAGCCCAGGCTCCTCAATATTAATCTAGTGTTTTTTTCTAGAATGCAAAGCTGCTGGAGTAGGGTTGGGTGCTGTCTGGTAAAACCATTTCAATCCAAACAAAATTAGCAGCTAGCTTCCAACTATCACATAGAAATAAAACAAAGGTTGACAAACACATAATTTCATGGGTTTGTTTTTTTATATGCTAGTTGTGAATTTCTACAGCCAATTAGTTCTTTTTTTCCATTTTCAAACTTCAAAACGCTGTATTTGAAGCTTCAAAAAATTTCCCCTGCTGTATTTTTTAAAGAACCTGTCAATTATGCTGTCTATATCAGACTAAGTAACTCAATCCCATGAATACAAGATACCATTTGAAAATAATATTCCACCTAGACAATTTCCATTAGTTAATTATTAAAAAGTCTTATTAGCTTTTCTTATTCTGGTGAATTTTGTGTGTCTTATAAACCAAATCAACTTCTGATCTGATTAGTAATTTTTAAAAAATCAACATTCTGCTCATTTAGTTTTACAAAATAGGTTCATTATCTCAAATCCCTCGGGATTTTCACTACAATCTTTTACAGAAGGTCCAGGTGAGTCTGATTCACTTTAAAAAGGCACTTTGGAGGCATCTTCTTCTAGCCTCTGAATTATACAGGCCATCACTTTAGTGAAGCACCTTGGTCTGCGTATGCTCAGACTCTTAGCCTCCCTGGTGCAAGGTGCAAGGTATTTTGCAGACCCTGCTGTCATGAGCAGAGCGCATCTGCAAGCCCAGACGGGTAAGGGTAGGTGCTGCCGTGGAAGAGAATCTTTCTGTGTGTAAATCTGACTATACTACATGGAGCTGAAACTCGACAAACTGGCCCCAGAAGAACCTCTGAGTTAACTGCTCTGATGGCAGGCATTCAGGTGAGGTAACCACAATTCTACACCACGCCCAGTGCCATATTTAAGTCGCATTTTTCTAAAGGAACTTGAGGAATGCATTTGTTTACAGCACTCCAATGGGGAGGAAGCCTCCCCTAACCAGTCCTCCCCCTATCTTTGGTTGGAGGGGCTCCCCAAATATTCTGTACACATCTCTACCCTTGGATCATCTTGTTCCCCAGGACTCTGTGCCATATCTGGGAAGATTATGTCCTATGCACCACTGAGTCCCCAGTGGGTAGCACAACACCCAAAACACATTAAGTGCTCATTAAGTGATCTGATAAGTGGAAGGAAAAAGCAATTCAGAGGCAGAGCTTGAAGGGGGTTAATTAGCTTTCTTAAAGTGCCTTCACACTCTGGATCAGACCAGAAGTTATCATCTTTCTCTCAACTTCCCACAATTAATAAACACTTTCCAAGCCAAGTACTGTAGGCTACATATGGAGGAAACAAAAATGAGCTAGACAGGAATCCAACTGCACAAGGAACCTCAAAATGGTAGTTGTGGAAAAGAATATGTGGATGTTTAAGTGTATGTATTTATGTTTGTTTGTTAAGAGGACAGAGGAAGAAAAGGTCTGGTTTCCTTGCCTCCCACTTTCTTCCTCATTCCTAAATATCCTATGGAATCCTGGCCAATGAGTTTCACTGCCTCCGTGCCAAAGCTGTACTCAGAGACTTTATGGCTGCAGTTGCTGTAGGATAAGGTCCACATTCCTCGGCATGGCAGTCAAGGTCTTGAAGCATTCATTCCTGATGTCCCCTAACAAAGTCTTTTGCAGAATGTGGGGGTGCTGCTCCACTGTGGCCCCCGGTTAGAAAACGCTTCTCCATCTCCCCTCTGCCCCACTCTAAAGCACACCTCTGCTCATCTATCTCTTATCTTACTTCCATCCACCCAAGCCCTGTTACCCACCCATTCATTAGTGCCTGTTCCGATTTCTCTTCATCACATGTTTTTATACATTTAAAGTGTGGAGCCATAACAGATGGTAAATCTGAACTGCTTTTAACTCTTTTAGTTACGTCAGGTACTAAAGTAACAGTATAAACCCTCATTATACGATCCAAGACTGAATATTTGAAACAGGTATAGTTATGCTACTGAATTTTAATATCAAGGTCCCAAGGCCAATATTTAAAAACAAACAGGACACAGAGAGTACAAGTATTTCCAAAGTGATCTATTCCCAAAAAAGCTTTAAGGGAAACAAATTCTCACAAACAAAACAAAAAGACAGTATAAAATTTGGGGGATTAATTTTCTATTAAGACATTTTAAATGTAGTATTTTTTTGTTACATGGAAATTTAAAACCAATTCATTCCCAAATTGAACCGCTTTGGAACTACCCCTAGCTACAATACTAAATATATATACAAAAATGAGGAATGATACTTTTAATTCTGAATTTCAAATTTAAATACTATTCAATGTTTTTTGTACTTCCCCTCCTTGCCTACCAATTAATGTGACTGACCTTTATTTTGAAGAACCACCTCATCTATGGGTTTCCCTCAGCTTTGACAGCTTTTAAGTGGTTTTCCATGGAAACAACTGTTACTCACACCCACCTGACAAACCTATACTAAGTCCTGGACATTTGACTTCATGAAAAAATTTCCCCTGCAGTTTCAATTTTAGGTGCTGAGGACACTATACTTCCTGACTGGAGTGTTACTGTATTACATCACTGTTGTACTTCACAGTAGCTGGGAGGCACTGGAGGACTTGTCCCCACTTTTGTGAGTCCCTGCGTTGAGGTCGTGGACAAGGACAAGTACAGCCGAAGTCCCTCTGCCCTGCCTTCAGAGTTAAGGCAAGAAATGTTGTGTCATTTTAGACTTACTATTCTCCATAGGTGCTCCGCAGGGATTTTTAAACTTCGTTATTTTAGCGCATGATAAAAGAGAGTTCAAAATTAGAAAATAAACCCTGGTTTACTGTAGAAATACTCTTCGCGAGGCAAAGCTAAGGCACCAAAATTCACTATAGATGACCCACTTTGGCTTCTAGCCAGGGGCACAGCTTCACTATAATACATACCTGCTGCCCACCTCGCACGACCTTTTTCTTGGGTGAATACTATAAGGGCTGGGAGTTTCCGTGGAGAGATGCTCAGTGTCCCAGAGCTGAAAGGGACCAATGCATCAATCACCCTGGCCTCAGGACAGCCCCTGGAGGGTGCGAGAGGGGACGCTGAGACGCTCCGACTGGGGCCGTGCGAGAGGTTTGTGCCAGCAGGCTCCAAGGGCAAGTACGCGTGGAGATTACACCAAAATCTCTCCGTCTGGCTTTGGGAATAGGATCGAAGGGCTTCCAAGGGGCCGCCGCCCCCTCCCCCTAGATTTCACCGAGAGGCCCATCCACCAAATGCAAGGCTATCCAAGGCCATATAGTTGGAGAAAGGATAACAGGCGATGAGAACGAGGGCGACAGAGAAAGCGCCGACGGCAGGAGGGCCCAGCCCCAGAGCCCTTACCCACGGTGGACTTGCAGGCCTCGCAGAAGGTGTCGTCGGTGAAGCGCTCCATCAGGCTGGTCTTGCCCACGCCGCGGGAGCCGATGATGATGACCTGCAGCTTGAAGTCAGCCGGCCTGGGGGGCTGCTTCCTCCGGCGGGCCTGGCCACCCGACAGCGCCGGGGAGCCCGCGCCCAGACCACCGCCGCCCCCGGCCCGCCTCTGCAGCGCGGTGCCCGGATCCATGCACGCATACGGCTCCCGCTCGGCCCGCCGCCCGCAGCTGCCCGACCCCGGGCCGCGCGCCCCGGGCTCCGGCGCCCCCTGGGCCTCCGCCGTGCGCCGGGGGTCGGCCCGGAGCTCGGCGTCCGCCCGCTCGAGCGGCCCCGGTGGCCCGTGGGCTCCGCGCTGCAGCTGCGCCGCTGGCCGGCTCCCCGCGTCCCCGTCCACGCCGCTGCCGCCGCTACCGCCGCCGCCGCCGCCGCCGCCGCCGCCGCCGCCAGGAGAGGAGGAAGGGAAGCAGCTACTCCGCAGCAGCGGCAGCAGCATCCCGGACGAGGAGGGGCAGGAAGCGCAGGCGCGGGGAGGGTGGGCGGAGCGGCTGGGCTCGCGCCGGGCGGGAGGTCCGGCGCACGCGCGCCCCTTGCGGGCAGGAGGACCGCCGGTCCTGCGCGCCTCTGCCGCTGCCCACCTCGCTTCACCTCCTACGCTTCCTTGTACCCCTTCTGCTCTGCTTCCACTGCGTGCAGCTTGCCACCTCTTTTTTCTTCTTTTTCTTTCTGTCGGCTCTTTTGTTTTCCCTTTCTCTTCTACATTCCCCCTTCTCCCTGCTTTCACTGAGCAGTCCTAAGACACCATACCCGTTTATTAGCCATCTCTTCCCCAAATCTATTACGCTCTCAAAATACTGACTCCCAAACCACTGCCGCAATTCACAATGTTGCCAGGACGCCCGCCAAGTCCCTTAGCCAAGTCTCCACCGTCACACCTGGCCAACTTGGGGCTCCTGTCAAGACCCGCTCTCGAGCACACCCCCACTTGCTGGTAGAAGCCCCGCGCACCTCTGATTGGTCTTGCCCTAGCATGTGTGACTTCCATTTTCCACATGAAATACACGAAATCAATTATTTTTAGCCCTGATTGCTGCCTCATTCAAAGTTAGGAAGTTTTTGTTTTGTTTAACTTTAAAAATAATGGCCTGCTCCTTGGGGGAAACAAATGAGTTAGAACTCAAACTGTAGTAAGAAACTCCAATATTGAAAGTCCAGAAGTTTAGGAATTATGGACTCAGTATATTTTGCCATTTCTATTTGAAAGGATTTAAGGATACAGAAAATCCCTGCTCTGATTCCTTGCCAAGGATTTGTTTAGCAATTTCCTCAGTGTGAACCTGAGCACCTCAGAACACAAGGTTCTAAACATGATAGGAGCTGGCACATTTGCGGAGAATGATCACGTAACCCACCAATTTCAGCTGTATTTAGAACTGGGTTTAGTAATGCATACCACATGTGGATGTTATCCTCCAAAACTGATTTGTATAACTCTAGCATTACCCACAAAGTAAATTGGAAGTTTACAGTTATAAGAGAATTCTTAGCTTTCCAAAAGCAATCACAATAGAAATCTTTTCAGTAGTTCTAGGGATATTTAAAATATTATTGGATCTCTGTTATTTTAAACACAGCTCCGTCACTTAAAATCAGGGAACCACTCTGAGCTGTGGATTTCTCTGTTCTTCTACAGGAATGAGGGTAGTGCCCCTCTTGCCATTTAGTGTTGTCAGGAAATAAATCAACTAATAATCTATGCAAAGTCTGTTGTAAACCATAACTAGGTGTGTAAATGTAAGGAATTAAAGAAACTGATTTATGCATGACTCTTTGGGAATACGACGATTTCACACAGCAAAACACATCTGCAAAGGTAATCTCAAGATTTTTAATTAGGTCCGTTCTGATTTATAGCACTGCCTGTCCTAACAGGCAGATGAGGGTGGCATGGCTCTCGGCGATGAAGATGCTCTTGCCCAAAATAAAATATCTTCCTCATAAAGCAGCTCAGTCATTTCTTCTACTATAATAATTAATGGGTTAAATAGTAGAGGTTTGTGTAGTACCTCCAGAGGGCACAGTTAAAATTCATATATGCTGCTTTACACAAATCTGTCACTACCTAATGTTCCATTATAAAGAACTGTACCAGATACATAGTACAATTCAGCAAATATTTGTGAAAGAATGAATGACATTATCAGAGACATTCATGTTGATGAAGTTAGTTGGCTTCTCCGACTCTGTCCTAAATACAGGTTGTGAAATAAAGGGGATACCCCACAGCCCTACTCCCCACCTCGAATTCCTTCCTACCATTTTGCTAGTCCCCCTTTCTTCACTATCATCTCAACACGATCGTCACCACCTAAGACAGAGAGGTTGCAACTTTTTCAAAAGGCTGGAACTGGAAGAGGTTGTAGAGTAAAAAACAAAGAGTCAAGGACAGAATCTAGGGATCACTGATATTAACAAGAGAGGCAAAAGAAGAGAGGCTTCTTCTCAGGAAGTGAGGGAGGAATCTGGATATAATGGGGTACAGAGAAGTGGGAGGATTGTGGTTTACAAAGGTGGAAATGATCAAGAGTCAAATATTACATAACAGATAAGTAGAATAAATACAGGTACTTCTCGCTTTGCATGGCATTGAGGGACCATAAAAATAAACATGAAAGCTCAAGGAGTGAAAATGATCTTCATAATCAATGAGGAAAATATGATTGTTCCATGACCTTTACAAATTTTTGTCAAAACATTGGGAACACTCTAATTTTGGGGTTATAAATGTACAAAAAAATGAAAAAATAGTAAAACTAGTATTTATTTAGGACACTAACTTAAAACATCAGAAATGTTGAGAATTAAAGTGTTTTATATCTTTGTAGAAAACTTCTCAAGAATAGCTTGAGCAGTGCCTGTCTTCTTGTCATATCACTTACAGTAAGGAGTAGACATCTTTTCTATGCCGTGGTGAATTGTCATACTCCTTTGTAAGTTTGGATCTGCTTCCAACACTTTATTCTTTGAGCTTTCAATGTTATGAAATATCTCCAAAAGTTCATTTAATGTCACATTTTTTCCTGGCATCACTTCCTCTGGATCATCTTAATCCTTTTCATCACAACTGTTTTGCTCCTTTATGTTGATAAGCTGGTCTTTACTTAGTTCCTCTGTCTGCACATCTAAAATCTCTTGGAAGCTGGCAGAGTCACCAGTCCCCTGGTCAGCTGGTTCTTCTATAACTTCACTTATGTAGATTAGAATTTTACTTTCAGCATTATCACTTTTTGTTTCTTTGCTGTATTTCATCTTTGTTGGCCAGTTTCCTCTTTTGACTATCCATTTTTGTAGAACGTCTTATGGGTTTAGCACTGGGAGATGAGGAGGTGACACAGTGACACTTTGCTGGCTGTGTGGGAACTGAATAACACAGTGACCAGTTACCAACAGACTTTGAAAGGAGTGATGTTGTAATGGAGAATCTGACTCCATTTTTAAATGTTTTTGACTGCTAACATCTTTTAAACCTTGTGTCCAACATCTGGGCAAACTGATTAGAAAGCCCAGGTACTCCTTCCTTTGGCACTGGTGGGAGATTCAAACGAGGCAAGCCCCTGCCTACACGCAGGAGCTCTCACCCTAGCCCACCCCCTGAGCACACTAACCTCGAACTAGTCTCCTCCCCTCTGCTCTCAAAGGATTTTCGAACTGGCTTGGGAGCCTACCCTGTCCTCCTCAGAAAGCTTCAATTATGTAAATAACAAGCACACACTCTTGCTGAGTGCATGGTGTTATCAGTCTTGATATCCATACCAGGCTTTGGTGGGTGTCCATCCTGTTCTTCAGTATGTCCATGACAGACATGGTGGTCACTGATTAAGATGCACACGTGGTATTTATGCGGTGATCTCTGGACTGAAGAGCTAGCTGTGAAGTTTGTACTTTATGCAATTGCTCATAGTTAATATACCACTGTAAGGGAAATTTGAACCACTGGGGAAATGGTGCTGTTTAACAAAATTGTGGTAACTGAAATTTCTGCTTATCAGAACCACACAGGGAGGACTGTCTGTATTGAAAAGCATTCATTACAACGAGGGTGGTATTCAGACTGCATTATTCTTCTCTGCTAACAGAACTCTGAATTTTGTCAAGATACTCATATTGCTCTGTGAAGTCATGTGCTTCAGATAAAACTTGCCCAAGCATCAGGAGCAGGGAGAGAATGTTGATTTATCTATGCCAATCACTCAGATTCTATTCTCCTTGTCAGTAATTGGCTTAGGAAATGACAGATGACCAAAATCTGGTCAATGACACATACAGGGAAATCTTGGGGAGGATAGATCTTCTGCAAAAAAGTCTTAGCTCTTCAAAAAAGACCCAAGGAAGAGAGAGCCCATTTTCTGCTTCTGACCCTTTGTGTGAAGGGCATAATGCTTATAGGGGTTGCTGCCATCTTGTAATCTTGAGGAGAGCTAGTTGACAGGTTGTAGATGGCTGAGAGGAAGGATGAAAAGACCTGGCACTTTGATGTGATTGTGAAGTCAATGAATTAATCAGCCATGGAGATGACCCCTGCTCCTAGGCCTATTACCATAAAAGTGACTATACATTTCCTTGTTGTTTAAGCATTTGAGTTAGGTTTTTTCGTATTTGGAGCTGAAAGAATCCTGATAAATATAGGAATACATCCTTAAAAGTATGACATTATAGAGGTAAGCTTGAATCAGCCCCAATCTTTTTTAACGAATGTAACCCACAAGCTTTGTTACTTTTATTATAAGTAACAAATTATTTGTGATATGCCTGACAACTGATCACCACACACAAGTGTTTCATAGTACGCAGCTGAGAACTGGGCTATGTATTATTTATGAAGGGAAGTCAGCAGATAGGAGTAGATAGAAAAGAATACTAAATTCAATATAGGTCCCAATATTGGAAATCAATGTAACATTCTATTGGATATGGAGACTGATACAAAAAAGCATCGTAAATAAACTCAGGGTGGATCCCACTTTTGTGGGGCTTGAAGCTTTTACAGTTTTGATGTCCCTCTTTAATAAAATAAATTTCAAATTACAAATACAAAACCACAAAGAACTGTGAAGAGCCCGAGATGTTACCTAACTTGCAAGCTGACAAGTTAGCCTGCCCCAGTTTCACGGATGCTGGCAGTAGATACGAAGCTCCTGGGTCAGAGGCATAGAGACATAGAGAGGCAAGCAGGTCTCAATCTTGTTCCTGCCAAGGCATATTTTTCCTAGTGTTATTGAGATATAATTGACATGTAACCCTGTATTACTCCAAGGTGTACAACATATTTGATATATGTACATATATGATATATGTACATATATGTACATATATGATATATGTTCATATATGTACAACATATATGAATATGAATACATGATTTGATATATGAATATATTGAGAAATGATTACCACAGTAAGTTTAGTTAACATGAGTTGCCTCACATAGTTACAAATTTTTTTCTTGTGATGAGAACTTTTAAGATCTACTCTCTTAGCACATTTCAAATATTCAACACAGTATTGTTAACTATAGTCACTGTGCTGTACATTAGATTCCGATGACTTATATTATAACTAAGTTTGTACCTTTTGACCCTCTTCACACGTTTTGCACTTCCCCTAATGCCAACCTCTGACAACCACCAATCAGTTGTCTGTATCTATGAGTTAGACTTTTTTTAGATTCCACATATAACTGAGATCATACATTATTTGTCTTTATCTCATTTAGCATAATGCCCTCAAGGTCCATGCATGTTGTTGCAAATAGCAGGATTTCCTTCTTTTTAAAGGCTGAATAATAATATTCCATTCTATATATATATATATATGTATGTATATATATATATATACATATATATATATATATACATACATATATATATATATATAGTGTGATCACACGTTTTCTTAATTTATCCATTGATGGACACTTAGGTTGTGTCCATGTTTTGGCTATTGTAAATAATGCTGCATTGAACATGGGTGTGCATATCTTTTTGAGATGGTGATTTTATTTCTTTTGGATAAATACTCAGAAGTGGAATTGTTGGATCAGATGGCAATTCTATTTTCAATTTTTTGAGGAACCTCCATAATTTTTTTCCATAGAGGCTGCATCAATTTACATTCTTACCACATGTTATTAGTTTATTTTATTACTTTATTACTCACAGCACAATAGGCAACATGAGCTTCATATTCATCTCAGTTCCTTTTGTCCCCAGGTCCCACAGATGCTGTTGGATGAGACCAAGTGGATGATGCACACAGTTGGGTTTGCATTGCAGTTGAGGAATGTCAAGCTTGGAAAACCCCAGTCTTTAATGGGGCTGTGTAATGCAGGGCCTCAGGTCCCGCTCCCTGCACAAGAACGCAGGATATGGTGAGGCCAAAAAACAACAACAACAGAGCCATGGATAGGGGGCTCATACCACTATATTCTCGCTGGCAGCTCGTCGAGACACAAAAGCAAACATCCACCAGTACCCCAACGAGGGGTCTTCCTGCACCCCAGTCTCACTGGCAGCCAGGTGAGATATAGGAAGTAGGATCCACACAATCCGCAATCTGCAAGCCACGTTTACTAACCCCACTTGCTAGCAGCAATCCGCCGTCCACTTCTCTGCCAACAAACCAAACCCATTTTCCGGTGTAGCCATGCCAGTTACATTAGTGGCTAATGGCTAACTGGTTACAACTGATGGCCAACTAGTCACAGCTGATGGCCATCTACTACCCGAGCCAGCACCTTTCCACGTGAGGCCGAGAGTCTGGAAACTGCTCTTTGGGACTCTGTCCCCACAGGCTGCCAGCAAACCTGCCCAATATTTGCCAGGTGGGAGTCATTGTCTTTATTACACTGATCAGCAGACATATCTCCCCCTGCTCTGAGGTGAACAGAAACTCGTTCTTCCAAAGCTGTTCACCAAACAAACATCTGTGAGAAGATTGTCCTGAAGAAAAGCTGTCTGTGCCCCTGCTCTTAAGATGTGCAGAAATGTGAGAAACCCATGGAGAACTGTCTCCCAACAAAAATTAGGTAGAAAGTGAATGTTATTTCAAATGATAAAATAAATAACAGTTCATAAATTTTATAAAGCTGATAAATGTGCTGAACTGTCGTGTGGGGCGGTCTGCAGGGCCTCTAGTCCCACTCCCCACATAAGAATGCAGAATATGGCTAGGCCAAAAAGGAACACTCACGGAGCCATAGATAGGGGAGTCATACCACTATAGTCTCACTGGAAGCACTATAGTCTCACTGGAGGTTGGATCCACACAACCAGCAACCTGCTGTCCACTTCTTTGCCTGCCAACCAACCAACCGACTGACTAACCAACGCAGCAGCAGCAGTTATATCGGTGGCTAATTGGCTAACTAGTTACAGCTGACGGCCAACTAGCCACAGCTGACAGCCATCTACTACCCAAGCCAGCACCTTTCCACGTGAGGCTGAGAGCCTGGAAACTGCCCTCTGGGACTTTGTCCCCACACTCCACCCCTATGGGGTCTCGCCTCACAATCTACGTGACAAGCGTCTTCCACGAGGGTCCGTGTGCCATATTAGCCTATTGACACCTACGGACGAAAAGAAACAGTAGTTTTAGGAACCAACAATGGCAAATCCCTTCCATCTGGGAGGATACATGCTAGCTTTCTGTCCTGGGAAAGAAGGGTCGCTGCCACTGGCACCTTTCCTGGTTTGTGGTACCAGACCTTTATGGCAGTGCTTGGGGTCCCTTGAATAGTTTCAACATGTAACAGAACAGGGGACCCCATAATAGGCCATAGTGAGAGCACATAGCTTCCCTGCAAAATCATCCCCGTATCGTGACCTCCGTATACTACAGTCACTTGTGATGGTCACTCAGCCACCACCCCTGGCGTCACTTGCAAATCATGAGTCAAACTGGGCCCCCATGGGGCTATCAGGCCCAATCACCGACAGTGGGGGATTTTGACCTGCCAGGGCCAAGTCCATTGCTGCTGTTCCCCTGCTTTCAAGCATGTGGGGGCTGGCAACAAAATGTTTCCATTTCTGCCGTAGCCTGGTTTTAACAGAATCTCACTTGTGGTAACTTGTAATTGAATGGGAGCGGCTGTTCGATGTAGCAGAGCTTCTGATACGTGCCCTCCCTTCCGTGGTCTCTCATTCAGGATTCTCAAGACATCCTATAGACGCGAGGCCCAGTCACGCATTGTGGGAGGGTGTTTTGACACCCGGAGACTTTGTTTCAAAAGGCCCTTGTAGCGTTCAGTCATGCCAGCTGCTTGTGTGTTATATGGGGTATGAAACAACCATTGCACGTCCATCCTGGCAGCCCAGCGCTGCACTTCTTGACCCATAAAATGGGTACCCCTGTCACTTTCAATGACTTGGGGTGTCCATAGAGGGCGCACAGCCATGTTAGAGCAACCATTGTATGCCTCTGATCCGCAGCTGTACACAGCCAAGCAAACAACCCCATAGCAGTGTCCACTGCTGTAAATGCGTATATCGCATTGCGGGCCTTAGGCAAGGGTCCAATGTAATTCACTTGCCAGCGAGTGAGGGGCACTCTCCCTCACATAATATGCTGTGCCTCCCAGGGGAGCTTCCGCCTTTGGGGGTTGTCCTGGGCACAGACATAGTAGGCATCTATCTTCTGCCATTTCAAAGGCAGACCCCAGCGTCTGCTCACCTGCCACATGGTTCGGCTTCCAGCGTGCTGCAGTTTCCTATGCAGCCAATGGGCCACATCAGTGGCAGGAGCCCGTTCTAACCATCGGACCCGTGCTAGGGCATCTGCTTCATCATTACCTGGGGACACTAAGGGGAAGTGACCGGTAACATGCATTAGGGTCACCTCCTTTCTCTGCCCTAGGTCCCAGAGGTCCTGCCACATGGCTTGACTGCACAGTGGACGGTGTCCTACAAACCAGTTTTGGTGTTTCCATGTAGGGAGCCACAACGTTAGGCCCTGGAACACTACACAGCTGTCAGTACAAATAACTAAGGGCCCGGGGCTCATGGCTGATTACCATCCACACAGCCCATAGCTCAGCCCACTGGCTACTCTGGCCCGTCCCAGTATCAAACCAAATGGTGTCATTTGGTGTCTATTTTGGGCTGCACACCAATAGCCGTCCAAACGGCTGCAGCTCCTCGGCTAGAACCATCGGTAAACCAGGCATCCTCAGGTATTGGGGGCTGTCCTCTTTAGGGCGAGGGCTCCAAGTCCTCCCCTCTAGGCAGAGTGCTTGGCTTAGCCTGGGCTAAAAGCTCCACAGGCCCCAGGACCTGTTGTAGCTCTGTGCTCAAATGGCTTGAACTAAGGGTGCTATGTTGCTCCAAGTTGTCACCCCACTTGGCGAGGGTGGTGGTCTGTGCCACCCTGTTTTGGGTCCCTGGGTCCACGTATGGACCCACCCCTGGATGGGATAGGTTGTTCGAACCAACACTTGTGCCGTTCCTGTGATGGCTTCTGTGGCCACTAGGGCTGCATATACAGCAGCCAGCTGTTGTTTCTCTATTAGAGAGTAGTGGAACTCCGCTCCTTTCCATAATTGGGACCAAAATCCCACTGGCAACAGGAGACACTCCAGCCATTGCCAGAGGTCCCAACCGTACCCCTCTTGGGTTGCGTGAACATCAAGTTCAAATGGGCGGCTGGGGTCCACTACTTGCAGAGCCTGTGCCTGCTGCACTGCCCGTTTTGTGGCAACAAAGTCTTGCTCTATAGCCTTTGTCCAATCCCATGAGGGCTCCTTTTTATATCATGTTATACAAGGGCCTTGCCATTTGTGCTCAATGGGGTACAAAAGCCCGCCAATATCCTAGCAGACCCAAATACGTCTGCAGTTGGGAGACTTTGGTCGGCCGGGAAAAGGCTTGCATTTTGTCAATAATCGCTTCAGGTATGACCTTTGTCTTACCCAACCACACCACACCCAAAAACTTGATGGATAAGCCAGGGTCTTGGACCTTTTCCTCATTCACTGCCCAGCCACGTGACTTCAGTTGGCAGAGAAGAGAGGGAGCTGGTTGCTCTAAATCTGAAAGAGAATCAGATGTCAATAAAATATCACCGACATAAAGAAACAAGGCCACAGAGGATGGGCGATCCCACTGTGCCAAATCTTGGGCTATGAGCCCGTGGCAGATAGTGGGGCTGTACAAGTATCCTTGCGGACAGACTTGAAAAGTCCACTGCCGCCCGTCCCAAGTAAAAGCAAACTGCTCTTGACACTCGGGTGCAATGTCAATGGAGAAAAAAGCATTGGCCAAGTCCACTACATAATGATACGTTCCCAGGCAGACAGTCAGACGATCCATCAAATCGTGTATTGAAGGTACTGCCGCGAGCAAAGGTGGCGTCACCTTATTTAACTCCCTGTAGTCCACAGTCATTTGCTAAGTCCCATCTGGCTTCTTGACAGGCCATACTGGGGAGTTAAAGGGACTGTGTGTTGGCCTCACAATATGTGCCTTCTCCAATTCCAATATTGTACGACCAATCTCCTCCTGCCCTCCTGGCAGGCGGTATTGTCGCACTGTAACATGCGCCGGGGCTGTGGCAACACTTGAGGAGGGTGATGATCATGCTTGGGGACGGAACTCTCCTACCGATGTCTGTAAGCTGAGGCCATGTAGCATGTCCACCCCTAGAATATACTCCAGAACAGGGGAGACATAAACCTTGCAGGTATGAGGGGGAAGCCTTCCTATACCCAGTGGTAAGGAAACAGCTTTCACAGTCACAGTCTTTCCCCCGTAGCCATCAATGCAGATTGCTGGTCTGGGGAACAGTTCTGGGTTCCCATAAACAAGACTGCAGTCTGTGCCAGTGTCCAGTAGGGCCAAAACCCTCTCTCTGCACATTAGAAGGGGACCAATGTATGGACAGTTCCACATAGGGCCTCGGGTCCCCGCGTGGGTACCTTGGCCCCACCCCTAATCAAGCTGAAAGGAGTCGGCCTCAAGCGGCTGCATGAAGTCCTGGAGGGACACGGGTCGCGCTTTCCCAGACTTCTCCTTTAGGCTCAGCCGAAATTGCTGTTCCAGACCCAACTGTTTCCAAAGTTCCAACAAGAGTGCATTGGGTTGTCGGTCTATTTTTTTCCCCGATCGATCCTGCTGCCCTGAGATTGCGCCACATCTGTGCGCGTGTTACTCTCTGAGGCCTGCGACCTCACAACTGCTCGGACCTCCTGTCTTAACTTCCTTTGCCTCTGGATTTCAACATCCCCTAGGGTGGCCATGGCAATTGTAACTTCATGGATCCGCCGCCCCACATAGGGCGTAAGAATGGCAAGCAAGGATCCAAAAGCACTCGCAGGTGCAGTATCCAAAACCAGATCTCTCATGCTGGCTGTAAAAAGCTTGTCATCCGGCCCCCGCATATTAGGGTTGAAAATAGCATGTCTCATTCCCATTTCACGGATAATTTGAGTAAGTTCCATATATGACTGCCATTGAATCACAGTGTCTGGCACCTCGCCAGCCTGTCCCCATACTGTGTGTACCGCAGCAGTGAGCCACTCCATTAGAGAATGGTTGCCCTGGTCGTGGGCCAAACTATGGCAGTTCTGTAACCTTTGTCGCAGAGACGGATGCACTGTCACGAAAGCTAGCTTTTCCATCTCGCCTGGGGAGCAGAGAATGTTGTCTGCTCCCTCATCCCATAAACGTAATAGCCAAGCTGAGACTGGCTCTCCAGGGCTCTGTCTGTACCGCCTCCCCAGCTCCTGCAACTCAGTGGGAGTGTAAGGGGTATAGGTTGTGAACTCAGTCACAGCTGGGTTGCCGGCAGCAACACCCCCGGGGCCCAAATGTTGCTCATGTTTTACCCTTTGCTTCAAGATTGGCCGGGCTTGGGGGTTGGGAACTACATTGTCTCCACTGGCTTCCTCCGCCTCTGCCTCAGAGTCTCCACTGTGGGGCCCCTCTTCTAAGAGTTGGACCAGAGCTTCCAGTGCCTCCAATTGGGACACCTGGTCAGGCACCTGGGCCATTTCATGAAGCGCATTTTCTGTGTTGAGACTCAAGGCCGTGAGGAACATCCAGCCCACATGGCCTGCTGTAACCTTCGCCTCCTCCGGCAACTGCTCAGCCAAAACCTGCAGGGTCCTCTCCACGCTGGCTGGAGAGCCATCCATGTCCTCCCACCCCTCCTTGGGGGTCCAACTCCTGAGAACAGTGACCACTGGGCACCACACACTGTGTGAGGGCCACCTGTCCTCCTGTCCAGAGTCAGACTCCATTCCTACCTGGTCGGAATCATGCTCGCCATGCCAGGTGTCTGAGTGAGTGGGGGCTCCATGTAAGATGTCCATAACTCTAGGAGCCCACACCAGCAGCAGACCACCAAAAGGAAGATGACACTTGCTCTGGCCAACAGGGCGGCGTGCCATCCAGAGGTTTGAGTCTCCCAGGTAGACTGCGCCTCCCGTTCCTGGTATCGCTCCTCATGGGCCTCCCGAAACTAAGCTTTTACACGCACAAACTGCTCCACCATCCTTCGGTAGGCCTTGGCTGGCACCACACCCTGCTCACTGCGCCATTTGTTGTGTGGGGTGGCCTGTGGGGCCTCTGCTCCCGCTCCCCACATGAGAATGCAGGATATGGGTAGGCCAAAAAGGAACACCCACGGAGCCATAGATAGGGGAGTCATACCACTGTAGTCTCACTGGAGGCTGGATCCACACGACCTGCAACCTGCTGTCCGCTTCTCTGCTTGCCAGCCAACCAACCAACCGACCTACTAAACAACGCAGCCACAGCAGTTATATCAGTGGCTAATTGGCTAACTAGCCACAGCTGACGGCCATCTACTACCCGAGCCAGCACCTTTCCACGTGAGGCTGAGAGCCTGGAAACTGGTCTCCCGGCTCTGTCCCCACAGTTTGTTGGCTGCATACATTTGGTTATAACAATGATTTTGTAATACCATCTCTTACAGAGAAAATTGAAATGTGGTCTTTCCTTTAGCATGGGTGATTGGAATTTTTTATTTTTTGTTATTGATAGTAGGAATGTATAAAACATGCGACTTCATATGAAACATATTCTCTGTTTATAGTTCTGCTATTGGCTTATGTCTTACAAACATGGAAATTCTGATTCTTTCTCGCACCATTTTCATCCCAAAAGAAAACAAAATGCATGTGTTTATAATTATCTACATTCACTCTTCATTTACTGGAGAGAATTCCACTTCACGCAGGCATTGAAGAGGACCAAATTCTCCACTTAAAATTTTATGTTTCTGATGATTGGAAGAGTGTTCCACACATGAGCTTCTGCCTGGCTGCACCTGCCATTTCCCCTCCATTGCTCATATATTTTTAGTCCTGGTTTTAGGATGTGTTCTAATTGCAATACAACCTCTGAATATGAACCTCCGTGTCACAGCCCCACGTTAGTTGATGCAGTGGTCAGAAAGCTTATTCCTACCTACAATTATTAGCAGTAATTGACTATGTGTACATAAAAGTGACTTCAAATCACATAATATATCCCATTAAGCCTAAATTAAAAGTATGCCCCGTTCAATTTCCCCATAGGTGTGGCCACCTGACACATAGGTAAGTGTGATGGAGGGAGAGAAGGCATGGGAAGGGGCAACGGCTTTAACAAATCACAGTAAAATTACTCTCTTACAGGTTTTATAAACACTTGGTCATGTAAACACAGAGTGAGGGTGAGTGTTTATTCTTTAAGCTCCCTCTCTAGTGGATTACTGCAGGTTATCTCCATCTCCTCTTAGTGACATGTAATTTGCATATTTTATTGTACTTTATCAGTGTGTTAATTTTTTTCAACATGAAAATATTTTCAGTTGAAATTTTTATACATTCTTTTGCATTTGACCTGACTATATTTACCTGCATGACATGGCTCAACTTAACAATGTGCTTGTCTTCATTTTATTATTTAATAACATATCATTTGTGGGGACAGAGTCCCAGAGAGCAGTTTCCAGGCTCTCGGCCTCACGTGGAAAGGTGCTGGCTCAGTTATTAGATGGCCATCAGATGTAATCAGATGGCCATCCGCTGTGGCTGGGTGGCCATGAGCTGTTACCAGTGGCTAAGCTAGCAAGCACGGATTGCTGCTAGCAAGTGCGATTAGCAAGCGGATTGTGGATTGCAGATTGTGTTGATCCTACTTACTGTGTCTCGCCCGGCCTCCAGTGAGATAGGGGTGCAGGAAGACCCCTCGTTGGGATACTGGCGGATGTTTGCTTTCATGTCTCAACAAACCACTATAGAGAATATAGTGGTATGACTCCCCTATCTATGGTTCTGTTATTGTTCCTTTTTGGCCTCACCATATTCTGCATTCTTGTGCAGGGAGCGGGATCTGAGACCTTGCATTACACATTGCAAGTTATGATGCTTAATAAAGTGATCGTTAGAATGAATGTGTGTGTGTGGATTTCTTGTTTAGTACCTACCTGTCAGAAGATGGGAAATCTAGACATCCTAATAGTAGCTTATACAGTGCAGCCTACATCAAAATATTGCATTCCGAATTATGAAAAACATGTATACGCATACACACACGACATGTTGAAAATATTTTTTAAAGGTTTTTATTAAAAGGTAGCTAACATACAATATTATGTTAGTTTTAGGTGTACACCATAGTTATTCAACATTTATATACCTTAAAAATGATTACTATGATAAGTCCAGCAACCATGTGACACTACTATGCTATCACAATATTACTGACTATATTCCCTGTGCAGTTCATCACATCCCCATGACTTACCTGTTTTATTCCTAGAAATTTGAACCTCTTATTCCCTCACGTAGCCCCCACTTTTTAAATTTTTCTATTACAGTTGACATTCAATATATTTTATATTAATTTCAGGTGTACAGCATATAGTTAGACATTTATATAATTTAAGAAGTGATCCCCCTGACTAGTTTAGTACCCATCGGGCCCTATACACAGTTATTACCATATTATTAACCATATTCCCTATGCCTTAATTTACTCCCCCATGACTATTTTATTACTCTCAATTTGTACTTCTTAATCCCTTCCCTTTTTCACCCACCCCCAACCCTGCTCCTGTCTGCAAACCGTCAAAATGTTTCCTGCATCTATGAGTTTGTTTCTGTTTTGTTTGTTTGTTCATTTTGTTCTTTAGATTCCACATATAAGAGAAATCACATTGCATCTGTCTTTCTCTGTCTGACATACTCCATTCAGCTCAACACCCTCCAGGTCCATCCAGGCCATCACAGATAGCAGGAACCCATTCCTTCCCGCTGAGCAATATTCTATTGTATATATGTGCCACACCCTCTTTATCCATTCATCTATGTATGGACACCCAGGCTGCCTCCACATCTTGCCCATTGTAAACAATGCTGCAATGCACATGGATGCATTCGTTCCCTTGAAGTAACGTTTTGGGTTTCTTAGGATAAATACCCAGAAGTGGGATTACTGGGTCCTTTTTTGTCTCTTGTTATAACCTTTATTTTAAAGTCTGTTTTGTTGGTATGAGTATTGCTACTCTTTTTTTTTTTTTTCATTTTCATGAAATGTCTTTTTCCCATCTCTTTACTTTCAGTCTATGTGTGCCTTTCAATCTGAAATGAGTTTCTTGTAGGCAGCATATGTAAGGGTCTTGTTTTCTTATGCATTCTGCAAGCCCATCTTTCGATTGGAGCATTTAATCCATTTCCATTGAAAGTAATTGTTGATAGATACGTAGTTATTTCCATTTCATTATTCGTATTTATGATTTTTTTTGTGTTAAAGAAGTCCCTCTCAGATTCCTTGTAATTCTGCTTTAGTGTTGATGAACTCCTTTAGCTATTTTTTTGTGTGTGGGAAACTCTTTATCTGTCCGTCGATTCTAAATGATAACTTTGCTGGGTAGAGTAATCTTCGTTGTAGGTCCTTTCTTTTCATCACTTTGAATATTTCCTGCCAATCCCTTCTGGCCTGCAAAGTTTCTGTTGAGAAATCAGCTGAAAATCTTTTGTAGGGTAACTAACCGCTTTTCTTTCGCTGCATTTAAGATTCTGTCTTTGTCTTTAGCTTTTGACATTTTAATATGATGTATCTTGGTGTGGACCTCTTTAGATTCATCTTGTTTGGAAGTCTCTGTGCTTCTTTGGCTTGTATATTTACTTCCTTTGCCAGGCTAGGGAAGTTTTCTATCATTATTTCTTCAAATAGGTTTTCAATTCCTTGCTCTCTCTCTTCTCCTCGTGGTATCCCTATGATGCAAATGTTGATATGGTTGATGTTGTCTAAGAGGTCCCTTAAACTATCTTCATTTTTTGGATTCATTTTTCTTTTTGCTGATCTATTTCGGTGCTTTCTGCTACCTTATCTCCTAAATTGCTGATTCAATCCTCTGCTTCATCTAACCTTCTTTTGATTCCCTCTAATGTATTCTTCATTTCAATTATCGTATTCATCATTTCTGATGGGTTCTTTTTTATGTTTTCTACCTCCAGATACTGCTTGTTTGGATTTTGTGAACCTTTGAGAGATTTTTAGGAAAATCTGCAGCATGAGCCAAGGCAGGCCATTTATACAGAAGGCCACTGGAAGCTGGTTGGGTGGTCCCAAAAGTTGGGTGTGGTAGGGCTTCAGGGAATCAGGGTGAACAAATAATATTAACCAGGTTGATGAAGACTCAGCTATGGCAGCTGCCTGCATCTGCATGCCGGGAGGGTGGAGATGCTCAACAAAGAAACAATGGCTCTGCTAGCTCCTCTGTTTGGAAGAAAGCTGCTCTGCCCGCAGCCCTTGCTCTAAAACCAGACAACTCACTTCCTCCCCATATGTCCCTGTCACCTTTCAAATTGCTGCCCAGCACTGGAACTCAGAGCAAGTGAGTCCATCAGTAGTAAGACTGTGCACAGGCCACCAAGAGGGTAGCTGCCCTCTGGCTCACTCAGTCACAATCTTTGCTGGTTTTCACAGCCAGAAGTTAGGGGAACTACTCTCCCCAGCACTGAAATCCTGGGTTGGGGACCCTGGTGTGTGGCTGGGACCCCTTGCTCCTCTGGGGAAGGGGGAAACTCTGCAGCTGAGATATCCCTCCTGACTTTCAATGGTCACATGTAGGTGTGGCATCAGCCTGTTTTGTGTCTCTGTCCCTCCTATCAGTCTTGTGGTGGCTTCTTCTGTATATCGTTAGTTTTAGACTTCTGTTCAGCTAGACTTTAGACAATTCTCAATGATATCTGTTCTGTAGTTTAGTTGTAACTTTGATATGATCCTGAGGTGAAATAAGGACCGTATTTCCCTGCTTCACCATTTTGACCAGCCACATGATGCTTTAAAAAAAAACACCAAAAAAACATAAGTGAGTACTTTCAAAGGGAACTATCTTTTGATCAAGATGTTTTAAATGTGAGCCTTTTTCTTCAAAAGAAATGAATATGGATGATATTCAAAGTTGTTTGTCTAAAGCTACTCAACTCTACCTAGGGAGTTTACTGAATTAGAATTCATTCCTTTATTTAATCAGAAGTTCAGTAATAGTCTATTCTTTTTTCATTAATTAGTGGTTTTTCTTTTTTAAAAGAATTAAATGTGTATTACCTACCTTCTCTTTCTCCTTTCCAACATCTCCTGCCGCCTTGTTAAGCAAATGAGCCAAAGATGGCCTTGGTATACTAGCCCTTAGGTTTGTTTATTTCTTCACAGGAGACTGAGACCTGTGAGCATAAAAGCCTGCTGGTACCACACTCAAATTTTTATACATACTGTAGTCATAGCCTAAATAAGCAAATTTTTAGCCATTTAGAGCCTGCTTTTTTCTGTGTGTGTGTGTGAAAGAAATAGATTTAGCCTCATGTATAAAGCAGTCAGCCTGCAGGACCATATACAGTAGTTGTGCAGAGTCCTGGAGGAACGTATCCCTCTAAAGGCAACTCAGAATAGGTAAGACATACCCTGAGATACTGTGCCTAACGTCGGCTAGCCATAGGTCAGATAAACCTGAGGCTATAAAGACCCCAACGTATTGCTGCCCTGTGAGTTTGATCCAGAGACTCACTGCCACGCTATCGAACAACGTGACCTGCACATGTAAGCCCTGCCCCCTCGGATTCCCTCATCCCCTGGGGAGTTCCCTTGCTCTCATCCTTTTCTGAGTGCTAGTTTCTTGCACAGTTGCCTTAGCATGGTCTCATGTCACAAGTAACTTCCCTGAATGCAATCCTGTCAAAGTGGCACTAGAGAAACTTGTATGTGCTACTGCCATCTGTGGTCATATCTTTTGCCTTGATGAACTCTGAAATTCTTCAAACCCACTATGCTCTTTTATCCAAAAGCGATCCTCTATTTTCCCTTGAGAAAGTCAAGTATCTAATCAGGACCGTGCAGCTCACATCACAAAATTCAGAAAGTGGGAACCACAGGGTGACTCCTAAATGTCTGTGAAGATAGCCTGTGATGGCAGGAATGCTAATGACAGCATTTTGGATTTGGCATATTATGTGGAAGTCAGAAGATAGTTTTCAATTGGAAGAAGCTTCAAGAAGGTTGAGCTTAGTCAAAATAAAAACCCAGAGAGTTACTTGGAAATTGTTGCTGCTTAGAATCTGTATATAGAAGTAGTGGTAACATTTCTGGTCCACACATTCTGGAAAATTACATAGCAGTTTTTGCTATAGCAGAATAATTATCTTTGTCAGGAGTATTTTGCCATGTATAATGTGCACTTTTTTGCCCAAATTTGTGAAGGAAACATAAGGATGCACATTATACATGGGAAGTACTAATTCCATATCTATATAAATGTTTTTAATTCCTTTTGTGCATATGAGCTAAAAGTGTAACTCTAGAAATCAATAATGATATCTGTGTGCAAAATAATACGCTGGAATATGGTAATCGGTTTTGTTGAACTTACGACGAACTTGCAACGACGAAGAGTTCTTGGCCTTCTATGATGCATAAATATCATAAATTTGTTACCAGTACATAAAATTTCCTGTACTTTGTATCTGTTCGGTGTTTCATAATTATTTGTTACATAAAATTTCTGTACCATACTAGGTTAAAAAAATAAATGCTAAAATTCCTTTATAATACAAAAATCAAGTACCTAAATGTACACAAATAAAAACTTGAATTAAAAAATTAAGACAAAAGATTTTTTTCCCTGAAAGTTTGCGCCAAAACGTGGGTGCTCATTATACTTGGGAGCACATTATACACAGCAAAATACTGTATTTGGTTGGAAGGAACAAAAATCTACTCAAATTATCACAAGTCAAAAGTTAGAATTTATAATCTTGTACCTCTAGAATGGGAGGTACAACCAGGCCCTACGAGGTGCTATGCTCAGGAACTGGAAAGTCATATGGTGAAGTTTTAACCCCCAGAATGTGACAATATTTGGAGATAGGGCCTTTACAGAGGTAATTAAGGTATAATGAAGTCATGTGAGTGAGCCCTAATCCAATATGACTGTTGTCATTATAAGAGGCCATTAGGACACAGACACACAAGGAGGGAAGATCTTGTGAGAACCCAGTGAGGAAACAACCATCTATAAGCCAAGGAGAGAGACCTCAGAAGAGACCCACCCTGCTGACACCTTGATTTCCAGCCTCTAGAACTGTGACAATGTATTTCTTTTGTTTAAGCCCTCCAATCTTGTGGCAGCCCTAGCAAACACATACACAGAGGTTACAAGGTCATGCATGAGTCCACCTCTGTGGAGCCCATAATTTCTTTTTTGCTCTTCTCAGTTCTATTGCTTCATTTATCTGCATCTACAGGTGAGTTTCTTTGACGTGATGCACATACAGCAAAGATTATCTCGCCAGCCTGGATTCTAGGTTTTCTCTCAGCTCCATTGCCTCAAACCAACTATCTGAAGTCTCCAAAAGAGAGAACCTGATTAACCTAGTTCGGTCAAACGTTCATTCTGGTATAACAAAAGCTGTAACTACTGGCAGAGGAGAGTCACATGTGCCAGTGTGGAAACCTGGCCCTCCCAATTTGCTTGAGATGTTGGTTATAAGTAACTGGTACAAGGCTGGGGGAGGCAGGCATCCCAAAGAGTGAGCTACTCTATTATTCTAAGCAAACCTTAGAGGCAAAAGTATAACTATCAGACAAAGCCAACACAATATAGCCTGTTGGGGCTGGAGCAAACTTCTTGTATCTCCTTCCTTTTAGCTGGTAAATGGACAGTAAAAGGAAATGGAGGGAGAACATGGCTTCAGCAGCTTATTCCAAAAAACCTGGATACCATTAGAAATATAAGAAGTTGGTGATAACTTTAACCAAAATCAGGGAAAGAGCAGGATTGAGTTACACCTACACACACACACACACACACACACACACACACACACACACACTTGTATACACACATACACTCACACACACCCCTCAGCTGTCATTTTGTGATTTTTCTTCCCTCTTTTATACTGTTCTTTCATTTTAAATGCAAACAAAATGCACACACATGGGAGCAGAGTGGAAAGGAAACATCCAGTGTGCTTTCTTTCTGTTGTGTTCCCTAAGAGTGGACACAGATCCCACATCTGAATAAACGTAGGCCTATGTTCTTGGAAAATTCTGGTTAAGCAAGTATATGTGCTGTTTTTCAAAAAAGGAAAATTAGAACATGTAAAGATATTCATTAATGTACTTAGTTTCAGATTACAGAAATTTAACTGTGACAATCTTTAGCAAAAAGGGGAAATTTATTTTCAGGATATGGGCACCTCACAAAAAAAACCACAGAGAGAAATGCAAGTGGACCACGGGAATGAATCAGAACCAGAGACTCAAATGCTGTTAGGATCGTCTCTGGCCTTTCAGCTATGCCTCTCTCCGGTGTCAGTTTCACTGGTTATCTCCTGTTCTCTCTCTGTGTTCCTCAGTTCCAAGAAGAGGAAAAGGCTGTTATCTGCAGCAACCAGAAAGAAAGAATATAAACTTACACATCTTTGTTCTATTGCCAAATTCCCAGGGAAGACCTCTGATTGTTCTGGCATGGATCTGTATTTCTTCTTTTGACCAATGGAGAGTGGCACTGTAAGTTGGCATCACCTAAGAACAGTGCAGCTCTGTCGTAACCAGATTCACAGACAGGTGGCCGATTCCAGAAAAGTGCAGACACGTGGTTGGGATGGTGAGGGCAGTGAGCTGGGGAGACAGAATTATAGCTGTCTGCTTCCACGGACGGGCAAAAAAGAGGGGAAAGACCTATAATCACACCATTTAAATATAATAGTAGGAGCATTTGAATACCCTCTCCCTCCTGTTTTTAACTGAGAAAGGACTCTTTTGATTCACACTTTAAGATAGAAATAGCGGTAGGATGTTGTGGATGTTTTTAAGTTCTTTTAATATTATTATGTAATTTCTAAATTCTTACAAGTCTACTTTTATCATTTGAAAAAATAACCTATATTTAAAAGTAATAAGAGAGATATTTCGGGAGACATCAAGTTTTTCAAATTTTGTTGAAAACTTTAAAATAATTTTACTGTATCTGTCAATAAAATTTACTCGGTGAGACTAGTTTTTCTCTATACCTAGATAAAAATTCAGGGAGATCTATGACTTTGCGGATTACTGTTAAGTAATATAAATTGTCTCATTACAGAAAGGAGCATTTCCAGGCCCCGGCAATTTTCTAAACTCAAACTTGAGTTAATTAAGGGGTCTCGTCTCTACCAGGTGGGACACCTACAGTTGGGGAAGGCGTTCTTTCTTTCCCAATTGAATGTTTTATTTCTTCCCAAACCCTCCAGTTTGCTAACCATGTCTCCTGACACCTGCAGGGTTGGGGCTTCCATGGGGTTAATGGGGAGACTAGAGTAGAAATGATACTGTCAAGAGTTGGCTGCTAGATCTCTGGTGCTGGCAGATGTTTAAGGCTGATTCTTTTTCTTTTGAGTGTTTGCAGAGGTGCCTCAGAGGTCTTTCTCCAGCCACCCATGTGGGTAGGCATCTCCCACTTGCAGTTCCCTAATTGGGGGAGATGATTTCCTTCTGGTTCATTGTATTTTGCTCAGAGCCATGGGAATCCAGCAATACCTGAGGCTCTTTGTCCCTCCAGGTGGTCCTCATGGATAAGACCTAGTCCACAATGGCTTTCTCACAGGTGGGCTCATGTCTGGCCCACAGGAAACATTCATGCCCCTTTTCTTGGGCATACAGACCTCCCACACAGCCTCCTCTCCCTCCCCTCAGCTATTGGCACAGCCAATACACCTCTCACATCTTAGATTCAAGTGGGAATCAGACACCAGTTTCCTGGGCCCCCATTGCATAGAACAAAAGCCAGGCTTTCCATGTGGTTCTCTTCATGCCTCTCTCAGCAGCTGGAGTTGAGGGCAAGTGTCCTCCGCCCTTACCCCCAGGGGCTGGGACTTAAAGCTCATTAACAGCTCTCCCTAAAAGTCCTACTCACACATCTCTCCAGTCTCCACACAGTCTGACCTTGATAAATGTGAGGGTTAAAGTTTCTCACTACCTACCCTAAAAGTTAACGTTCTCATTTGAAACCTCAGTTTGACCTATGGTCTTCCTCGTCTTAGGGTCTCAGCCAAACCTTGCATTTTGATATCTTATTATATATTGCAAAAGGTCTTCTTTTCTTTTCTTTAATTTAAGTAACTAACTATCTAACTAACTAACTAAATATTGACTCACCCCACAAAGCTGTTTTTTGTTTGGAAAATTTTAACATGTAACTATACTTTGTTCTCAATCCATCCATTCTTATATATTAGACATCTGAGGGGTTACTTCACACTTGGTTTAGAGTTAAAATTGGAAGTGACAATATCTTTCATTTATACGTTTCATTTATATAGCACTTTAGAGTTTAAAAAGTTCCAAATTGCTTATTTCTACACTCAGTTGTTCAGAATCAGGAGACAAAATAACTGTTAGAAAAAAGATGGAGCTATGAATAATGTATCCCTTTGTGTCCACTTCAAGCAAGTAAGCAACTGAGCAAGTACGCGTAAAGGATTTTACAACTTTGTAAGATTTGTACCTCAATTGAGATCACCATTTTATGGTTTGTTTAAAATGTTCTTCTGTATTTACTCATTGATAGTCATGGTGTTAAAAAATACCAAATTTTTCTTGTTCTTCCTTGAAAAGAGGCATTCAAATTTAAAGGTTAAACTCCATGATACCGTATTTTAATAACAAACATGTCCGCTGCTGTTAATGGAGTGAAATGACTGCTCTGCTGGCGATGCTGTCTTGCAAAGAGTGTTTCACACATGCGTCATAAGACCAAGTGAGGCTGCCCCAAGCAGGGTGCTTGCAAGAAGGTCAGAAGCCCAAGCCACTTGTCATCCAGACAATACATGTTGCTTTTACTGCTGCCTTAATTATATTTTCAAAGTCTGAAGTTATGGCTCCCCGCTGGGACTAGTCATTTTATCTGGAATAATGGTGTGGTAATGATAGAACTGTGGTTTTCTGCCACAAAAAAAGCCAGTTAAAAAAGAAAAAAATGTCACCTTTTCCTTTTCTTCCTTTTTCTCCTCCTTCACCCCCCCTCTCTCTTTATTTCCTTTTCTACAAAAACCATCCACTCCAACTTTAACCCAGCTAAATATGTCTATCTTAGCATTTGCCTGGTGACTGAGCATTTATGTTTCCCCACCGGGGAGAAAGAAGGCTAAAAGCCTTGGTAGTTACAGATGAAGTTCTGTCTGCCTTCTCTTGCAATCGTCCTTCCTCCTTGTGCCTGAGCAGGAAACACAGAAAGTCCCGTGCAGTCCTACCAGACACTCCAGACATGGTCCCTCACCACAGCAAGTCATCCAGCCTTTTTGAAGAAGTGGGTTACCTTCGTCTTTATCTCCTGAGGACTTCCTCAATTTCTTAGCTCTGGCTATATATTTAAGAAATTTCATGAGAGAAAATGGGCTTCTCTATCAACAATATGGCACCTATCTAAAGCCTCTTAGTCCTGGGAGTCTTCAGCCAGCGGCCTGTGCTGTATTCTTTAGTCTGTGTCAGGACAGATATCATTGACGCCTGTCATCTCCTCTAATCTGTGCCTGGGCACACTCTAGCAAACCTGACTCAGCAACACTTTTCCTTTCAGGGTTGTTAGGCATAGTAAAATCCAACCTTGCCACATCTTTTAATGTGACCTGGATCTTTTCATCCAATGTGGTTTTATCATTTAATTAATTTATTAGTTTCAGCAACCAACAGACATTATTGAATAAGTCTACCTGAAACTCCTATGTTAGCTGATAAGGAGGTAGAGAGAAGCATTACTGCCCTTAAAGAACTCACTGTCCTGTAGAGACTATGTCTCTTTCTGTATCTGTCCCCGAGCATGCTAAGTTTTCAGTTTCAGTGAATACCTGTGGAACCACTTCAAGTCCTCCTGGCTCCACACAGTGTTCCAATTACAGCTGCAGCCACCCACATGGTGCAGCCTCTGAACAGTTTTGTGAAGGAACAACCTGACAGTGTCTCGCATCTTGACAAGCCCATGTCAACAGCCTCTTCCTTCCTACCCCAGGGCTTCTCTGATGCCAACTTTGGTCCCTCCATGGGTACTTGCTTAGCACTTATGCCTGTGTAACCTGGACATGCAGGAGTTAACCCGGGTGGGACACCCTTGAAGAATGGGTGACAGGAACTCCCCCTTTTCATTGCTTGGCCAAGAAAGTAATCAGAAGCAATACTGCATCTTGGGAGATATTGCAGCAACTAGCACGGCCATCAAGGACAAAACATGTAGGGGTTTGAGCCCTATCATATCCTGTTCAATTTCCTGTTTAGTTCCTGTGCTACCAAGATGTATTATGGTAGGTTCCAGTGGATTAGTGCAAATTACACAAATGGTAGCCAATTGCAACGGCTGTCATACATACATATATACATACATACATTCATACATTTCTTGGAGCGCAGATTAGCTCCTCTTTTGGCACTTGACAGCAATTGATCTGGCAAATGAATTTCTCTCGATGCCGTCAGTGAGAAGAATAAAAGCAGTTTACTGTTATAGAGAAGTATACCAGTAATTTCTTGAGCTCTCCTATTTTCTGTCATAATTTACGTGAACTTTATTTATCTTGACATTCTACAAACAACCATGCTGGTCCACTCTATTGATAATATTATGTGAATTGGACCTTTTGCGTATAAACTGGCAAGATCTCTAGATGCTCTAGTGAAATACAAGTGTAGCTGATGAGGAGAGGTAAACGTCAAAAAGATGCAAGAATCTGACAATTTAGTAAAGATTTTAGAGATCTTATGGTTTGGGGAAAGAAGGGAAATCCCCTCTAAGGAAAAGGGGAAGTGGTTGCACCTTGCATCCTCTACCAGTTTTTTAAAAAAAGACAAGGCATTTGGTGAGACTGGATTTTGCAGACATAGCATATATCACATTTGGGAATACTACTCTGACTCATTCATTGGGTGGCTCAGAAGGCTACCAGTTTTAAGTAAGGCTCAGAGCAAGAGAGGGCTCTGCAGGAGGTCCAAGTTACCCTTGCATCATCCCATTTTACCCAGAAGAACTGACACCCATGGAGGTGTCCATGGGAAGTCCTTACATGGAGGTGTCCATGGGAAGAAATGTCATTCTGCAGCAGAGAACGACTTGCCATTTGAAATACAACTCCTGGTGTGCTACCAGGCCCTAGTAGAGACTGATTTCCTAACTAGAGATACCAAGTGTGTGTGGGACCAGAGCTGACTAACATGAGCTGGTGTTATCAGACCTACAATTTATAAGCTCAGAAGGTAATGCTACCTTCAAGATCAGCTAGAGCAGGCTCAGAAGATCCATGATTATAGAAACAGGTGGCCCAGAATCTCATGGAAACAATCTCTGTGACATCAATGCCTGTACCCCAATTCAAATCTGTGACTTAATGGGGATGGAGTGAGGGGGAGGAAGGGTTCCTATCATTAGCTGTCAGAAGAGGAAAAAAATCAGGTCAGGTTTACAGATAGTTTATAATGATATTTTGGTGCTAGGCATAAATGGATTGCTGCTACACTACAGCCCTGCTTTCCTTTTGGACAATGGTAAAAGAAATCCTCCCAGTGGGCAGAGCTGCAAGTGATATTCTTTTTTTTTTTTTCACTTGTGTGGAGACATCATCAGAGATATGGGTATACATAGATTCCTGGGCAGTGGCAAATGGCTTGACTGATTGATTGGGGGCCAGACAAGAACAAGACTTGGGCTCCATGTGAACTAGAGAAATTAAAGTCCTTTGAGATGTATAGATGGGCTAAAATAGTGGAGGGACACTGCATGAACAGATATAAAAACTAAGAAAGTATGATCTATACATTTAGAGATGAGATCCAGAGCTTGATCTGTGAACAGTCCTGTGTCATAACTTCCTGTTAGATAGCAGAAAATTTGGCTGCCTAATACCTACTGTCAGGGTAACAGGTTCCTGCCACTGAAAAATTGTTGCCTCAAGTGAACTATTTTCCCGTAGAGTGGTAGTTGACGTGGGATTTCATAGAGCTAACTGGAGAGGTTTTATGAACTGTTTTCTGCCTGCTTACAAATAAATGTTATTTTTTTTCAATATTTCTATGTGTGACAGAATCTGTTTTGAGTCTTGCTTTCATTATAATCTAACAGCAATGTTGTAGGTAATCTTCACACACCTTACATGATTTGGTGGCTACCATTATGTACTCAAAAGCTACCAAGAGTCCTGTATGACCATGTTAGCTTAGGAAGTTTGTGACACAAGTAACTGGGCAAGGAGTAGTGTCCTGGGCTTGAAATGGCCAAGGGGAGAGTGGGTGGGGCTGTCAGAGAAACTTGATGAATCCAAAGTATCCAGGAAAACTGGGGTTCATTAAAATTATTAGTCAAGATATGCACAAATTCCTAATTTATTACTATAAAATCAAAGTAATTAAAACAATGTAGGATTGGTATAGAGATAGACAAACAAATAAGGTAGAAAAAAGATCCCAGAAGCATGCATATGGACATTTAATTTGTGACAGTGGTGCACCATGGGGCAGTGAGAAAAGGACTGTGTTTTCAAAACACAAAGTTAAGGCAATTGGGCACCCATTTGGCCATAAAATGAAATTAGACAGACACACCCTTTCCCCCGCCATCTCACACCATCCATCAAAATAAATTTCAGGTGAATTATAGATTTAAATGGAAAGATAAAACTGTAAATGGCTTTTCAAGTTCATTAGGGAGAAAATCTTCATGACCTCAGAAAGGAAAGATTTCTCATACAGAACACAAAAAGTTCTATGCATACAGAAAAAGATTGATACTTTGACTACATTTAAAATGAGGAATATCTGTGTATCCAGAATATCTAAAACATAATTGTAAATCAATAAGAAAAAGATAGACACCCAATTGAAAAGTGGGCAAAAGACTTGAACATACATTTTACAAAAGAGGTATTTCAAATGTCCATGCTCATACGAAAAGGCGCTCAACCTCCTTGATAATCAGTGAAGTAGAAATTAAAGCCATGATGAAACACCACTGCACATTGATCAGATGGGCAACAGTGAACTCAGTGAACTTGAACTGCAATGTGCCCTCTGTCATTAATTTAAACACACACATCTCTTTTTCTGGACACTTTATTCTGTTCTAGAGACCCTCTATTTTACCTGGCCACAGAATAAATCTGTCTTCTGTTGGGATGAGAGAGGGGGAGTTTCCACTACACAGAATTAAGAAGGGGGTTGGAATCAGAGAAATGCAAATAAAAACCACAATGAGATACCACCTCAACAAGTGCTGGCGAGGATGTGGAGAAAAGGGTACCCTTGTGCACTGTTGGTGGGATTGCAGATTGGTGCAGCCACTATGGAAAACAGTATGGAGGTATCTCAAAAATCTGAAAATGGAACTACCCTATGATCCAGCAATTCCACTCCTAGGTGTCTATCCGGAGAAATCCAAAACACTAATTCAAAAAACTTTATGCACCCCTATGTTTATTGCAGCACTATACACAATAGCCAAGACATGGAAACAACTGAAGTGCCCATCGGTAGACGACTGGATTAAGAAACCGTGGTACATTTATACAATGGAGTATTACGCAGCCATAAAGAAGAAAGAAATCTTACCATTTGCAACAACATGGATGGACCTAGAGAACATTATGTTACGTGAAATAAGTCAGACAGAGAAAGACAAATACCATATGTCGTGAGGGAGTGCGGGGTGGCCTGCTGGGTCTCAGCTCCTGCTCCCCACATAAGAATGCAGGATATGGCTAGGCCAAAAAGGAACACCCACGGAGCCATAGGTAGGCGAGTCATACCACTATAGTCTCACTGGAGGCTGGATTCACATGACGCGCGACCTGCTGTCTGCTTTTCTGCTAACCGACCGACTCCTTGCTAACTGCACTCTGCCATCCTAACTGCAATCCGTGCTTGCCAGCCACCATCTTCTTGCTAGTCCTCCATTTTCTGCTAGCCTAGCCACAGCAGTTATATTAGTGGCCAATGGCTCACTGGTTACAGCTGACGGCCAACTACCCACAGCTGATGGTCATCCAATCACAGTTGATGGCCATTTACTACCCGAGTGAGCACCTTTCCACCGGAGTCCGAGAGCTTGGAAACTGCACTCCTGGCTCTGTCCCCACACCATATGATCTCACTTATATGTGGAATCTAAAGAAAAGAATAAATGAATGAACTAATCAGAAACAGTTTCAGAGACAGAGGAAAAACTGAGGGTTGCTAGATGGGAGGGGGGTGGGGATAAGGGGGAAGGTGAGGGGATTAGAAAGCACAGTCGGTAACCGCAAGATTGCCACAGGATCACGAAAGTTAATTTGGGGAACGTAATCAATAATGTCATAAAGATTTTGTAGGGACAAGATCCGATGGACATTTGTCTCGTAAGGAAGACCACCTCAGGGAAGATGTAGATGCCTGATCACTGCATTGTACCCCTGAAGCTGAACAATAATGAATGTCAACTACAAGTTTATATATATATATATATATATAGTTACAAGAAGTGGAGTACAGCATAAGGAATAGAGACAGTGGAAATGTAACGGCTGTGTGCGATGTCAAGGGATAGTGGATGGGGGAAAGGGGATTGACACAGTGTGAGGGATATAAATGATAAATGTTTAACTATTACATTGTTTTCTGCCCCAGAAACTAATAAAAAAAGAAAAAAAAGTTTAAATGAAAAAAAATAAACAAGTAAATAAAAAAATAATAAATATATAAAAACAAGAAGGGAGTTGGAATTTTTTTATTGTATTAAATATACAACCACTCTCATTTATTCCTATCTTATGCTGCAATTCCTGAGTCCTCTGGAAGATTCTTTGGTGTACTCTTGGCCTGTATTTGTAGGTTCTGCATCAATGGATTCAACCACCTTGGATTAAAAATATTTTAAAACAACATTATGTTTATTGCTGATGTGTACTATGTAGTTAGATCTACGATGATTGTTTCTGTACTGAACATGTACAGACCTTTTTTCCTTGTCATTATTTCCTAAACAATACAGTATAATAGCTATTTACATAGCATTTACGTGGTATTAAGTATTATAAGTAATCTAGAGACGATTTAAAGTATACACAGGTTGTGCGTAGCTTATGTGCAAATACTACGCCATTTTATATAAGGGACTTGAGCATCTGTAAACTCTGGTATCTGAGGGATCCTGCAACCAATCCCCCATGGATATCGAGGGATGATTGTATATCATGTTACTGCTCAGCTTTCTGCACTGCTGACTTAAGATTCTTCCTTGGTTTTACTGAGTCATTTCTCACTCTTCCATTTGCTTTTAGCATCCAAATTTTGTTGTCTTTTTTTTCATCCTTGAGGGATTATTCCTCAAAAAGAACCTTAACCCTTTATTATTGTCTTAGTGGGATTTCAGAAAGAAGAGACATATGTATATAAATTACTTTCCTATCTCTGAATAAATGTTTAGACGAATGCTTTTAAAGTAAGTCAAGAAAGAATCAAAATATGGTACCTCTGACTCAGTTTCTCATTGTAAACAGAATAAGAAAAAACTACATAAAAATAAAAAATAAATTATTTTATTATTCATTTAAATCAAATTTCCAGTCATTACTGTTTTCTTAGTTTCCCATTTCAGCCCTCACACATAGGAAAGCCTTGATGAGTGCCTGAGTCTCGTGTCAGAACCACACAAGAATAAGCCAGATTTTCTGATTACAGCCCTCAGGGTGGACTGTGATCACTCTTAGGGGGACCTTTTCTCTAGACTAAGTCAGAGAAAGTGAAGTTTTTCTTTACATGGAAATGTAGGGAGGTTGAAACTTTCTTCAAACTATGATTTGGATGTTTGCAGTACAAACGTAGTTTAGTTTTTTACTGACCTGGCCTGTCTGCATAGGGGAGGGAGACAAACTTTATTCAGTTCTATCCAGTCAACTTTGGAAATATTTAGTTGTTCCTTTCAATATATCCAGTCTAGGCAGACCTTTCTAGCCCCGGCTTTCTCTCCTTCTTCTCCAGAATTTCTGATCAGTGGAGGGGCTTCCAGTGGCTTCACAGAGGGGAGCCTTGGATCTCCTATGGTCTCTGATGTGGAAATCCATGATGAAGAACTCGGATCATCCATTCCTTTGGCCTACGTGATGCTTCTAGGAGGTATCAACAACCTCCTTTTGGCTGGCCAGGCTTTAACTTGCCTCTCACTGGTTAATGAAATCTGGGTCCAATTCCCAATGGGCCCCTAAATCTGCATAGTTTGTGGTGTGACTCAAAGACAAGGCTAATTCACAGTGTTCAGGCAGCTTCTTGAGCCATGTTGCTCCACCTGGTGCCCATGGAAAATATACCCCTCCCTCAGGTAAAACCTGTTAATATTTTACATACTTCTCATAAATAAAATAAGCAATTACTTAAAAAAATCATACAAATCAAATAAATGAACATGAAAATATAACATTTAAATGATCAATAATAATAAGTAGGAAGGCCAAGTCATTAGGCTACATGCAGGATTTTTATGGGTATGAAAATCTCTGCAGCAGTTCCAATCAATGCATGAATATTCCAGGATACCTTTTTCTGGAAATGATTATTCAGTTTTCTAGTGACATTGTAGATCTTGAGTAATTTTTTAAAACTTAATTTGGAGAAGCTGTATTGTCCACAGGTGACTGAAAATGGAAAAGTTAAATATACCTTGGGAGCTTCACAAATACTCAGAAATGTTTCTGGTAAATTACTGCTACAAATACATTGCAATGCTTCAATAGGGTCATATTAGGTATTAGAAAATCACGCAAATTTATGAGTTCTTCATATGGATATCCCATTAATTGCACATTCCTTGAACATTAATTGAACATTTTATCAGCCAATTTCAACTGTAAATTTAATATACTTGTAGGAATTAATTTTTATTATATTCTACAAATTATGTGTGACATACGAACAATGAAAAGTCTGTGATTTTTCAATATAACAAAACTTTCTTTTTAAGGATATTGTATCTAATATGGGAAAAAGAAAAATTAATTTGGAAATTTAGTTTTGAATGAGAATGATAGAATCTATAGTCAAAATGAGTGTTCTTCCTTTTTCTAGTATATTTTATTGTTTAAGTTGATTTCAGTGTCAGAAGACTGCAATTTGTTACACTTTAGTAACACTTCAAAATTCACTGCATTTTTCTTCAAAGAATTTCTTTTCTTTTTAAAAAGATTTTCATTAAAATATAGCTAATTGGGGTGGCTGCTTAGCTCAGTTGGTTAGAGCCCGGTGCTCATAACAAGGTTGCCGGTTCAATCCCTACATGGGCCACTGTGAGCTGCACCCTCCACAACTAGATTGTAACAACTACTTGACTTGGAGCTGATGGGTACTGGAAAAACATACTTTTAAAAAATATATGTATATCTAATATACAATATTATATTAATTTCAGGTGTACACCATAGTCATTCAACATTTATATACTTAAAATCATGATCACCACAATTCCAGCAACCATCTGGCACCATATTATGCTATCACAATGTTATTGATGATATTTCCTATGCCATACATTACATCTCCATGACTTATTTGTTATACACCTGGAAATTTGAAACTCTTATTCCCCTTCACCCTTTCCTCCCCTTTTCAATTACAGTTGACATTCAATATTATTTTATACTAATTTCAGGTGTACAGCATAATGGATAGACATCTATATAAGAAGTGATCCTCCTGACTAGTTTAGTACCCCCCGGCACTGAAAATCATTAATACCGTATTATTGACTGTATTCCCTATGCTTTACTTTACATCCCATGACTGTTTTGTAACTACCGATTTGTAATTCTTAATTCCTTCACCTTTTCACCCTGCCCCCCAACCCTCCTCCCATCACCCCGATAAATCAAGTATCCATCTGATACCATACAAAGTTGTTACAGTGTTATTGGCTGTATTCCTTATGCTATACCCTATATCCCCATGACTACTTTGTAACAACCAATTTGTACTTCTTAATCCCTTCCCTTTTTTCACCCAACCTCTCCCCCCAAATCTCCTCCCATCTGGCAATCATCAAAATGTTCTCTGTACCGATGAGGTTGTTTTTGTTTTGTTTGTTTGTTTATTTTGTTGTTTAGGTTCCACATATAAGCAAAATCTGTCTTTTTGCTTCTGTCTTTCTCTGTCTGACATAGTCCACTCAGCACAACACACGCCAACTCCATCCATGCTGCCACAGATGGCAAGAACCCATTCCCTTCCATGGCAGAGCAACATTCCATTTCATATATGCACAACCTACTCTTTAGCTATTCATCCATTGACAGGCACCCAGGCTACACCCACATCTTGGCCATTGTGAACAATACTGCAGTGAACATATGGAAGTACATTTCCTCTTGAAGTAGCGTTTTGGGTTTCTTAGGATAAATACCCAGAAGTGGGATCACTGGGTCCTTTTTTGTCTCTTGTTATAGCCTTTATTTTAAAATCTATTTTGTCTGGTGTAAGTATTGGTACCCCAGTTTATTTTTATTACTATTTTTTTCATTTCCATTTTCATAGAATATCTTTTTACTGTCCCTTTACTTTCAGTCTGTATGCGTCTTTCAATCTGAAGTGAGTCTCTTGGAAGCAGCATGTGTAAGGGTCTTGTTTTCTTAACCATTCAGCCACCCTATCTCTTGATTGGAGCATTTATTCCATTTACAATTAAAGTAATGTTGATAGATATGTAGTTATTGCCATTTTATTTTTCATATTTTTAAACTTTCATTTTTCATCTTAAAGAAATTTCTCTAAGATTTCTTGTAATATTGGTTTGGTGATGATTAACTCCTTTAGCTTTTTGTGGGAAGCTCTTTATCTCTCCCTTAATTTTAAATGATAGCCTTGCTTGGGAGAGTAGTCTTGGTTGCAGGCCTTCGTTTTTCAGAACTTTGAATATTTTCTGCCACTTCCTTCTGGCCTACAAAGTTTCTGTTGAGAAATCAACTGTCATTTCTATGGGGGCTCCCTCGTAGTTAACTAACTGCTTTTCTCTTTTTTTTTCTTTTTTTTTGTTTGTTTTTGTTTTTTAATTTATTGCGGTGACAATTGTTAGTAAAATTACATAGATTTCAGGTGTACAATTCTGTATTACATCATCTATAAATCCCATTGTGTGTTCACCACCCGGAGTCAGTTCTCCTTCCATCACCATATATTTGATCCCCCTTACCCTCACCTCCCACCGCCCAACCCCCTTACCCTCTGGTAACCACTAAACTATTGTCTGTGTCTATGGGTTTTTGTTTCTCATTTGTTTGTCTTGTTCTTTAGTTGCTTTTGGTTTATATACCACATATCAGCGAAATCATATGGTTCTCTGCTTTTTCTGTCTGACTTATTTCGCTTAGCATTATACACTCAAGATCCATCCATGTTGTCACAAATGGTCCTTTTTCATCTTTTCTAACTGCCAAATAGTATTCCATTGCGTATATATACCACAACTTCTTTATCCATTCATCTATCAAAGGACATTTTGGTTGTTTCCATGTCTTGGCCACCGTAAATAAAGCTGCAATGAACATTGGAGCACACGTGTCTTTAAGTATAAAAGTTTTCAGACTTTTTTTTTGGTAGATACCCAGGAGAGGGATTGCTGGATCGTATGGTAATTCTATTCAAAATTTTTTGAGAAACCTCCACACTGCCTTCCATAGCGGCTGCACCAGTCTGCATTCCCACCAACAGTGTATGAGGGTTCCTTTTTCTCCACAGCCTTTCCAACACTTGTTACTATGTGTCTTGTTGATGATAGCCATTCTGACTGGGGTGAGGTGATATCTCATTGTGGTTTTTATTTGCATTTCTCTGATGATTAGTGATGTTGAGCATTTTTTCATATGTCTATTTGCCATTTGTATGTCCTATTTGGAGAAATGTCTCTTCAGGTCCTCCGCCCATTTTTCAGTTGGGTTGTTCATTTTTTTGTTGTTGAGTTGCATGAGTTCCTCGTATATTTAGGTAACTAACTGCTTTTCTCTTGCTGTTTTTAAGATTCTCTCCTTGTCTTTAACCTTTAGTATTTTAATTATGATGTGTCTTGGTGTGGGCGTGTTTGTATTCTACTTATTTGGGACTCTCTGTGCTTTCTGGGCTTGTGTGTCTATTTCCTTCACCAGTTTAAGGAAGTTTTCAGTCATTATTTTTCAAATAGTTTCTCGATGCCTTGCTCCTTCTCTTCCTCTTCTGGTATTCCTTCTGGTATTTTCAGAGGCTCACCCCCCACCGCCATTTTGATCCTCTATTATTCATATTTTTGATCTTCATTTGTTTGTTTGTTTTCTCCTTTTTTCTGCTTAAAGAAGTCCTTTTAACATTTCTTGAAATACTGGTTTACTCTTTCTTGTCTAGAAAGTTCTTCGTCTCCTTCCTTCAATTTTAAATAATAGCCTTTGTTAAATGTTGCAGATGTTAAACTGAATGTTGTACCAAAGTCCCTTTAACTATCTTTTTTTAAAGTCCTTTTTCTTTTTGCTGTTCTGATTGGGCGTACCCTGCCATCTTGTCTTCTAAATCACTGATTCGATCCTCTGCTTCATCTAATGTGCTGTTGATTCTTTCTAGTGTATTCTTCATTTCAGTTATTGTATTTTTTAAATTTTGTTTCTGACTGGTTCTTTTTTATGGTTTCTATATCCTTCTTTATACTTATTATTTCTTTATTGAAATTTCACTAAGTTCCTTAAGCATTCTTATAATCAGTGTTTTAAACTCTGTCTCTGGTAGGTTGGTTGACTCCATTTCATATAGTTCTATGTCTGGAGGTTTCTCCTATTCTTTTATTTGGGATATGTTTCTTTATTTCCTCATTCTGGCTGCCTCTCTGTGTTTACTTCTATGTATTAGGTGGATCTCCTATGTCTCTCAGTCTTTGCTGAGTGGCATTGTAGTATGTGTCCTGTGTGGTCCAATAGTGTAGTCTCCCTTTTCTCCTGTGCATGTGTTCCAGGAGTTTTCCTTGAGTGTGTTGTGTGGGTTCTCCTGTTGTAGTTGAGTCTTGATTACTTTTGGAACATTGGTTGGTGGGATTGACTCCCTCTTTTACTGACTGTGAAGATTGGCTATGCCCACATTTTATGAGCTGCTGTGTGGGTGCTGACACCTCAAAGGGCAATTCACCTCCATGGGCTCTTGCACCTGTTGAGACCATCTGTTGTGTGGGGCAGGCTGCGGGGTCTCTGCTCCCGCTCCCCACATAAGAATGCAGGATATGGTGAGTCCAAAAAGGAAGACCCACGGAGCCATAGATAGGGGAGTCATACCACTATACTCTCGCTGGCGGCTAGGTTGGAGAAACAGGAAACAGGAGCCACACAATTTTCAACCCTCACTGTGGCGCTTGCAGGCTCAGCCACCATCTTCTTGCTAGCCCCCATTTTTTGCTAGCCTAGCCACGGCAGTTATATTAGTGCCCAATGCCTCACTGGTGACAGCTGACGGCCAGCTAGACACAGCTGATGGCCATTTGATCACAGTCGATGGCCATTTACTACCTGAGCCAGCCCCTTTCTATGTGAGGCCGAGAGCCTGGAAACTGCTTTTTGGGGCTCTGTCCCCACACCATCTTTTGAGTGTGGGCTAACTAGGTAGTGTTTTGGTGTGATCTTAAGCTGGCCTCTGGATGTGTTGTTTCTGGTGTCTGCTGGGAGGGGTTCCCATGCAGACCCATTTCAGCCTTGCCTGTGGCCGTCCCAGGGCTACCTTGTAGGAGCTACAAAGCTATATGTGGTTGGTTTCTGCCTGTGCTGGATCTGGTAGCATGTGGGGGTGGCTTCACTGAGACCTGAGGCCAGTTTTCACAAGTATTAGGCCTGGGTCAGCTTAGCATAAGGCCCAGGGCCTCCTACACCTGTTGCCACCTGCCAGCTATCCATAAGGTTCAGCTGTTGAAATAGCCTCCTTAGGTGCATGGGCCAGGATGCACTTGGTGTTGAGAGTTCCTCTGGTGATGCAGCACTAGCTGGAGTGTGGTGGCATCCCAAGGAGTTATGAAGCGTTGCCAGTGGATTTTACAAGGTCAATGCAGTTTTAGTTCTTGTACCAGTGCCTGGCTTTTGACCACTTTGCAAAATGCTCTGCGAACATTGCAGGCTAGTCACTGCTCACCTCAGGGCAGTCTCTGGGCTATGACCACTTCGAAAAATGCCCCGAGAAGCCCACAGCCATCCACCACTTGCCTTGGGCCTGCAGATTCCCGAGAGCCACCCAAGAGAGGCTGCAGCGCAAGTTGTGGCTATTGTTCACTACCAAAAGTTTCATGGGCAGCCACAGGTTATCTGCTGTGGTAAAAGGCTTCCACAATTTGTGGGGCCAGGCCAGCTGCCCAGGTGCCAACAGTACCCCCAGCAATATAGCACTAGGTGAGTGGGGCAAGGTTCCAGGGAACTACAGGTTGTGGGCAATGGTTTTTACAAAGAGTATGCAGTTTCGGTTCTTGTCCCAGTGCCAAGCTCATCACCACTTCACAAAAACACTTTAAGAACACCACAGCAAGCCACCACTCACCTCAGGGCTGCAGGTTCTCCAAGAGCCGCCCAAGAGAGGCTACAGGGCAGGTTGCGGCTCAGTGCCCACCACCAAAAGTTCCCCAGGCTGCTGCGGGTCAGTTGCTGCTATAAAAGGCTTCTGGAGATTGTGGGGGTGGGGTTGACTGCTCAGTAGATGAGAGTGTCCCCTGCAATGCAGTATTAACTGTGCGAGGTGGGGTCCCAGGGTGTCATCAAGGTTGGTTGCATGTACAGATTTTACCAGACCAGTGCAGTCTCAGATTTGGCCTTTTGGGGGAGCACTCAACATAGAAAAGATGTAGGCTACATGTGAGTTAGGTTTTACACAGGGATAATGGCTGCTAACCCTCCAGCCCTCACTCTGAGGCCACACAACTCAGTCTTTCCCTGTAAGTCTCTGGTGCCCCTCAAGTTGTCACCCCCTCCCCAGAGACCAGGTGGGTGTTTGCAAGGGAGTGAGTCTGTGTGCAGACCCTTTGGAGGGCGTCTGGGTTTCCAGCCACCTTCTGTATCACTGGGATGGGCAGACAGAGTCCTCACTGATTTCCCCTGCCAGATGTTGTGGGAACTCTTATTCTCAGCACAGGGCACCTGGGCTGGGGAGCCTGGTGTGGGGCTGGGTCCTCTCCCTCTTCCAGGAAGACATTCACCACCGAGGTGTCCCTCCCAGTGCTCAACCACTATCTGTGAGGTTTGGGTCAGCCAGTTTTGCATCTCTACCCCTCCTACCAGTCTCGATGTGGCCTCTTCTTTATATCCTTATATATAGGGGCTCTGTTCAGCTAGTCTTCAGATGATTCTTGAGATTGATTATTCTATAATTTATTTGTAATTTTGGTGTGATCCTGGGATGCAGTTGGCATAGTGTTTACCTAATCTGCCATCTACTATTTTTTTTTTTTAAATCATAGTATTCTGTTGCTTTATTTGAATTACATAATATTGGTGCACATTTAAATTTTCACATTCATTGAAAACACATTTTACAGATTGGGAGCCATAGGTTCATGCCATTTGCTAGACACTTAGAATATAATAGAATATATTGTTATTGTTCTATATATTCTTTTTTTTTTGGTGGTGTCAATGTGTATTTTTAAAAGATTTTTATTAAAATATAGCTAACATACAATAATATATTAGCTTCAGGTGTACACCAGAGTTATTCAACAGTATCCACATAGCACTATACAGTTATTACCACATTATTGATTATATTCCCTATGCTAAAGGAGTGATCACCGTGATAAGTGATCCCACAACCACCTGACACTGTACCATGCTATCACAATATTATTGATCTGTTCCCCGTTTTTTCAATTAGAGTTGACATTCAATATGATTTTATATTAGTTTCAAGTGTATAGCATAGTAGTTAGACTTTTATATAATTTAGGAAGTGATCCCCCTGACTAGTACCACCTGGCATTATACAGTTATTACCATATTATTGATTATATCCCCTATACTTTACATCCCTGTGACTATTTTGTAATTACAAATTTGTATTTCTTAATCCCTTCATCTTTTTTACCCTACCCCCAACCCCCTCCCCTGTATCACCCTGATAGATCTAGTACCTATCTGACACCATACATAGGTATTACAATATTATTATTGACTATATTCCTTATGCTATACCCTATATCCCCATGACTACTGTGTAACAATCAATTTGTACTTCTTAATACCTTCCCCTTTTCACCCACTCCCAACCCCCCTCCCACCTGGCAACCATCAAAGTGTTCTCTATATCTATAAGTTTGTTTCTGTTCTGTTCTCTTTGTTTGTTTGTTTTGTTCTTCAGATTTGACTTATAAGTGAAATCATATGATATTTGTCTTTTGTTGTCTTACTTATTACAATCAGCACAGTACTCTTTAGGTCCGTCCATGTTGTTGCAGATGGCAAGATTTCCTTCTTTGTTACGACTGAGTAATATTCCATTGTATATATGTAACATCCTTTCTTTATCCACTCATCCATGCAGGGACACTCAGGTTGCCTTCATATCTTGGTTTAAGTAAATAATGCTGCAATGAACATATGGATGAGCACATCCCCTTGAAGTAACATTTTGGGTTTCTTCAGATAAATACTCAGAAGTGGGATTACTAAGTTCTTCTTTGTTTCTTGTTATAGACTTTGTTTTAAAGTCAATTTTGTCTGGTATAAGTATTGCTACCCCAACTTTGTTTGTTTATTTGTTTTCATTTTTATGAAATATCTTTTTCCATCCTTTTTCTTTCAGTCTGTGTGTGTCTTTTGATCTGAAGTGCATCTCTTGCAGGCAGCACATGTAAGGGTCTTGTTTTCTTATCCATTCAGCCTCCTATCTTTTGATTGGAACATTTAATCCATTTTCATTGAAAGTAATTGCTGATAGGTATGTAGCTATTTCCATTTCATTATTCATAATTTTAATTTATTTTTTTTCATCTTAAAGAAGCCCCTCTAAAATTCCTTGTAATGGATTGGTGGTGATGAATTCTTTCTACTTTTTCTTGTCTGGGAAACTCTTTATCTGTCCTTTGATTCTAAATGATACCTTTGCTGGGTAGAGTAATCTTGCTTGTAGGACCTTGCTTTTCATCACTTTGAATATTTCATGCCAATCTCTTCTGGCCTGCAAAGTTTCTGTTGAGAAATCAGCTGACAGTCTTATGGGGGCACCCTTGTAGGTAACTAACTACTTTTCTTTTGCTGCTTTTAAGAGTCTCTTTGTCTTTAACCTTGGCATTTTAATTATGATGTGTTTTGGTGTTAGCCTGTTTGGGTTGATCTTGTTTGGGACTCTGCACTTCCTGGGCTTGTATATGTATTTCCTCCCTCATGTTAGGGAAGTTTTCTGTCATTATTTCTTCAAGTAGATTTTCAGTCCCTTGTACTTCTCTCTTCTCTTTCTGGTACCCCTGTGATCCAAGTGTAGGTATGCTTGATGTTGTCCCAGAGGCCTCTTAAACTCTCTTTGATTTTTAGGATTTTTTTTTTCTTTTTGCTGTTCTGATTGGGTGTTTCCTGCTACCTTATCTTCTCTATTGTTGGTTCAATCCCCTGCTTCATCTAATCTACTGTTGATTCCCTGTCATGTATTCTTTATTTTACTGATTGTATTCTTCATTTCTTACTGGTTCTTTTTCATGTTTTCTATCTCCATATTTATGTTTCCTTTCTCTTTTTTGAAGTTCTTCCTGAGATTGTTGAGCATCCTAATAACCAGTGTTTGGAATTCTGCATCTGGTAGATTGCTTTTCTCCAGTTTGTTTAGGTCTTCTTCTGGAGCTTTGTTCTGTTCTTTTATTTGGAACATGTTTCTTTGCCTCCCCATTTTGGCTCCCTGTTTTTGTTCCTCTGTATTAGGTAGGGCTGCTATGTCTCTCAGTCTCACTAGAGTGGCCTAATGTAGTAGGTGTGCTGGGTTGCTCAGTGGCACAGTCTTCCTGGTCACTTGAGCTGCGTACTCCAGGTGTGTCCCTTGTACGGGTTGTGTGCGCCCACCTCTTATAGTTGATCCTTGATTTCCATTTGCACATCAATGGGAGGGATTGACCAGTTTGTTTTCAAAGCTGGCCACTAGGGGTGCCAGCCCCAGGACCACCTTGAAGGGGATCCCCTGCAGGTCAAGTTCAGCTGCAGCTCCTGCCCCACCTGGGGTAACTCAGTAGAAGCCATAAACAAATCTGCAGATGGCTGCCACCTATGCCATACTAGAAAATGCCTCGGGAGGCCAAGCTGCGAACCAAGGCCAGTTACCACTAGTGTTGAGCTTAGGGCTGCTCAGCCAGAAGTACAGGACAAGCTAAAGCCAGATGCTGCTTGTCTGGGTTCTGCAAACGTTTGAGAGATTCTGGGAAAATCTTCAGCATGAGCTAACACAGGTGGTTTGTACTAAAAACTGCTGGAAGTGGCTTGGATGTGCCTGAAAGTTGGGCAGGATGGGATCTGGAATCACTGGGGTGTGGCAAAGGAATGACATTAGCCAGCTTAATGGAGACTCAGATATGGCAGCCATCTGCATCTGCATGCTGGGAAGGGGGAGGGCTCATCAAAGAAACAGTAGCCTCCACCAACTCCTCCATCCAGGAGAAAGCTGCCCCTCCAGCCCCCATCCCAAGCCGGACAACTCAGTTACCCTCTGTATGGCTGTGCCACCTTTCCAGCTGCTGCCCCAGCTCCAGAACTCAGAGCCACTGATCCTTCAGTGAGTAAGTCTTTGCATGGTCTTTTTAAGAGGAGCATCTGGGACTCCAGCTGTCCTCTGTCTTACTTAGTTACAATCTCTGCTGGTTTTCACACCAGGAATTATGGGGACTTCTCTCTCCAGCACTGGAAACCTGGGTTGGGGAGGGACTGGGACCCCTTAGTTGTCCGGGGTTGGGGGGAGACCTCCACAGCTGATATATCTCTCCTTGTTTTTAATTGTCACACATGGGTGTGGGACCAGCCTGTTTTGTGTCTGCCTTTCCTACCAGTCTTAAGGTGGCTTCTTCTATGTCCTGAGTTGTAGAGCTTTGGTTAAGCAAGATTTTAGGTGATTCTCAATGATTGTTTTGTAGTTTAGTTATAATTTTAATGTAGTCGTGAGAGAAGATAAGTGCAGCGGTTACCTACTGTGCCATCTTGTCCAGAATCTGCGTCATCTTCTATCTTAAAAATTTTAACTTTTAAAAATAACATGTACTTGACAAACCTCTTAACAGCAATTAATTTTTTACTGACAAAATTTTCATAAAAGGAAATTAAATAATTGCAATATTAAAACAGATCATTTGTGGATTAGTAATGGAAAATAAAAGTTTCTTTTTCTGAGAGTTTTTTCTTTTAATAAGAATGTTGTAGATTTAAATTAGAAACTCAGTTGTACAATTCTGGTATAGTAAACAGTCAACAGGTGACTTAAATTGTAATACGAAATGCAAAACTTAGTCAGTGCACTAATACCAGTAGGGAATGTTAAGTGTTCCCCCCTTCTTTCACCTCCCCCCTCCTACTCTGGTTCAAACCATTGTTTCTCAGTCTAGTTGTGTAGGACACAGCTCCCTGGCCCATGCTGGTATTATGAGCCTTGCGCTCCCCTCTACCCCCGTTGAGGCAGTTGGTCGCCGGTCGTTGGTTGGCTGCTCACAGCAGCTCACGGCAGCTCTCGTCCGCTGCCAGCTGCTCACAATGGCTGCCAGCCACTCATTCTGGCCACCGGCCACGCATGGCAGCACACTGCAGCTTACACCAACCTTCGCTGCTCATCGCAGCCCAGCCCCAGGGAGTGCTGTTGTTCACAATCTTAGCTGTAGAGGGCGCAGCTCACTGGCTCATGTGGGAATACAACAGGCGACCTTGGTGTTAGGAACATGGCGCTCCAACCACCTGAACCACCCGGCAGGCCCGCGGAATTTTAAAAGTTTTAAAGATGTCCACAGATTAGTACATCAGACTGAAAGGCAGCTCCTTGTTTAAAAGCACAGATTTATTTAGATGAGTTAGCTCAACAGGTCTTTGATTATCGACTAACTAACTCCCTTTTTATAAGTTAATGAAGAATCATATACATTCTATACTCTTTGAAGAAGCCACTTTTCTTCTATCCACCAAATATTATCAATGTACAAGTATACTGATTTTGTTAAAATAAGACATATTATTGCCATCTCCTGGAAAATTGTTATAATAATTATGCAAATTACCCATCTTTGAAGTGTACAAAAATCCACAATAGTAAAGATGTCTCTCATGTCATCAGCTCCCCGCTTGGATGTGGTGTCTTTGTGCAGTGCACAGTTTGAACAACTGTACATCCTGCTCTTAGTTACCTTCCGGGTTCAGTCACATGGATTTTTCTGGATACCTTCCTTGTAAAAAGGGTGACTCTGACAAGGAACCTGAGTTTCCCCTCTGCTAAATAATAGCAGAAGAGATGATGAGAGAGAAGCCTGGGGGAACATTTCCTTCCAGATTTGTAGATAGGACATGGGTAATTTGTAGAGAGGAAGTAGGCAGGTACCTCTATGTTCTTGAGTTATCCTATATACCCCTGCGTGTTCTAAAACTAACCCCTCACCAAGGCTTGGTTTCAAAGAAGAGGTTGTGAGGAGGATAAAACAGGAGAACCCAAGTGCTTACTTTTTCCACCTTTTCCGTCTCCCTCTTTCTCTTTCCCTCCTGCACTCTCTTATTTCTTCTACTTCGTATACTGCCTTTTCTAACTGCCAAACCTTAAAGGCTGACAGTTTTCCTTCCATACCATGAGCAGTCTAGTACTTGCGACTGAGCCTTGAAGTGAGAGCTAAAGGAATCTAGTGAACCTTTCTAGCCACTGTCTAGAAAGACCCATAGCTGCCTTTCCTGTACAGAGCTGCAATGGCAAGGGAAGATATTGATATTGTAGGGCACAGCTTCAGAAGAAAACCACAGAGCATCGAGTAGTGTTCCTTCTTCTTAATGGCTTTGAGGGGCAAATTATGTCCTGTTATTTTAAAAGGGAAAATCACACTGATTTCATTTTAGTTCTTGATCAAGACCATCTGGGTATTGCACTTAAATCATCAGAAGCTTTAAAAGAATTTCTAAGTAACTGGCTACTCTAATTTGCTCACCAGAAAACTATGAGAACTTAAATCACAGGGTGGCCATCAAGTCTGGAAACATAGATATTATTATTTTGTCAAATGAAATATGATATCAGTAAAGCATTTAGTATATATTTAACTCTTGTATTAGTTTCCTACTGCTGCTATAACAAGCTATCCACAAACTCAGTGCCTTAAAACAACATAAATTTATTATCTTATAGTTCTGGAGGTTAGAAGTTCAAAATGCGTTTTATGGGGCTAAGATCAAGTCCACAGCAGGGCTGCATTTCTTTTGGAGGCTCTAGGGCAGAATGTGTTCTTGTATCCTCCAGCTTCTTGAGGCCCTCTGCATTCCTTGGCTCGTGACCCCTTCCTCTATGCACACTATCTTCAGGGTGCAATACTCGACTATCTATTTCCATTGTCACATCTCCTCTAACTTTGGCCCTCCTGCCTCACTATGACTAGGATCCTTGTGAGACCATTTGGCCTACCTAGATAATTAATTAATCCAAGAGAATCTCACCATCTCAAAAATCCTTAAAGTAGTCACATCTGCAAAGACCTTTTTTGCCATGTAAGTGAACACAGTTTCAGGTTCTGGGTGTTAGAACATGGGCATCTTTGTGTGTGTGTGGGGGGTGATGGTGATGTTATCTGGCCTATCACACCTATATTTCCAGATTCAATAGTCACTCTGGTATTTAAATAAAATCGGTGCATTTAGGAATTACTAGGCTTGTCTATAGACGCTAAGCATGCAATGATATGATGACACGCTTTCTGAATCTATCAGATGTTAGTATGATATGCATGGAGCCTGACAAACTTGAGGAAGAGAGCCACAGAATAACAATCCATAACTCACTACAAGCAACCACGCTCTTATCCGTGGTGTGTGTTGTCCAGACTCTGGGGCTGCCGACTAGCTTTTCCTCAAGAAACAGAGGGGGACTGGTGGTTCCTGCTGTCATGGAGACAAAAACTGGTACTCCATGTGGACCCCCAACTATCTCTTTTTTCTATTTATGCCATCACCTGCCTCCTTTATAGGGTTTTGCTCCTAAAACCCAGTGTGCCTCGTGCCTAGCTAATCTTTAGCAGACTGCCTCGGACTGACCCCAGAGAGCCTGGGAATTTACACCACCCCTTCCCTGCACAGCCCTTGACTGCTGACCAGCAGGTGGGGGTGGAGGGGAGCAAAGCTGCAAGTAACTCCCTGCAGGTGAGACTGACCCTCTGTTCTTGGCTTGAGCTCAAACCTTCCTGGCCGTAAGGTCTCCCCGAGCCTCACCACTTGACATGAACCAGCCTTTCAGGGTTTGCTTCTGCGGAACCCCACCTTGAAACCCTCTGAATGAAACGTTTAAAAACATCACAAAAGGATCCAGGACAGATACATGAATCTTAGAGAGAGAGTAAAACTGGAATGTTGTCTAACTGTAGCCATAATGCATCTCGAACAGCACTGTACTTTTCAATCTTCCAGTAGCCACTTAAAGAAAAGTGGAAAAAAACTGGTGGAACCTATTTTAATAATATATTTTCTTTAACCCAATATACTCAAAATTTCATCATTTCTATGTGCCATCAGTATAAACACTAATGACAGTTGTACATTTGATCTTTCCTACCAAGTCATCTTTTGCACTCACACCACATTTTTTTTTTTAATTAAAGTTTATTGGGGTGACAATTGTTAGTAAAGTTACATAGATTTGAGGTGTACAATTCTGTATTACATCATCTATAAATCCCATTGTGTGTTCACCACCCAGAGTCAGTTCTCCATCATATATTTGATCCCCTTTACCCTCATCTCCCACCCCCCACCCCCCTTACCCTCTGGTAACCACTAAACTATTGTCTGTGTCTATGAGCTTTTGTTTCTCATTTGTTTGTCTTGTTCTTTTGTTGTTTTTGGTTTGTATACCACATATCAGTGAAATCATATGGTTCTCTGCTTTTTCTGTCTGACTTATTTCACTCAGCATTATAATCTGAAGATCCATCCATGTTGTCACAAATGGTCCTAGTTCATCTTTTCTTACTGCTGAATAGTATTCCATTGTGTATATATACCACAGCTTCTTTATCCATTCATCTATCGAAGGACATTTTGGTTGTTTCCATGTCTTGGCCACCGTAAATAAAGCTGCAATGAACATTGGAGCACACGTGTCTTTATGTATAAATGTTTTCAGATTTTTTTGGTAGATACCCAGGAGAGGGATTGCTGGGTCATATGGTAAGTCTATTCATAATTTTTTGAGGAACCTCCACACTGCCTTCCATAGCGGCTGCACCAGTCTGCATTCCCACCAACATTTCAATGCAGTCACACCACATTTCAATTCAAACTAAGCGTGTTTTGAGAGCTCAATAGCCACACATGACTGTGGCTACTGTATTGGACCTCACAGTTCTAGAGCATAACTATGTCAAGAAGAAAATTTGTAAAATTAGCAAGGAGAGCAGAATTGTGAGGGGAAGGCATGCTGTCTGTGGGGTGGGGGTGGGGGAGGCATCTTTGCCACAGGTTACCCCGTTCTCTTTCCACTGGGATGCACAGAGCTCTTCCAGGACCCTACTCACAGCCCTTTCCCATTCTCCATAGATTTACTTTGCAGGCTGTGCAGTAGGGGAGAGGCTAACCTGCTCAGAACACCTTCAGGTTTTAGGTCCCTGGGACTGTTCCCATGCTAGTGAACAAATAGCATTTTTGTTTTGTACATGACTCTGGCATTTGGTTTTATTCTTGGGTAATCGGAGCCTGTCCTTGAGAGTGCATCCATACTTGGTAGGAGATGAAATCAGGCTTCCGATCCTGCAAGGAAGAAAGAAAGAGCCTTAGCCAGGAGGGAACGTGAGTGTGTAGGACTCTGCTGACCCTGTCATTGGTAAATGCATCCACTTGTCTGTCCTGTCCCCAGCCTCAGCCTGGGTTATGCTACATGCATATGGACTTATTAATTTCTGCTGTCGCCTCACAGGTTAATGTACTTGGTTTTCAAGCCCTTCAGGATTGATCCCCTATTTACTTTTCAAGTTTCATCTTTCTTCCTTCCACTCTTACTTCTGAGCTTTGCACATACTTAGAAAACTCTTCTCCTTCCCCCCCCGCACTGCAACTCTAAGCCTTTTTTTTTAAGCATAGGCATAAGCTGATATAAATCCCTAAATGTTTTTATTTCTATATTAGAAATAAGATAAAAATATTATCATCTAAATTGTGAACAAACGGCTCTAGCTTCCAACAATTTCTGTAGTGAATATGTTTTTGGTAATCTAAAATAGTTTTTGGAAGTACAATGAAGAAAACTTGGCAAGGTGCATGTTAATTCTGAAGTAGAGAAAAATCTTTGCTATCTGTATTGAGTGGTTTGAAGATCAAAACATGAAATGGCATACTGAAGGACAGATTGAAATACTCTGACATCAGAAGGCCTGTATACAGCTTTATTAGCAGAAGGCAGTGGGAATTGAAAATTTCTCAAGACCCACAGAAATTACGCCAAAGGAAGCCACGTTCTGGGAAAGTGAAAATTACTACAAACCAATTATGAGCCCACCTGAACCAGAATTAAGTCATTAAGTACACCTCCTCCTTTTAGGTTGCAGCTTTCCCCCTTCCCCATGGTTACTGTGGCACTCACGTGGACAGTGCCAGTGAAAATTTTGTAACCTACTGACAATGTGACCTGAAGATTTTATATTTTAGATTTATTTATAGGCCAGGATAAATTACTAAGCTCTCTAATATTTTCAGACTGATGCTAACCAAGAGGGTAATTCCAGTTAAGAAAAAAAACTCTGGAGATTTGTATTGGTTGATTTAAACAACTAACATCCCACTGTTTTGAGGCAGTGAATGCCTTAGATGAGGCAGCCTCCCAGCTCGCGGCCCTCCTAGGCAGTGCTGGGAAGATGGGAGGAGCTTCATGAATACATGGTGGCTGGACAACTATGCTCCTGAACTACACACATGTAAGGACCCGTGGGTGACACAAGCCACACGCAGAGCTAGTACGCACCAAGACAAGGGAGAATAAAATCTAATGAAGACTGATACCCTGCAAATCATGTGGCAGCCAAGGCAGTCCCCAGCACCTGGCTTCAGCAAAAGTATACCGGATAATCTAGAAGTAAAGAGATAAAAGGGACAGAGACATACTTTCTCTAAGGAGCACATTTTTAGGCAACATCAATTGGCAAACAAGTAGAAAAATGAATCAGCAGAACCTTTGAAAAGGGGAAGTAAATTTGTTGCACAAATGGTCCCAGGATCTCCATTAACTCCCAAGGTCTCAAGGTCTCAGGCAGCTGCGTCTGTGGGTCAGGGTCTACCGTGGGATGGTTTCAACCATTGTTTCTTTCCTTTGTTTCCTTTCTCATTTCAATAGCTTTTATTATTTTTAATCAATGTAACCCATTCATTATAACAAATACTCAGAATATATTTTTAATTATTCTTAATTAATGGCACAAATACTCAGAGTGACAAATACTCAAAGAGAGAGGGAGAAATGGAAGGAGGAAGGGGGAAGAGCTAGAGATAGAGAGAGAAAGGGAGAGGAAGATAAACTGATTTATTATTTAGTATTTCTGGATTTGTCTGCTGTACACAGTATTTATTAACTGTCAGTCATAGAAGTGAGGTTTTAGTGTTCTAACACCTTCTCTGCTTTACTTCTCCTCTCCTCATCCTCTCTTTATTACACTTTTTTGGTTAAAATGTACTAACCAAATTTAGTTAAATTATACTACTGTTTTTGGTGTCATTGCCTCTCATGATTTTGTCTTTTCCTTCCCTGAAATCATCCCTGAAATCCTTGAACTCATCACACTTGGGTAGGTCTTCTTTCATTTATTTTACTAGTAATCAGTGGACTCTCTCTGGGAGTAGTTCTTCATATACTGTTATGGTATTTGGATGTGGTTTTTAAATCCACTCAGTCATAAACCTTTACTTTTTTTCTCCTACAATTAAACAACAACATTAAATATCAACATATCCAAATGGTCTTTGACCAGGCCATTTACACTAAATTTAGTCTTAAAGAGCCTTCTTTTCTGCCCTTCACATTAGATATCATTCTACCCAGCTGTAAAGTGACAGGTTCACAATATTTAAGATTCTGTCTCTATTACTGCACTATAGCACTTGAGTAAACTGCTTGAAATCATAGAACTGGGCTTATTGGGATTATCAGTTTATGAAGAAACTTGGTTGAAAATTTCATTCCTTTTGGTCAACAGCCAGCCAAATACAAATAAGCAAGGGAGAGCAGACACTGTTTGTTTCAGTGCCCAAGATTTGAATGTATTCCCCCGAGGAACGGTGAATATGGGAGGGCTCTGTCCACTGCCCGCAGCCCGCAGAACACAGCCTGAGAATGTTCCATCAGTCGAGATTTTGATGCTTATTTTCCAGTCTATAGCATGACTCACATTACAATAGTTACCACAACAAAGATATCTGTTCTTGCTGCATCAGTTTTCCATGACAAAAAGAATAAAATGCCATCAAACAATTGCCCGTCATAGATGTATCATGTCTGTGGAGCCAAGCACCGATTCACCGTCTCCTCGTGAATCGTCTGTCCAACTGTTGAGCATAGTATCTTCCAGCAGGGACATGGAATAGCAGGTGCTTTTCTATTTTTTTTCCTCAGAACAATAAACCCCTTTATTACATGAGCTAAGATAGGAGGGAGGAGGATTTATTTACCTTTCTGGGTCCTTGGCTTTCCTTAGGTGGAACTCCAGCTTCTTGCCCTCTAGCACATAACCATCTGCTTGGCCACATTGGCCGGGTCCTGAAAGCGATCCATGTAAGAAGCTTGCTCTGCTGGAGCTGCTCCTCTAAAAGACTGATGATTTTGGCATTCTTTTTTCTTTCATCATGCTTCTTCTGAATTTTTTGGGTCTTTTTTGGTTTAAAAATCTCTTCCTCCTCAAGAGTCAGCTTGGCTCTTCTTCAGACCCAGGGGCAGCACACAGTGGGACTTGTACCACTGTCCATACCATGTGCTGTTGAGCACGATGCAGTTCTTTACTGGGGTCTTGGTGTGGACCAGTTCGTTGTTGGATGCATTGTAGGCAACATCAATAATCCCTGTTCTGTGCGTACAACACTCCAATCCCCAGGAGAAGTTCCCCATATCCAGCCTCAATGCATGGTACTTCTTGCCTCCCTGCACATGGGCTGTGTGTGTGGCTGGGGCCAATCTTAGTGTTGGCAGCAGGGCGTCTCAGCTCATATTTTCTCTTCTTATGGTAGGGCTTTCTCTTGCCCCTGGTTTGCAGTGCTTCTGCCAACTGTCCGGAGAGATGCCCATGGCTCAGTGCCGGCTGCAAAGAGCTGCTTTTCTATGTTACACTCCATTGACACGAGCTTACCGTCTACTGCATCCTTTGACAAAGGGAGATTCCAAGTCGCTTTTCTTTCTCTTTCTGAGTATAACTGTTGTCATTAATTTTAGCACTACTTTCCTTTTCAGGAATCCAGTGGTTTGCACCTGCTTTTGCTACGAGGGGTGTAACTTTAAGTGCGATTTCTGTTGTTTTAGGCTTTTCGGCTCTACATAAACACTAGAATTTATTTTTACTAGAAATCATTAAATTGAGCTTTTTCTAGGGGAGCTTATTAAGTTCACCAAAGGGATCACAGGGCCTTAAAGATGATGTGACAGCTTTAGGGGTTTCATGCTTTTTCTTTGGCAAAGTTGATAGTAGACAGCGTACTACCCATTTGCACTCTCCAGTGTTGGCCTGTAAAGCAGAATTACTGCAGTCGGAGACTGTCTTAGTTATAGCACATACAAATTCACATTCCATATTCTAACTGAAGTCATGCTCCACATTTATTTTGAGACATTATTCTGAGTTACGTTGGCACTAGTATTTTCAATACTAGTTCTATATTAGATGAGCCAGTTTTCTTTTTTGTTGTTGGTGTTGTTTTATTAAACCGGATTTATAAAACCGGTTTAAAGTTGTTTTATTTAATTTATTGGGGTGACAATTGTTAGTAAAATTACATAGATTTCAGGTGTACAATTCTGTATTACATCATCTATAAATCCCATGGTGTGTTCACCACCCAGAGTCAGTTCTCCTTCCATCACCATATATTTGATACCCCTTCCCCTCATCTCCCACCCCCCACCCCCCTTACCCTCTGGTAACCACTAAACTATTGTCTGTGTCTATGAGTTTTTGTTTCTCATTTGTTTGTCTTGTTCTTTTGTTGTTTTTGGTTTATATACCACATATCAGTGAAATCATGGTTCTCTGCTTTTTCTGTCTGACTTATTTCGCTTAGCATTATACTCTCAAGATCCATCCATGTTGTCACAAATGGTCCTAGTTCATCTTTTCTTCCCGCCGAATAGTATTCCATTGTGTATATATAACACAACTTCTTTATCCATTCATCTATCGAAGGACATTTTGGTTGTTTCCATGTCTTGGCCACCATAAACAAAGCTGCAATGAACATTGGAGCACACGTGTCTTTATGTATAAATGTTTTCAGATTTTTTTGGTAGATACCCAGGGAGGGATTGCTGGGTCATATGGTAAGTCTATTCATAATTTTTTCAGGAACCTCCCCACTGCCTTCCATAACAGCTGCACCGGTCTGCATTCCCACCAACAGTGTATGAGGGTTCCTTTTTCTCCACAGCCTCCGATGAGCCAGTTTTCAACCACTGTTTCACATTCATGAATTGTAGATGTAAGATACACAACTGAAATAACAGAAAGTATCAATTTAATGAACAGAAATGACCAAAATAACAAGACTCTGTTAACGAAGACAAGCTATAAACTGATAGCTGAGATGATTGACCAACAGTCCTTGTAGCCAAGTAATGTTTTAGAATATGTGGAATTTCTTTGAAAATCATAATTAATTTTAAATTCAAAATTTAAAAGTATATAAACAAATCCTCTCTTATTTTATCCTCCCAAACTGTCAAGCTGCCCAGAGGTAATTGGCAGACCAGCAGGGGTTGTCAGCAATCAAAGCACTACTTGTTGAGAGATGCTGCTTCGTATCAAAGTACAAATCTGTCCAGCATTAGGCCTCCCTCATTCCTGCTCTGCGGTGAAGCCTGCAGCTCCCTTGGTCATGCCATCCAGCCTTTTCAGCAGGGACTCAAAGGCTCTGACGAGTCCTCATCAGTTGACCAGCAAGAACATATTCTCTCAAAAGAAGCCAGATCTCAGCTGCATAAGGAGAATTGACTGTGAGCCAGGGGACCCCACTCCCTCAGAGACTTAGAACTCCTTGAGCGCCAGTTCTCCCACATTTCCATCTGAAATGGAAATAATACCTCCCTTTTGGGATTTTTGGAAAGAAAAAAAGGAATTGAAATGTCAAACATGAAGCACGTAACATAGAGACCAGCATGTAGCAGGATTTGGTAATTAGTAGTTGTAACCATCTTCTATCTTTTAATATATGTTCCCATAGAATTTGGATATCACGTACTTAAGCACCACAGTAAATAAACTTAAATTTGGTAATTACAATCCAAGTGTGAAGAGGAAGAATTTAAATAGCCTCCAGTAATACTGTATGAAGGCCTGAGAAACAGCAGTGGCTCATGGACACTCAACACAGAGCTCTAAGAAGTGAGTTAATTCTCCTTCAGTCTCAGTATGACTCTGAGCCTGAAAGTTAGCATCACAAAAGAGGACAGTCTCGCCATACCCTTAATGTCCTCATCTGTGTGAAGCAAACAAACATGTATAGTCGCTTACCGTTCCTGACTCCTCTTAGGGATTTTGGCTGTACACTGCTTTGCCATGGTTATTTATGGTGCTGATTAGGCTCATGAGTGGAGGGGAGCTATCAACAGGAAAAAAGGAAAAAGATACAGAAACGATTTGGAAGGCAGGAGGAAGGTTAGAGGTGGGGAGGAGACATGGGGAATTGAAGAGAGTCAGTCATCATCAACTGGAATTCTGGGGGTGACATAGAAAGAAGGCTCTGAAAGTTACCTTGAAGATTGGGACTCTGAGGATTTGGGTGGGTAAGAATAATTTCTAGAACATGTTGCTGCTGTGTGTTGTGCAATTTAATGTCTCTTTGGCAGTTGGACTTATGTTTCTTGTAGATGTGGCACTGTGCTGAGATAGGCAGCAGGGCAGATTGCAAAAGTTGAACAAACTTTTTATATTTATGTTAAAATTTATTTGCAACATAATTATGCAAACATATGTGTAAGCACAGCTGCTGTCCCATGGAGCAGAGACCAGCTGTCTCAACGGAGCTTAGCTCAAAGCGTTAATCCTCAGAATTGCAAACAAATAAATAATGGTTGTTTTAAGCTACCAAGTTTTGGGATGGTTTGTTATGCAGCAAAAGCTGACTGATACAGGTAAGAACAAGAAGATCCAGTACTTCATAAGGTTGTTATGAGATGATGATGTATGCCTGAGTTAGTGCTTAAGTCTTAGTAGCCTATGAAAGAGTAGGTGCAGCCAATTAAACAGCAAACACTAAAAAATTTTAGCAGTGTTAATGCCCCGATAGCTCATCTACTCCAACCTGCCTCTGACACCACGCCCAGCTGGTCCTTCTCTGCCTGATGGCTTCCCACGACAGACACCGCCCCCCAACTCTCCCTGGTTACCCATTCTACTTAGAGGGTTCTGATTAGTGACATGCCCTTTCTTATATTTAGCCAAAAGCAACAACATTGCAAGTAAGGAAGGTATTTTAAGTTTGAGTCCAGAGAGAATGTGAGGTGAAGGAGAGAGACCCACACTCCTTTGAGTGCCCTTTCCCCATCCCTTGTCCTCTCTCCTGAAGACATCTGCTGGGTTCCCGAAATGTGAGAGCTTCTTCCCATGGGATGGCCCAGTTAGCTGATCTTTGGTGATTCAGCTAGTACCTATCTAAGTTAGTGCTTAAGTTAAGTCCCAGTCTAAGAGTGTAAAGACTGGGAATCTGGGCTGTTAGGGAGTGAAGGGGAAAGAGAAAGGAAGGCCAAGAACATGGGCACAGCACAAGTACAGGAACAGGCACTGTGCTGTGTGCACAAGATGAGATGTAAATAGGATGATATGATAGATAAGGTGTATGGTATGGCATGTGGCATGATATGGTATATGGTACATGGTATATGGTATGGTATGAGACTCATACATAGTATGGTATATGGTGTGTGGTATATGGTATGGAATAGTATATTTATGTGTGAAGGAGGGGACTCCATACTCAATAAGTCTGTTATGACGTGATTTTCTGTGCTCAAGGGACAAGTTGTACCAGTTTTGTGTCTATAGGAAGTTGACCTGGGCCGAAGTCAACTACTGTCCTCAAAATAGAATAGTGGGATGAGTGGGCTTGTCATTTATTTATTCATTCATCCATTCATTTGCTCAGTGAACATTTACTGAATATTAGGCTCGGGAGATGCAGTGACCAAAATATGAAAAGTATCAGAACTCATGGAACTTCTATTCTGAGGGGGAAATACCCAATAAACAAGTTCTTTTATAATATGATTTTGGGTACATAAAGCAGAATAAAGGGATAGGGAGTGTTTGTGATACTTCTTTAGATAAAGTGGGCTGGAAAGGCCTCTCTGAGGAGGTGAAGTTTGAACATAATGCTGAATTAAGTAAAGGCATGAGACACTTGGGCTTCTGAAGGAGGAGCACTTCAGGCAGAGAGCAGGAAGTACAAAGGCTTCGAGGGAGGCGACTGCTGGGTAAAGCTGAAGGGTGGAGTCAGGCTGAGACGGGGATGGTCAGAGGCTGGAACTGGGAGGAAGCCGGACACCAGCACATCACATGAGGCCTCCTAGCCAGGGAGAGAACTTTTCATTTGATTTATGGCAAGTGGGATGGGAAGCCTTGGCAGATTGAGGGCTGGGGAGTAACTTGATCTGTTTTACATCCTTATAGGATCCCTCTGACTCTTACATGGGAAACAAAAGACTTTGGGGGACCTTAGAAAGACAGAGCTGTATCTGGGAGCTAGAACAGTGGCTCCACTGCTGGGTGACCTTGACATGTAGCTTAACCTCTCTGAGTCCCAGAGTTCTTGTCCATTAATTGGTGATAATAGTTTTATGGTTATTCAGTTAGTGTATTGGTCCAATGGAGGAAGCAGCTCTGAGTCTCATACTGAGAGCTACAAAGAAACATGCTCCTAGGGCAGGAGTCCATCTGGGTTTCTTTCATTCCTGGAGACTCAGGCCAGGTGCTGTGGGAACCTTGGCAACATCCTTGAGCCAGGTTTACCTCCCATTTCTAGCCCTCTGCCATGGCACTTTTTTAATTTTATGATTTTAAAGTGACTTGCATTTATTTGCTTTGTTTTGGTACATCTTATCCTTTGTACTATTAATATTTTAGTGTTTGATTTTGACTTTTTGGGGAGAGGGCATATTAATGATTGCATTGAGTCAAAAATATGCCTTCCTGTAGCTTCCAATGGGCAGAAATGCAGAAATACCAGTTGGTTGGCCTTGGTCTCTTCAATCCACGAGTTACAACAAGAGTGTATTGTGTTGCATTATTGTTTATTGGTTTTATTATTAACATGACCTCAGACAAAAATCACATTAAGGAACTCTAGTTTAGAAGGACTATAACTTTCAAAATTTTATTTTATTTTTAATTGTGATGAAATACACTTAACATAAAAGTTATCATCTTAACCATTTTTAAATGTATAGTTCAGTGGCATTAAGTACATTCATATTGTTGTGCAACCATCACCATCATCCATTTCCAGAACTCTTATCTTGAAAAACTGAAACTCTGTTCCATTAAACAACGTCTCCCCATTCTCTCTCTACCCAGCTCCCAACAACCACCATTATACTTCCTGTCTCTATGACTTTGACTACTCGAGGTCCCTTATATAAGTGGAATCATGCAATATCTGTCCTTTTGTGACTGGTTTATTTCACTTAGCACTAATGGCCTTCAGGTTCACCCATGTTGTAGCATATTGCAGAATTCCTTTCCCTTTAATTTTTAATTTTTAAGCTTTATTGAGGTGTAATTGACAAATACAACTGTAAGCTCTATAAAATGTACAATGTGATGATCTGATATATGTATATGTTATGAAAAGATTCTCACCACTGAATTAAGTAACACATCCATCACCTCACATATTCACCCCCCCTTTTTTTGAAGTGAGAATAATTAAGTTTTATTCTCAGCAAATTTCAATTATAAAATACAGTTTTATCAACTATAGTCACCATGTTTTACATTATATCCTTAGACTTTATTCATATTATAATTGAAAGTTTGTACCTTTTACCTATTTATCCCCCCACCCTTTACCCTGACCCTGGCAATCACCATTTTACTCCGTTTCTAGAGTTTGAATTTTTGTTTTTAAGATTCCACATATAAATGATACCATGTGGTATTTGTCTTTCTCTGTCTGACTCGTTTCACTTAACATAGTGCCTTCCAGTTTCACCCATGTAGCAAATGATAGGATTTTCTTTTCTGTTTTTTTTCAATGGCTGAATAATATTCCAGTGTGTGTGTGTGTGTGTGTGTGTGTGTGTGAGTGTGTGTGTGAGTGTGAGACCTTCTTTATCCATTGATCCATCAACAGACACTTAGGTTGCTTCCATAGCTTGGCTGTTGTGAATAATGCTTCAGTGAACATAAGAATGCAGATATCTCTTTGAGATAATAATTTTGTTTCCTTTGGATAAATACCCAGAAGTGGAATTGCTGGATCATATGGTAGCTCATGTCAGATTGATGGAGCCTCCTCCAAACTGTTTTCCTTAATGGCTGTACCAGTTTGCATTCCTGTCAACGATGTACAGGATTACCTGTTGTTGAAAAGACTGTATTTTCTCTGTTGAATGGTCTTGGTACCCTTGTCCAAAATCATATGATCCTATATGTGAGGGCTTATTTTGGGGTTCTCTCTTCTATTCCATTGGTCTATATATCTGCCATATTCTAGTACCACACTATTTTGATTACTGCAGTTATGTAATAAGTTTTGAAATCAAAAAGTGTGAGACCTCAGCTTTGTTCTTTCTTTTTAAAGATTATTTTGGCTATTTAGAATCCCTTGAGATTCCATATAAATTTTAAGATGGACTTTTCTATTTCTGCAAAGAACATCATTGGGATAATGATAGGACTATATTGGATATGTAAATTACTTTGGGTAGTACTGATTACACCTTCCAATCCATGAACACAGAATATCTTTCCATTTATTTATGTCTGCTTTCTTTCAGCAACATTTTGTAGTTTTCAGTGTATAAACCTTTCACCTCCTTGGTTAAATTAATTCATAAGTATTTTATTCTTATTTGATGGTATTGTAAATGGAATTGTTTTTTTAAATTTGTTTTTCATATTGTTCATTGTTAGTGTATAGAAACACAACTGGTGTTTTTTTTTAATTTATTGGGGTGACAATTGTTAATAAAATTACATAGATTTCAGGTGTACAATTCTGTATCACGTCATCTATAAATTACATTGTGTGTTCACCACCCGGAGTCAGTTCTCCTTCACAACTGGTTTTTGAGTGTCGATATCTTAACCTACAACTTCACTGAATTCGTTTATTAGTTCTAACAGGGTGTAGTGTGTGTGTGTGTGTGTGTGTGTGTGTGTGTGTGTGTGTGTGTAATGGAACGTAACTTTTGACTGCTTTCAAAACCATCCTCTCTTTATCTATTAGGAGGCTGTGCATGAATACTCTTAGCATCTAACAAATACCGAATACAGATAGGAAGAAAATCTTGACCATTCAATGCTGGTGTCGGTATGGATAGAAAAAGCATATCACAGTGATTGCCAAATGTGCTTTTGAATCTGTCAGTTACAAAGTCAACTATAAATGGTTGATATTCCATGTTGAAAATGTTTACAGAAGACAGGAATATTTAAGAGATCTTTTTAGATGTTTTAAATTTGCTTAGTGTTAAAATGTGATCTCTGAATAAATTTAAATTGTGCTTATCCCAACATGTCAGAAATTTCACAGAAAATGGCAAATGTTTAGCATAAAATTGCTTTGCTTTCTGGGTTCCCCCACTACACCATAAATGATGTGTAAATAGTTTTCTAATTTAGGTAAAAACAATGAGATTTTCCTTCTTTGAGAAAAGCAGTTTTCCCTACTCTTAAAGTAATTGGAATGCCTGACTGAAAATATCCTAATAGGAGAACACAGGGTTCAGAGCATTTCTTGAATGTCAAATGAGAGCTGCAAATAGAGGATGTGTATATCAGGCTATACATATAACTGAAAGGAAAAGGATATGATTAAAAAAGTAAAATAATTTGCAGCTGCTCCCAGTGTTTAGGAGAATGTTCCAAGGCCAACTCTCCCTGCCTCTGGGCCCAGTTATCTGGGGTGATGAAAGGGAAGAGAACCACATAAGCAATGGTTGCCCGCATTGCTCTGAACCCAGGACAATTCCTGTGCCCCAGGAATATACAATTCAGTCTTATCCCAGACCAGGCTTCCCTGAAATGGTGAGGCCAGAGATTAGCACAGGTGGGACCATACGCATTTGCAACCTTATAGCAGATCTGCAAAGAGCAGATCAGCAGAACCCAGTAGCTCTCTCAAGCACAGCATTTCAGTAAATCAAAGCCCTCCCCTTCCTCCTTGGCCTGGGACAAATCATCACTGAACTCCTTCCTAGATATCTCCCCCTGTGGAGACTGGTGGACTTCGCATGGCCCTGTCTGTAATTACTGTTTACTTCATTTTCTATGACTCACCTCATTACAGTTCATTAACATCATGAAAGGGTCTCATTCCCAGCCAGGCAACCAGGGGTGGAACAGGTTGAGTTTAGAGTCTGACTCACTGTGTTTCACTGGGACAAACTCCACTTGTGTCTGCTCTTGGCTTACCTCACTTCTGTGGTCACAAGAATGCAAACCACTCCACAGTCTGCCAACTTATTGTCCCTGCCTTCGCTCCCCATCTGCCACTTCCTCCCCCACCCGAAACTCTGGCTGACCTATATAGTCTTTCCTGAGTATACTGAAATAGCGCTTTTTGTTTCTACTTGCAATTCTGAGGACTTTTCCCTTCTTTATGCAGTAGATCCATCCTCCCCTCAGTACTGCCCATTAACATTTACTCATCATATTTCTATGCCTTGCTAAGTGGTTTTATCCCTCTGAAAAGCAACTGAGTTTTAAATTTTTCCTTGTCTCTATCTTGTTTTACTTTCTTTGTACAATTATTTCCCTTTCCCCTTATATTAAGTCTATGTCATAAGAATAATATGAATACCTCCTACTCTTTTTTTTTTTAAGTGTAATTTCCATTTTATCTTTTCCCCCAGAGAATATTTCTTCGGTCCTTGAGGACTTGGCTCCTTACATGGACTTTGGCAGAGGTCATGAGGCAGCACCCACAGGTCTAAATCGGGGTGGGGTTGTTCAGTCCTTCCGGGCTTCATGAGAACGATTCCTGAGTACCTTGCTGTGAATCGCACAACTCACACAGCAAAAATAAAAGAAAGTAGAAAAAGAAGGCTTTAAAATAAACGTAGGAGCGATTTCACTTGGAAAAATAAACAAAAGCATAGAAAAAGGCGAAAAAGCATAGAAAAGAAAAGAAAGAGTCCTGTTGTTAAGGTTACTACTCCAACGACAAGAAGCATTGTAAGAAGGCCTTCTCCTCTCCTCAAAGTGACCTAGATCAAAAGGCACGTAACTGATGACAGCACTCAGACCAGGCTGCACTTTGCTTCCCTCCACCTCTGCATGTGATCAGATCTTTTACAGCACTGTATCAAGTGCTGAGCCAGGGAGGACTCCCAAAGTCTGGTCATTTGTGTGACCAAAATATAAGAAACTGTGGGGGAGGAAGAAACTTTCCTCTATCTTCAAGATTCTTTCAGCTGATCTAATAATCAAATGGACATGAGACACGACATTTCAAGAGAAAAATGACCAAATTTAATGACATACATATGTGTGGGAATGCTATAATACATACATGAGAGAGTCAGAGACCGCATATGAAAGGTTGGACAATTAAGTGTGTGAACTTGTTGCAACAATGTTGCTAACCTTTTCTGCTAGCAGAGGGATTATTCATTATGAATTTGCACCAACTGGACAAAGAGTTAACCAAGTTTACTATTTGGAAATGCCGAAAAAGCTGCGTGAAACAGTTAGATGAAAATGACCTGAACTTTTCGCCAACAATTCATGGCTCTTGCATCACTACAATGCACCAGCTCACACGGCACTGTCTGAAAATAAAGGAAATATTGAAAGGAAGACATTTTGATGACATTCAGGACATCAAGGGTAATATGATGACAGCTCTGATGGCCATTCTAGAAAAAGAGTTCCAAAATTGCTTTGAAGGGTGGGCTAGGTGCTGGCATCGGTGCATAGCCTCCCGAGGGGAGTACTTCAAAGGTGACTGTAGTGATATTTAGCAATGAGGTATGTAGTACTTTTTCTAGGATTAGTTCACAAACTTAATTGTCAGGCTTCATATATGAAAGGTTCAGACATAGAAAGGGAAATTGAGGTAGACACGACATTTTTAGCTAGGGATGAGGTAAGGGGCTTCAGAAGGTAATTGCAGAGAGAGCACATGTTCAATAATTAGTCGTTTGCCCTGCCGTATAGATAGGTAAAAAGTCATTTTTGGTGACAACTCTTTATCATGGACTAAATCCCTAATTTAAATTCTTCTAGATAGTTGGCGGGGGGCAGGGGGAAGAAATTTCTCTTGAGCTTGCAGGGTCTCAGTTGTTTTAGCGCAAGACAATCTGCATATCACTGAAGCACATCTTGTGGTGGCTCATTCTGAACCCCTACAAAATCACAGTACTGTGAGCCACCAAGACTTGCTTAGAGAAAACATAAGGGCCAAAGACACTTCTCAGTATCTTCTTGTTTCTGCCAGCCAGGTTGTAGCAGCACTAGTTGTGGGGAGATGGGCCCATCACAAGCAGGTTGCTTTTTGCATGTGTGACATCTTGCCTGTTGAGTTAAAGAAGAGTTAGTTTACTCTGCACAATGAAGAACCAGAAAATTTCAATTTCTTCTTGGTGAGTGAAATTTGTTGATTCTGGTATGTGGAGAAGAAGAGAAATGGGGGAAGAGTCGGGAGAGGGTAAGGGTGACACTGAAGGAAAAGATACAGGGTAGCTATAAGAAGAAGAATGACCAATAGACTTTAATAGTAGTGATGCTCCTCAAATAACAGTGACATTTATTAATATCTGTATGCTGTAAGTCCTGAGAAAAACCATCAAGTTCATCTTTAAAATATTTGTCTTTCTACGTTAACATGTCACTGTTACTTTAAAATTCTGATTTTCTAGCTCTTTTTTAAAAATAGTGACCACAGCTTGCATTTATATATTATTTTATACTTTATAAAAAGTTTTCACATGCAGTATGTCATAGAAAATTGAACTTCTGTATTACTTTTAAAGTTAAACCAGTTAATCACTTATTTATTTTACTTGCAAAATAATTTTTGTTTTGGGGGAGACATCAGATATGTTCCTGAGTTGAAGATAATTTGCACAATCATTTTTATCATTGTATTAATTAAAACAAGAGCCATGAGGTCATTGTTGGTAGGGTAGCTCCAACCTACTCAGGATATTCAACTTTCACTAAGCAACTGTACCTCTCTGTATCAAAAGCTTACAGCAAGTGCACTTTCCTAAATCAAATACCTGTAGTCTCAGGTCCTACATCAATAGTCCTTGAAACTACTTAAACAAATCGTTTGATAATACAGGAATGTATTTTGCTTAAAAATATTTTTGTTAAAATATAGTTAATATATAATATTATATTAGTTTCAGGTGTCCATCATAGTTATCCAACAGTACCCACCTGGCACTATACAGAGTTATTGCCACATTATTGATTATATTCCCTATGCCAAAGAAGTGATCCCCATGATAAGTCCAGCAACCATCTGACACCACTATACCCCATCACAATATTACTGACTATATTTCCTGTGCTGTCCATCACATCCCCAAGACTTATTCCCCTTCGTCTCCCCTCACTCCTTTTTAATTTTTCAAATACAGTTGACATTCAATATTAATTTCAGGTGTACAGCATAGTGGTTTGATATTCATATAATTTATGAAGTGACCCCTCTGACTAGTACCCATCTGGCACTATACATAGTTATTATTATATTATTGATTATATTCCCTATGCTTTACTTTACATCCCCATGACTATTTTATAACTTCTAATTTGTATTTCTTAAGCCCTTCACCTTTTTCACCTTGCCCTCAACCCTCTCCCATCTATCACCCCAATAGATCTATCTAGTACCCATCTGACACCAGATATAGTTATTACCGTATTATTGACTATATTCCTTATGCTATGCCCTACATCCCCATGACTACTGTGTAACAACCCAGTTTATACTTCTTAATACCTCTCCTTTTCACCTACCCCCAACCCCCTCCCATCTGGCAACCATGGAAATGTTCTTCGTATCTATGAATTTGTTTCTGTTTTGGTTTGTTTGTTTATTTTGTTCTTTAGATTTGACTTATAAATGAAATCATATGACATTTGTCTTTTATTGTCTGACTTATTACACTCGACACAATACTCTCTAGGCCCATCCATGTTGTTGCAGATGGCAAGATTTCATTCTTTTTTATGGCTGAGTAATATTCCCTTGTATATATGTACCACATCTTTATCCATTCATCCATTCAGGAACACCCAGGTTGCTTTCATATCTTGGCTTATGTAAATAATGCTTCAATAAACATATGGATGAGCACATGCCCTTGAAGTAGCATTTTGGGTTTGTTTGGATAAACACCCAGAAATGAGACTACTAGGTCTTTGTCTCCTGTTATAATCTTTGTTTTAAAGTCAATTTTGTCTGGTATAAGCATTGCTACTCCAGATTTGTTTGTTTATTTGTTTGTTTCCATTTTCATGAAACATCTTTTTCCATCCCTTTACTTTCAGTCTTTATGTGTCTTTTGATCTGAAGTGAGTCTCTTGTAAGCAGCATATATAAGGGTCTTATTTTCTTATTCATTCAGCTCCCCTATATTTTGATTGGAGCATTTAATCTATTTCCTTGTTTGAAAGTAATTGTTGACAGGTATATAGTTATTGCAGTTTTATTATTCACATTTTTTATTTTTTGTCTTAAAGAAGTCCCTCTAAGATTCCTTGTAATACTGGTTTGGTGGTGATGAACTCCTTTAGCTTCTCCTTGTTTGGTAAGCATTTTATCTGTCCTTAGATTTTAAATGATAACTTTACTGGGTAGAGTAGTCTTGGTTGTAGATCCTTGTCTTTTATCATGTTGAATATTTTGTGCCAGTCTCTTCTGGCCTGCAAAGTTTCTGTTGAGAAATCAGCTGACAGTCTTATGGGAGCTCCTTTGTAGGCAACTAACTGCTTTTCTCTTGCTGCTTTTAAGATTCTTTCTTTGTCTTTAACCTTTGGCATTTTAATTGTGATGTGTCTGAGTGTTGGTTTGTTTGGGTTCATCTTGTTTGGGACTCTCTGCACTTCCTGGGCTTGCATATCTATTACTTTCACCAGGTTAGAGAAGTTTTCCATCATTATTTTCAAATCGGTTTTCAATTCTTTGCTCTTTCTCTTCTCCTTCTGGTACTCCTATGATGTGAATGTTGGTATGCTTGATGTTGTCCCAGAGGCTCCCTAAACTCACCTCAATTTTCTGCATTCTTTTTTCTTTTTGCTGTTCTGATTGGGTGTTTTCTGCTACCTTATCTTTTAAATTGCTGATTTGATCCTCTGCTTCATCTAATCTACTGTTAATTTCCTGTAATGTATTCTTTATTTCACTGATTGTATTCTTCATTTCTGACTGGTTCTTTTTTATGTTTTCTATCTCTATTTTGATGTTTCCTATCTCTTTGTTGAAATTCTCTCTGAGATCATTGAACATCCTTATAACCAATCTTTGGAACTCTACATCTGGTAGATTACTTGTCTCCATTTTGTTTAGTGCTTTTTCTGGAGCTTTGTTCTGTTATTTTATTTGGGACATGTTTCTTTGTCTCCCATTTTGGCTGCCAGCCTGTGTTTGTATTATGTATTATGTATGGCTGCCATGTCTTCTGGTCTTAGTAGAGTGGCCTTATGTAGTAGGTGTGCTGTGGGGGTCGGTGTCACAGTCAACCTGGTCATCTGAGCTGCACATTCCACATGTGTCCCTTGTGTGGGTTGTGTGTGTCCTCCTCTTGTAGTTGAGCCTTGGTTGCTGTTTGCACATCAATGGGAGGGATTGAGCCTTGAGCTGATTGTTTGTGAGGACTGGCCATGCTTACAGTGGAGGTGCTGTTGTTCCTACAGAGCAGGATCTGCCTCAGCAGAGCTCTGGTGCCTGCTCAACCCTCCCCTTTGTTGTGTCATCCTTGGACACAGCTGGGTGATGCTCTACCTTATTTCAAAGATGGCCACTGGGCACCCCAACCCTAGAGCTCCCTGGGAGGAGAACCGCTGCAGGTCAAGTTCAGCCACAGTCCATGCCCCACCTGGGGACACCTGGCAGGAGCCACAAAACAATCTGCAATGGTTGCTGTCTGTGCAGTGCTTGGAAGTGCCTCAAGAGGCCAAGCCATGAACCAAGGACGGCTGCTGCTAGTGCTGGTCTTAAGGCTGCTCAGCCAGAGGTATAGGACATGCAGAAGCCAGATGATGCTTTTTGGGGTTTTATGAACCTTTGGGAGATCCTAGGAAAGTCCATAGAAGAGCCAAGGCAGGCAGTTTGTAAAAAAAAATCCACTGGAAGAAGTTTTGGTGTGCTTGAAAGTTGGGCAGGGTGGGATCTCAGAATTACCAGGGCATAGCGAATGAATAGAGTTAGCCAGCTTGATGGAGACTCAGATATGGTGACTGCCTGCATCTGCATGCAGGGAGGAGGAGGGCTCAACAAAGAAACAATGGCCTCTGCCAGCTCCTCCATCCAGGAGATAGCCCCTCCTGCCTCCGTTCTGCAGCCAGAAAACTCAGCTCCCCACAGCCCCCCAAATGTCCATGTTGCCTCTCCAACTGCTGCCCCAGTGCTGGGGCTCAGAGCCAGGGACTCTGTTGTCGAATAAGTCCATGTGTGGGACCTTTAAGAGGAGTACTTGGGACTCCTGCCACCCTCCATCTCACTCAGTCACAATCTTGGCTGGTTTTCACAACCAGAAATTATGGTGACTTCTCTCCCTGGCACTGGAACCCTGGGCTGAGGAGGGACTGTGATCCTCCCTGCTCCTCTGGGTGGGCCCTCTGTAGCTGAGCTATCCTCCTGATTTTTAATGGTCACACATGGGGGTGAGACCAGTCCGTTCTGTGTCTATTCCCCTCCTACCAGTCTCAAGGTGGCTTCTTCTGTTGTCCTTAGTTGTAGGGCTTCAGTTCAGCAAGATTTTAGGTGATTCTCAATGGTGGTTGTTTTGTAGTTGAGTTTGCTTTTTGCTCTTTTAAGTAAACAAACAAAAACTCAACTTTGTGATGAAAAGATACATAACCCATATAGATTTAATTTTTATTTTATGGTAACTTGCATGTGAATCGTTCTAACCTTCTTATTCGAAGGCTTTTCATGTTCTTAAAGTTCTTCTTCAAAACAAATAAATAGCAAACAAAAACCTGTGTTCTCTTGGATCAGCTACCATTTAAACTGAATCTGAATAAAAAACATTCAGAGGCTCCTTTTTGAATTTCTCCAAGTATTGCATTTGATGCCCACAACAGGGCTGTGTGACCATGGCAGGGGCATTATCCACAAAGATAAGGTGAGGTTTGTTTCAGTTTGGGGAAAGTGATGAGGCCTAAAGACATATTACTGATGTTACCACTCATCACAATGAGTGCCAGAATCAGAAAGCCAGTTCTCCTGGCTTTATTCCCCTGGGTTATCCAACTTCCAATTTGATAAGTCTAAGCATAAATCAGTTACATTCCCAAAGGGCTGCTACTTTATTTTCATTATATTTCTAAGAATATCTTTCAAATTTTACCTTTATATTAAACTCAACATCTAGTGAACTTTTAAATCCTAAATGCAACTTTGAAAGAAATCCACAGAGAAAAAGTTTAGTTCACACTAATAATTCATAATTTTGTTTCTAACAATATAGTTTAAGATATTAATTGCTTTTAAAAGACTTCAGGGCTTAAATAATGACTTACATGCAGATGTGATTATTTCTAGAAATAAGTTAAAAAAATATTTCTATGCAAAACTCCACTAAAGAAGTGAACATAACAATAGAAAAATAGCTGTTTCTTCCAAACATATAAATATTTGCCTTGCTTTTAAAAAAGAACATCTTAATTTAGCTCAGCAAATTGTATTATAGTGTTGGAAACCAGGAAGAAGTGGTGATTTGTGAGGGTTTATACCACCTTTGACCTTGGCAATTTTCTTGGAGATAGATTACCCTGCTCTGTGCAAAGGAAGAGAATTGATCTCAATTAAGAAACTGAAAGTTAGATAGCAGGGTACACCCATAGCAACATATGAAGGGCAGTGGATATCAGTTCCACTTAGGAGTTAATAAAATAAGCAGTAAGTGCTTCTAAGACAATTCAGCTGCCTGTAAATACCACCAAAACACAATTAATTATCTTTGTGGTAATAAGCCTTTCTTCTGGTTTAAAGTGCATGATTTTTTGATATACTACATTTGAAATGCGCTACTGCAATTCTACTTAGATTTATACAGATAGATCATCTCCATTTTCATTTCATTAAAATAGCCAAAAAAATTTATAATTGACCAAGAGACTAAATTAGCCTAATCAACAAGAACAAAAGAGGTATTTCTCTCTTTTATTTCTTTCTCTAATAGAGTTACAACTAATACAAGGCATTTAATATGGATTTTTAAAAACCATTGTGCTGGAAAGACACATTGACACAATTCATAAATAAGTGCCTGTCTTTGAAGGTCTTTTCCCTGATTACTCAGTAGAGAAGCTGGCTACTTTTATTTCATGGGACTTATTTTGTAAATCTTGAGGTTATATTTATGATACCTGGTTGATTAAATTAATTCAGAAAAAAATCATTTACTCAGTTACCTTATAAACAGACTAAATTTCTTATACATTAATCTGTTATTCAGAAACAGGACGGTTGAGTCTGTATTCTGGTCCTACCATAGCACAGCCCATAAAATCAGACAGGGAAAGCAGCTCACTTGCATCACTATTTTTACTCACTTAACAGATATTTCCTCCCTCCTTGGTCTTTCTTCATTGGAACTTGTCCCTAAGTTTGCCAGAGCTGATCATCCCTGCCACGTCTTCCCTTCTCCCCATGCAGACTGCTGGTAACTGAGTCTAGGCTTAGCTCCTGCCACGAGGACACCATCCAATGGCAACATGCACTAGCCAGTTACTGTGGAGTATGAAAAAAAGTGGCTGAACTAAAAGTAATAGAAATTTCTTGAAGGATTCAGGACTTGTCATGAGTTTTAATCACTTGTGAAAAGTCAAAATTAAGAAAAAACCACTAGTGGCCAATTCATGGGAGGGCAAGTCTGAGGGTAAGTTGCCTGGCAACTGTAGCTCACATGAGGAAGAACATGAAGTAGTTAAGCAGCAATATCTGCGAGCTACTGTGGTATTGTTAGGAAATCTCATGTATCTGCTTGATGAGAAATTCACTTTCAGCTGGGACTCGTCAATTAGAATTAGGTATTACCACGTACAATAGAAAGCCCCCAAATAGAAAGTGGCTTTAAAAAGGTAGAAGTTTATTTTTGTTCTAGTGTTCGGTAATCAGCGCTGGTTTGACAACTTCAAGTCATTAGGGACCAGGCTCTACTCTGTTCTCTTTGACTCCATAGTCCAAGACAGCTGCTGGAGTTCCAGCCATTTATTCATATTTCAGGCAACAATATTGAGGAAGGGGGAATTCTCCTTTCTAAGAAGAGTTTCTGGAAGTCCCACAAAATACTTCCTCCTATATGTCATTGGCCATATTTTACTGCAAGGGAGGCTGGGGAATGTAGTCTTTTAGCTGGGTTTATATTCACCCCCAGTAGTGTGAGGTAATCCAGATTTACCTCTTGCTCTGCCTCTTTAAAAAAAGAAAGAAGGAAAAAAATAAAGTCCCGATTGTATTTGCCATTTACTTTGGTGTTAATGTTATCACCATGGCCAATTTCAAGCTTCTGAAGTTTAAAAACTGGTTTACAAAATTTCTGAAAATTTAATTGATTCTTGTGAGCTGGTATGAGCTGGCTCTAGTAGATCACTAGGCTGCCAGTAATACCCGAGTTTGGCTACCGAAAAGAAAGTGTAGAATGAGAGATAAGCAGACAGCTAGCAGTCTTTGCTACAGATCCCAAACAGAAAGCAACTCTTCTGATCAGAAGTAGGGTTAGAAACACCCATCCTCTGATTCCAGTAGAAAAAGAATAGAAGACTAATTTCTGAAGAAATGACCTAAGAGGTTGGAGAAAACACGGGCTGGAGAACATGTTGATGTTTAAAGAGAGCTGCAGAGCTAAGACCATCCATTCTTGGTGAAAACAGATTCCACAGGAAAAACATATTGGAATTAATCACTTGAGAATGCAAAGACCCAAAGTTATGATGATGAAGGGATACCCCAAGGTAGAATAATATAAAACAAGGCAACTGAAAACTTCTGAAGACACAGGATTATCCATTTTGCTTAATGATGCATTTTCCCTTTGGGCTGTAAGCTTCCTGAGGCATGTATGGACATGTCTCTCCTGCTCATTGTTTCATTTGTGGTATGTAGCCCAATCCTTGGCACATTTGTTCATTGACCAAACATTTAATGTGCCCTCTACATGGCAAACACTGCCTTACATGCTGGGGAATCAGCAGTGAACAAAAACTGACAAAAGTCCTTATTCTATTGAAGCTTTTATTCTTCTGGGAGCACTAGGTGTAGGAAATAAACAAAATAATTTATATGGTGATAAATGCTATGGGGAAAGCGAGGCAAAGAAGGAGGATTGGGAGGGTTATAAGTGCGCAATAATTTAAAAAAATATTCCACACTACATGGTGTTTTAGGTTGGGATTCCCCAAATCAGTTGTGGAGATGAGAATATCTGTGCAAGTGATTTATCAGGAATGTGCTCTGAGGAGACACTGGTAAGAGAGTGGGAACAGCAGGCAGGAGAAGAGGAAAAGCCATGTATGGGTGTGATTGCTGCAAGCCTCATGGAGGGCAGCTTTAGCTCCATTTGCAGGACAAGGGAGCTGGGCTTACTACACCCATAACCTTCAGTCATTAGCTAAGAGCTGCCCAGCAGGCTGTAGCAGCTTGAGCAGTGAGGGGCAGTCCTCTGAGGAAGAGTTGTAGGTCTGGGCATCCTGAAGCCAGTGAAGTGGAGTCTGAGGAACTGCCCTGAGGACAACGTCTGCCACAGTACACCCCTTGAGCTGCCAAGTTCGGCTCTAATCTCACTTTAAGTTCTCTCCGCTGTATTCTCCCAGTTTCTTCAGCCTGGTGCTTGATCACAGTTTCTGGGTAAACGTTTACAAGCGTAGGGCTATCCATCCTGCTGTTGCATGAGGGCATAAATACTATTCTCTGTGTTAGCACTTCTGTTGGTTTAGGTGGATTATTTGAGTGAGTCGGGGTGCTCACTAACAGTGTTCCCTGAAAATGGAATTAAAGAACCATTCAGATATTGTTAGATACAGAGTACTTGGAATACTTGGATCTTACTGAACATTAGAGTCAGGATTCTGGTGAACACAACAGGTAAAGGGGTATGTCTACCTGCCACAATGTTATTCAATAAGGCCAATTTCTGTCCGGTTTGCTCCAGGCTACAACAGGCAACTGTTCCAAATTTTTTGGAATTTCAGCCCCACTTTTGAAATCTAAATATAACATTTAGTTACCTCTCACTCAGAGAAAGACCACAGAAGTCCTTTGTATATCACTGTCCCCCCAGTGCCGGTCATTGTTGTAGATAGTGGGCTCCAAGAGCAGACAACTGGGGCATGGAGAATAAACTGGAAAAGGGCAGGGCTGGAGGTAGGGATACCAGTTAGAAGGTAGTTGCAGCTTCCCAGGCCAGGAAAGACAGTGGGGACTGAGAAAAAGTGAAAGCTGTGTGAGAGATACAAGAGGTGGACTGGGTAGGACATGGTGATTGATTGGATGTGGGGAGGGAAATACAGTCGAGGCTGATGCCTGGGTTTCTTCTCTGAGCAGCTGGGTGGACGATGGCGACTGTTCCCCTGAAGGAGTCAGGAGCAAGAAGGGAGACAAGAAATTTCTAAGGTGCTAGCAAACCAAATGGTGCATTTATCCATTCATTTAACAAATATTTATGAGTGGTTACTACATGCCAGGCACTGTTTAGAGTGAGGGCAGCTGTAGAAGTGTGATTCCAAGACTGGGGAAATATGGGAAGAATTGTGTCTGGTGACCCAGGAGTCTAGAACAAATAAATTCTGCTTAATAAATATAATTTAGCTTTAATTGAAAGAAGAGTATTGTGGCCATGTCAAAAACATTATTACAGCACTGCTTAACAAGCATATCAAGAAAAAACCAAAAGTCTGTCATATCATGATAGCCTTTGGCAAATGTAGAGAGTGAAGGAAAAAGATAAGTAATTTTAAACACTCTGATTTCAACCAAGTTGTTCAGCAACCCTGGCAAATCTGGTGACAGAGGCAAAAGCTCCACCAAAGGCCAGCAAGAACTCCCATTCATTTGGTGTATGTGAGAGGGGCTCGGCTCCATGGCCACAGGCTGCTTCCATTCGCCAGCAACCCAAGGTACGCATGTCCTGAATGGGCTACTTGTCCTCAGAGAGAAGGTCTGGTGAAGGGTCGCACTTTTTGCTTTAAGACAAACTTATGGGCTTTGGAGGGCGTGGCTGGGGATGGGGAAAAATCATTACTACTAAAAATCAGGGATTCAGCTCAGTTATCTCTCCCATGCTCTAGAGAGCTAAGCTGGGCGCCTTCCTGACACCTTCTGCTCATGAGTGCTTTTCAACTAGCAACTGCACTTATCTTCCCAACACGGATTTCAAATGCATCTTCTCAGAAAGCTGCTTTTGGCTTTGAGGCAATGCTCAGTAATGACATTTTCAACTCTTAGATCCTCAGTTCCATAAAAAGGGTCTTCTGGCTATGGAAAGATCTGGGTTCATTACTCTGGTATGGGCCTGCGAGTGTGCAGACTTCCAGAGATTCTACAGTTTTCCTGGTCCAGGTTCATCAAACAGTACAAGGAAGTCTGCTTCTACAAAACAGAGAGGTTTGACTTTAGCTCTGGTGGCAATATTCTGGCACTCTAGGACTTCTACTTTATGCATCTCACTTTGTATTGCAGCAGAAACCACATGCTTCTTCAGAGTGAGGAAGCGCTTCTTGGCTGTGAATGATGCAGATGGCTGTGGTTGGTTAAGTACAGTCCTGGAGAACAAGAAATGGATATGTGCACTATGCATAGCCACAGCTTTGTCAGAAACAGAGTTCAAGTACCAGCCTTGCCTAAGGACCTACCCTGATGTAGACTTGGGTTAAGAAAATGCTGCCTTTTCTTTCATTGGGAAATCTCTGTGGTGATGAACGTTTTACCTCCTCAGTCCCGAGGATGGTTAAAAGCTGTCCAAACTTCAACAGAAGGGGCTTGCTTGTGCCTGCTCTGTTCTCTGCAAGGACCACACTTACTTTAATTCTCAATGGGGATTTGCTTTTTCCCATACTGTATATTTGTCTTATTGTCATCGAGCCCATTTCCCAAGACTGTAATATCAGTGACATGTATGTCCAAATCAGAGGGGATGACAATCTGGATGTTACCTGGGCATGCAAGACAGGGAAAATTAGTCTGGGATCTTCAAAAATGGTGTTAATCTAAACAGAAGCACTGATAAATAAATTAATATTTAATTTGCATATTATAGCAAGTAGAAGATAATCAGAAAATGTAAACTGTTGGAAAATTTCATGAAATGCCAAAATTAAATAATGTATGAGGTCTGCCAATTAAATTCATGACTCATCCTAGAAAAGTGCTACATACCTCATTGCTGAATATCACTATGGTCACCTTTGAAGTACTATCCTTGGGAAGCTAAGTACCACTGCCAGCAGCTAGTCCACCCTTCAAAGCAATTTTGGAACTCTTTTTCTGGAATGAACATCAGAGCTATTGTCGTATTACCCTTGATGTCCTGAATGTCATCAAAATGTCTTCTTTTCAATATTTCCTTTAACTTCAGGTAAAGAAAGAAGTCATTGGGGGCTAGAGTGAGTGAGTAGGGAGGGTGTTCCAATACAGTTATTTGTTTACTGGCTAAAAACTCCCTCACAGACAGTGCCTTGTTAGCTGGTGCATTGTCATGATGCAAGAACCATGAATTATTGGTGAAAAGTTCAGGTCATTTCGTTTAACTTTTTCATGCAGCCTTTTCAGCACTTCCAAATAGTAAACTTGGTTAACTGCTTGCCCAGTTGGTACAAATTCATAATGAATAATCCCTCTGATATCAAAAAAGTTTAGCAACATCATTTTGACTCTTAATTTGGACTGACAGAACATTTTTGGTCGTGGAGAATTGGCTACATACTTCCATTGTGCAGTTTGACGCTTTGTTTCAAAGTCGTATTGGTACACCCATGTTTCATCATCACCAGTGATAACATGGCTTGAAACATCGTCTTGCCTCTCCAAAAGGTCTTGGCAAACTTCGACTCTCCTTTGCTTTTGTTCCTTAGTGAGATTCTTTGGGACCATTTTTTTTTATTTTTTATTTTTTTTGGTAACTCTATGTTTTATTATGGTATGTAGGAGGAAAAGCAAACAATTAAAACTCTGAAGAAAAATGGAATGTCAAGACATGCTAAACATTTTTATTACATCACCATGTTTAACCTAGTTTTCTACTACTTTTGATGCTTAATTACCTGGAGTATTAAAATATATAAATATTTTTTCATGTTAGACTCAAAAATGGCTCTCAATGTCTTAGTAGCAAATATCAAACATAAAATGAATGGAAGAGAAAAATTTAGCATTATTAGTTCAAAGCATAAGTTTTAATAATTATACATGTTATTCTCCAAATAACTAGAGAAAACTTTCTGAGGAAAGAAGGCAATCTCAGTGATAAAATGGGATTGGTTTGTACCTACATATATTCTGTATTCTGTGTCTGTATTTGCCCACTTTGTGTATACAATCTTTGCCACTCTCTATTTGATCTTCTCTGCCACTCTCTATTTTATTGTCATGGGGAATGATATTAAAAAGACTATGAGTAGAAATACTTAATTCCATCCCTCTCAACAAAATGGTAAGGTAGAGATGTTTGTGTAATAGGACAAAAAGGTGTATTTTTAAGTTCCATGTATTAGGAAACTAGAAGGCAGCCATAGCTAACATTTAAGTATAGTGAATGATTTCAGCCTCCTGCAGCAATTTCTTTTGGCTGGTTGAAATCTGACCTACCTGAAGTGTGTGTGGAAACCCTCAGAATCACTTTATGAAGCTTTCTTAGAGTGACGTGACACTAAGAACTGAGCTAGAGTTAAGGCTCCCTGGGGATTTTAGCTCTCATAACATCAAAGCAGAGGCACGTATTGGGTGTTGTCTCTTTGCATCTATCCCTATATTTTTGTTTCCATTTTTTAATCAGTAATAAGGTAGAAGGAACTTATGTTAATTAGAGTGCAATCTAAGCTGCTATAACAAAGACTCTAAGATACAGTGACTCAAAAAAGAAAGAAGGCATATAGGTGTTTCTGTTTTATAAGTTCAAGGAATATAGGTTACTTTTATTTTCCTGGAATATGATCCCCACATGCACAGTAAAACTTGGATTGCCACCGCTGTGTCCTTGTCCCAGCCTGCATTCGTGGTGGTAGGGTCATAAGTAGGGATGGGAAGCAACTTTCTCCAGAAAGATATGACCTGAAATTGCTTATACCACTGCCTTTCACATCCCATTGGCTGGAACTCGGTCATATGGCCACACTAGCTGGAAAGGAGTCTGGGAAGTGTACTTGGGGATAGGCAATTATGTGTCCCACTGAAAGTAAGTAGTTATGGTGGGATCGTTCTATTGCCAAAAGGAAGGAAGAGGAGAATGAATATTGAAGGACAATTACTGCTCTGCACCAAAGCAATCTCTGACAATTGTGATCGTCTCTAATTCCAATTTCTGATTTTCTTTATTTCCTCTCCCCTTTTTTCTTCTTTCTCCCCCTTCTCTCTTATTCTTCTTTGCTTATTGCTTCCACTACCTTATTCTATACTATAGTAATGACAATGCTATTACTAATAGTTAGCTCAAATAGCTAGTGTTCACCAGTGGCCCATGCTTTACAAAGGAATGTGTAGTATTTTTCTGGACCTCAAACTTTGGGTTAATTTTCTTATTCCGTGGAATATATTGCCCTTATCACCTTTATTTCCTTCTGGAAATGTGAAGTATAGGGAAAGCAGGGAGGGAAGGAGAGGAAAAGAGAGAAAAAGGGATAGGGAAGGGGCAGAGAGAGAAGGAAAACAGAAAGAAAATAAAGGAAATGAAATGAGAATATTATAAGCTTTATGAGGACAGGGATTTTTGTTTGTATTGTTCACAGCTATATTTCCAACATCTAGAATATTGCCCAGCACATTGCTGGTGCTCAAATAATATTTGTTAAATGAATGAATGAAATGAATTTATTTTTCTATCACACCATTTGTCCTCAAGTTTGTTTCAAATTTTCAGCTCATCAAGCATACTAGTTTTCCATTAGAAAAATCTTTCCTGAAGACCAAATAGTAGGAATTTGTTATCTGCAAATTCAGCTTAGTATTGTCTCAAACTGCCATTTAATAACAGAGTTAATTTTGTTTTAGTTTGGATTTTGTCTTTGAATAAGATTATAATTAGTTGTATTCCTAAGGGATGTTTGACATAGAATTATATACAAGGCAAAAATATACAGGAGGCAATCTATACCTTAAACATAAGTTGGTTTCCTGGGGAGAGTGAATTGATACAGATAAGAATATGAAATTCATTGCAAGAACATTATTCTTTTTAATTGACTGTATTATTTGACTGTTTTGGCCATTCAAACCAGAAATGAGTGACAGCAAGAGAAAAGTGATTCTCTAAAGCAAGGCCCCCAGTAGCCAGAATCTAGAACAACTGAGAGATGGCCATCCATTTCTTCCCTCTATCTTTCTCTTAAACCCTTTTCCAGAGCCCCAGACAACTCATGATCAGTTTTTGAAAACTAACATCTACTTTATTTGTTTTCTTTGTCATTCACATGGAGTCTTTGGGACCATTTTTGCACACACCTTTCTCTTAATTTTTTTTAAATTAAAGTTTATTGGGGTGAAAATTGTTAATAAAGTTACATAGATTTCATGTCTACAATTCTGTATTACATCATCTATAAATCCCATTGTGTGTTCACCACCCAGAGTCAGAACTCCTTCCATCACCATATATTTGATCCCCCTTACCCACATCTCCCACCCCCTAACCCCCTTACCCTCTGGTAACCACTAAACTATTGTCTTGTGTCTATGAGTTTTTGTTTCTCATTTGTTTGTCTTGTTCTTTTGTTGTTTTTGGTTTGTATACCACATATCAGTGAAATCATATGGTTCTCTGCTTTTTCTGTCTGACTTATTTCACTCAGCATTATAATCTGAAGATCCATCCATGTTGTCACAAATGGTCCTATTTCATCTTTCCTAACAGCCGAATAGTATTCCATTGTGTATATATACCACAACTTCTTTATCCATTCATCTATTGAAAGACATTTTGGTTGTTTCCGTGTATTGGCCACCGTAAATAAAGCTGCAATGAACATTGAAGCACACGTGTCTTTACATGTAATTTGTAAATGTTTTCAGATTTTTTTGGGTAGATACCCAGGAGAGGGATTGATGGGTCATACGGTAAGTCTATTCATAATTTTTTGAGGAAACTCCACACTGCCTTCCATAGCGGCTGCACCAGTCTGCATTCCCACCAACAGTGTATGTGGGTTCCTTTTTCTCCACAGCCTTTCCAACATTTGTTACTATTTGTCTTGTTGATAATGACCATTCTAACTGGGGTGAGGTGATATCTCATTGTGGTTTAATTTGCATTTCTCTGATGACTAGTGATGTTGACTATTTTTTCATATGTCTACTTGCCATTTGTATGTCCTCTTTGGAGAAATGTCTCTTCAGGTCCTCTGCCCATTTTTCAATTGGGTTGTTTGGTTTTTTTGTTGTTATTGAGTTTCATGAGTTTCTTGTATATTTTGGATATCAGTCCCTTATCGGAGGCACTGTTTGCAAAAATCTTCTCCCATTCAGTTGGTTGCCTCTTTATTTTGTCGATGGTTTCTTTTGCTGTGCAGAAGCTTTTAAGTTTCATATAGTCCCATTCATTTATTTCAGCTTTTACTTCCCTTGTCTTTGGAGTCAAATTCATAAAAGGCTCTTTGAACCCAGGGTCCATAAGTTTAGTACCTATGTTTTCTTCTATGCAGTTTATTGTGTCAGGTCTTATGCTTAAGTCTTTGATCCATTTTGAATTAATTTTGGTACATGGTGACAGATAGCAGTCCAGTTTCATTCTTTTGCACGTGGCTTTCCAATTCTGCCAGCACCATTTATTGAAGAGGCTGTCTTTTCTCCATTGTATGTTTTTTGCTTCTTTGTCAAAATTATCTGCCCACATTTATGTGGTTTTATTTCTGCATTCTTGATTCTATTCCATTGGTCTATGTGTCTGTTTTTCTGCCAATACCATGCTGTTTTGATTATTGTTGCCCGGTAGTACAAGCTAAAGTCAGGGAGTGTGATACCTCCAGCATTGTTCTTTTTCCTTAAGATTGTTTGGCTATTTGGGGTCTTTTGTGGTTCCAAACAAAACTGATGATTTTTTGTTCTATTTCTTTAAAGAATGCCAATGGGATTTTGATGGGGATTGCATTAAGTGTATATATTGCTTTGGGTCATAGGGTCATTTTAACTCTGTTGATTATTCCAATCCATGAGCATGGAATGTCTTTCCATTTCTTTGTGTCTTCTTCAATTTCTTTTAAAAATGTCTTATAGTTTTCAGCATATAGGTCCTTCACATCCTTGGTTAAGTTTATTCCTAGGTATTTTATTCTTTTTGCTGCAATTGCAAAAGCAATTGTTTTTTAAATTTCTTTTTCTGAGATTTCATTGTTAGTATATAGGAATGCAATGGACTTTTGTAAGTTGATTTTGTAGCTGGCAACTTTACAGTATTCGTTGATTGTTTCTAATAGCTTTTTGATGGAGTCTTTAGGGTTTTTTATATATAGCATCATGTCATCTGCCAAGAGTGACAGTTTAATTTCTTCATTCTCAACTTGGATGCCTTTTATTTCTTTCTCTTGCCTGATTGCTCTGGCGAGGACTTCCAACACTATTTTGAAAAGCAGAGGTGATAGGGGACAGCCCTGTCGTGTTCCTGAACGTAGAGCAAAGTGCTTCAGTTTTTTACTGTTAATTATGAGATTAGCGGAGGGTTTGTCATATATGGCCATTATTATGCTAAGGTATTTCCCTTCTATACCTATTTTATTAAGTGTTTTAATCATAAATGGATATTGTGTTTTGTCTAATGCTCTTTCTACATCAATTGATATAATCCTATGATTTTTGTCCTTTATTTTGTTTATGTGATGTATCACATTGATGGATTTGCGAATGTTGAACCATCCTTCTGCCCCCGAGATAAACCCCACCTGGTCTTGATGAATAATCTTTTTAATGCATTATTGCATTCGATTTGCTAGAATTTTGTTTACGATTTTTGCATCTGTATTCGTAAGAGATATTGGTCTGTAATTTTCTGTTTTTGTGTTATCCTTACCAGGTTTTGATAACAGGGCAATGTTGGCCTCATAAAATGAGTTAGGGAGTGCTGTCTCTTCCTCAATTTTTTTTGGAAAAGTTTAAGCAGGACTGGTATTAGATCTTCTTTGAAGGTTTGGTAGAATTCCCTAGTGAAGCCATCTGGTCCCGGACTTTTGCTTTTGGGAAAGTTTTGGATGATGATTCAATTTCGTTACTTGTGATTGGTCTATTTAGATTTTCCAGTTCTTCATGGTTCAGCCTAGGAGGCTATATGTTTCTAAGAACTTGTCCATTTCTTCTAGGTTATCAAATTTGGTGGCATATAGTCCTTCATAGTATGCTTGGATGATCCTTTGTATTTCTGTGGCATCTGCGATAACTTCCCCTTTTTCATTTCTGATTTTGTTTTTTAGTGTCTTCTCTCTTTTTATCTTTTGAGTTTAGCTAAGGGTTTGTCAGTTTTATTAATCTTTTAAGGAAGCAGCTCTTTGTCACATTAATTTTTTCTATTGTCTTTTTGTTCTCTATTTCATTTAGTTTGCTCTGATTTTTATTATTTCCTTTCTTCTGCTGACCTTAGGTTTCATTTGTTCTTATTTTTCTAGTTCTTTAAGGTGTAACATGATGTTATTTATTTGGGATTTTTCTTGTTTCTTGAGATAGGGCTGTAACGATACAAATTTCCCTCTTAAAACTGCTTTCGCTGTATCCCAAACATTTTGGTAGGATGTATTTTCATTCTCATTTGTTTCTATGTATCTTTTGATCGCTCCTCTAATTTGTTCTTTGACTTGGTCATTCTTTAAAAGTATGTTGTTTAATCTCCAGGTATTTGTGTGTTTTCCTGCTTTCTTTTGCAGTTGATATCCCATTTCAAAGCCTTGTGATTAGAGAATATGCTTTGTATGATTTCAATCTTCTTAAATTTGCTGAGGCTAGTTTTATGTCTCAATACATGGTCTATCCTTGAGAATGTTCCATGTACACTAGGAAAAAAAATGTATAGTCTTATATTTTAGGAGGAAGTGCTCTGTAAATGTCAATTATATTCATTTCATCTAATGTGTCATTTAGGGCTGCTATTTCGTTATTTATTTTCTCTTTGAATGATCTATCCATAGCTGTCAATGATGTATTTAGGTCCCTTGGAAAATTGTGTTTTGATCAATTTCTCCCTTTAGTTTTGTTAGTAGTTGCTTGGTATATTTTGGTGCTCCATGATTGAGGGCATAAATATTGATGACTGTTATGTTTTCTTGTTGTATAGTCCCCTTTACCAAAATGTCCATCTTTGTCTCTTGTTATCTTTTTCACCCTGAAATCTGTTTCATCTGATATCAGTATGGCTACACCTGATTTTCTCTGGATTCCATTTGCTTGGAGTGTCAATTTCCACTCTTTCACTTTGAGTCTATGCTTGTCCTTGTAGCTGAGATGTGTCTCTTGAAGACAGCATATGGTTGGGTTTAGTTTTTTGATCGAATCTACTACTCTGTGCCTTTTTATTGGTGAGTTCAGTCCATTTACATTTAGGGTGATTATTGATATATGAAGATTTCCTATCATTCTATCTTCAGTTTTCTGGTAAGACTGTGTCTCCATTGTTTCTTTGCCTTTTTGTTGTTGTCTATTATTTCTGTCTGGTGGTATTCTATGATGTTTCTCTCTGTTCCTTCTTTTATTACATTATACATTTAGTTCTGGATTTTTTTGATCGGTTAGCATTAAGTTTATGTAAAAGAAAGTTTGATATTTAGAGTATTCCATTTTCTTCAGCATGCTTACTTTCTCCATTCCCATTTTCTGGTTCAGGCATTTACTCTACCCCTCTTTATGTTTTAGTTGCCACAAATTGTCCCTGTTGATGGTGGTTGAATAGCCTCCTTTAGTATTTCTTGCAGTGCAAGTCGTGTGTTAGAAAATTTCCTCAGCTTCTGTTTGTTTGGAAACGTCTTTATTCCTCCTTCATATCTAAAGGATATCTTTGCTGGATACATTATTCTTGGCTCATAATTTCTCTCTTTCAATAGTTTGAATATTTGGTTCCACTCCCTCCTGGCTTGTAGAGTTTCTGCTGAAAAATCTGATGGTAATCTAATGGGCTTTCCTTTGTAGGTTACCATCTTCTTTTCCCTGGCTGCCTTGAGTATTCTTTCTTTGTTGTTGATTTTTGACAGCTTCAATACAATGTGCCTTGGAGAAGGCCTTTTGGGGTTGAGGTAATTAGGTGTTCTATTTGCTTCTTGGATTCGAGGATTCATTTCTTTCCACAAGTTTGGGAAGTTCTCATTGACTATTTGTTTGAATATACTCTCTGTTCCCTTCACCCTTTGGTCCCCTTCTGGGATGCCCATTATTATATTGCTCTTTCTGATGGAGTCATACAGTTCTTGTAGAGTCCTTTCATTTCTTTTAAGTCTCAAGTCTCTTTCTTCTTCCATCGTGTCATTTCCATGTTTCTATCTGCGATGTCACTGATTCTTTCCTCCATCTGGTCAACTGTACTACCTAAGCTGTTTATTTCATTCTTAATTTCTTCTCTTGAGTTCTTAATCTCCAGAAATTCTTTCTGGTTCTTTTTTAAAATTTCAATCTCTTTTGTAAAATGCTCTTTGATGTTCTTTGATTGTGTTTCTGAGTTCATTAAACTGCCTTTCTGTTTTCTTGCATCTCGTTGAGTTTTTTCAAAACTGCAATCTAGAATATCTGTCATTTAAGTCACATATTTCCATATTTCCATATGTTTAAATTCATTTTCTGGAGAGCTTTCATTTTCTTTCTGAGCTGTCTTGTTATTCATGGCAATTGATTTAATATTTCTCTTCCTAGACATCTACAGGAGTGTGTTTTGCAACAGGTTGATAGGAAGTGGTGTTTCTTTTGTTTTCCAGTATGTGTTGGTAGAATGTTTTATTTTCTCTCCTACTGTAGCCTTTTTTTCTCTCACACAGTGTGGTGTTATTTTTTTCTCTGCACTGTTCCAGCTTCTCACACAATGAGGGCATTCCCCGGAAAGTGGGCTCTGTTAACAGTTCACCTGGGTAATAGGGTTCTGCGTCTGTGTGGGTATGCGGAGAGCTTTTGAAGTTCCAAAGCTCTTCCTGCACCAGATTCAGTACCTGTGTGTTTCAGCAGTTCTGTTCACTCCTGCAGGGATCTGCCCAGATAGGTGGGGACGGGGGCAGGGTGGGTTGTGAGATGTGGCCCAGAGCAATGGCGGCGACCACAACCACAGCCAGTCCTGCTTCCACAGCTCCCTCCCCTTTGCCGGAATTAGTTGGGCTGCGAATCTGTGTCTGCAGACCACAGTTCTCGGAACTGCAAATATTCTGTTGTTTTGATCTGACACTGCTACTGTTCCGTTTCTAGCACTGGGCTTGTGGGGGTGGAGCAAGCTCTGCGAGGGTAGGGATTGGGCGGCTAGTCTCAGGGCCTAAGGCTTCCATTCTCTGCAGCAGTGAGGGTTTAAACTGCTGTTTTCAGCCTTCTTCCCTCAGTCTTTTCTCCGAGGTGTCTGCCGTGAGCGTGGGGTTCAGCCGTGTTATATGCAGCCCCTTCAGTCCTGTGGGCCATAAACAGAGCCCTAGCAGTCCAAATTCTTCCCTCTCCCGCAGCTGCGGTAGTTCCGGGATGCAGCGAGCTCAGAGCACTGAGCTAGGTCTGCGTCCTCTGCCCCCGCGGCCCCGTTTCTGCACTTCTCCCTTCCCTCCTCCTCTGCTCATGCAATTTGCCCACCTTTAGGTTATTTCTATAGTTTGCCTCTTAGTCTTGCCCATCTGCTGCACAGGGAGTCCTTTGTGGAGTTATAGTTGTTCAATTTGTTGTAAATTCCAGGGAGATTTCAAGAGGCTCACCTCATGCTGCCACTTTTATGACATCTCTTTCTGTTAACTTTCAGTTAAGATTTTCCTAACTGTTTCTCTGTGGATGTTTACTTGGTCTGCTATACTTCTCACAGCCAGCCAACAATTTTGACGCACAATTTGACGAATTTTTTTCAATGTTGTCATCAGTTCTGCTCGTTACTGGCTACCCTGATCTCTCTTTATCAGCGACGCATTCTCTCCTCTTAGAAAAATGTTTACTCCATTTGTACAGTGCCATTTTCTTCATGGCATTATCATGCGGTGGCATGCGGGGTCTCAGCTCCCTCTCCCCATATAAGAACGCAGGACATGGTGAGGCCAAATAGGAACACCCACTGAGCCATAGATAGGGGAGTCATACCACTATAGTCTCACTGGCAGCTGGGTTGGAGACACAGGAAGCAGGATCCACATGATCTGCAACCTGCTGTCTGCTTCTCTGCCAACCAACCATCCCCAACTTGCTAGCTGCAATCCGCCCTGCTAACTGCAATCCGTGCTTGCTAGCTCAGCCACCATCTTCTTGCTAGCCCCCATTTTTCTGCTAGCATAGCCATGGCAGTTATATTAGTGGCCAATGGCGCACTGGTTACAGCTGACGGCCAACTATCCACAGCTGATGGCCATTCGATCACAGTTGATGGCCATTTACTACCTGAGCCAGCACCTTTCCACGTGAGGCCGAGAGCCTGGAAACTGCACTCCTGGCTCTGTCCCCACAGCATTATCCCCACAAACTTGGACTAACATGTTCTTAATTTCACTTCCACTCTTATCTAGTTTAACAAGAAATTTAATGTTCGTTATTTGTTCTAATTCAAGCTCAGACATTCTCGTAATGGCACACAAAAACACACAACAACAATAATGAACGCCAGTTAGCAACACACCGCCACATGTCGACATGCACATAGCTGTGAGACACTGATATATCAAGGTTATGAAACCTTACTGAGCTGTTCGTACAGTGCTGCCAATGTAAGCGCATAGTGGCAAGTTCGTGAACATAATTGTCGTAGCAACAGGATTATTTAAACCCTCCTCTGTTGTATCTTTTTAGTGAGTACTAAAAGGTATTAGAAATAGTATTCTTTATAAAGGACAAAAGGGATCCAGAGTACACTTTCTAGAAAGAAGAAGCATTCTTAGTTGAACAATAATAATGCCTTACATTGCAAAGCTAAAGCTTTTACAGCTGATATAGCTCTCACATTCACGATCTTCATTGATCCTCTACTACCTCTTGAGGCTGTCAGGAGAGCTATTACCATCTCCATTCTATAGACAGGAAAATCAAGGGTCAGATGGCTCCTGGATGAATCAAATGGCACTCTCACAATGGGTAATTTGAGGAGAGTTTAATAAAGGGACCATTTTTAAATGCATGGTCAGGGGAGGGGGAAAGCAACATCTGGAAGCCGCTACCATCCTTATATCTGAAGATGCAAAAGGAGGCAGTTAGGCGATCCCAGAGCAGGTACCTTTGGGTAAGGGTTACCTGATAGGAGCTTTGGGTAGAAGGACTCAGCCAACTACAGCAATTTGTTCAGGAATGCATTCCCCAGCCTCCCACACCTTAGCCCTCTTATGTATGGTGGCCTCCCTTTCTTAGCTGAAACTAATCAGAAGTCAGACAAGAGAGGCTGATTGATGCTTGCCTCCAAGGTCAGCCCCCTAGGTCACAGAGCAGGGCAGAGAAAGTGCCAGTGGGGCTGGAATGGAAGACATTCTGCAGAAATGGTTAAGTGATTTGTGTCTTACATAGGAAGGAACAGACACAAGATAAACACTCAGGTCTTAACACTTAGTTAAATGTCTATCTACTATACCTTCTGGAGGAGTAAATAAGAGTTAATCAGAGTGTGAATGTGGGAGCAGAGATTTCCCTTGCTAAATTCTCTGTGAAGATGAAAATTACAATGTATTGCTAAGGTTATGATTTTAGGAGTACCTTGACATTGGCATTTAAGCCTCAGGAATTCTAAATGGAAAATGGCTATAAGCAAGTGCTAAAAAGAATGAACATATGTAGTACAATAAGCACCTGGCCCATAATCTCTCACTCTTTCCTTTTTAGGCATTCATTAAAAAATTAAAATTTCAGAATTATCAAAAGGGACTTTAACTGTATGTGTCATTTTATGGCAACAGAGGCAATAATTCTCTCTTAGCTGGCTTGCATCTGAATACAGACTGAACCAGACCCTTAAGTCTTCCTGAACATATAAGGACTTAATGAGATCAAGGTCGGCTGCTGCAATTCCTACCTCAGTGTAACTGTGGAGGACGACTTACTCTAAAGGGAAATGTTGGGAATCTGACTAAATTTGATTGATTCCTGAAAATTGAAGTTAAAGACCATTCTTTTTAGAGGGATTCCTATATGTGTTCATGTACTACAATGACTTTTGGTGCAGCTGTTATACCCAAGTCAAGAGTATTTACCACTAGCAATTTTTAGGAGTATCTTAGCATGGTCATTTAAACTCCTAGAGAAGCAGAAATGTTGAGAAGTGAGAATTTTCTTAATAAAACTCAAAGAGTATTAACTTAGATATAAAATTCCCTTGAGAAAAATATGGGAAACTGAAACAAATATGGGCTACTGCAGATTGAGTCCATGATTTTGGAAAAACAAACATAAAACACCAGGTAGAAGAGATGCAGTGGGAAATGAAGACCAATTTGGGGAGGCCAAAATCTCCAGGATGGGAAAGTGAGGCCTGACGATCAGATGTGCTGCTTCCTAGGTGTGCTACCTCAGGCAAGTCAATTAATTAATCAAGGCTTTATTCTTACCTGTAAAATGAGAGAAATAGTTTTTTGGCCTGTCTCACTAGTAGTTGTGAAGATCAAATGAGACCAGGGATGTGAGTGTTACACATATTGTTTTAAGCTTAAAAAACTAGGTATTATTTTTGCTCAACTCAAAACATTTCCCCCATGATGTATAGAAATACACACTGCAAATCTGAAATCCCTGAGTACCCAGTGTTTATTAGTATTGGTGCAGTTCCAGTGGTGCCCTCAAATAAAAGACTTTTTCTGATCATACGAGGTAGCACAATTAAGTTTGCAAACATGTTGCAAAAATGTTGCTAAACTTTTTTGATATCAGAGGGATTATTTATTATGAATTTGTCCCAACTGGACAAACAGTTAACCAAGTTTACTATGTGGAAGTGCTGAAAAGGTTGTGTGAAAAAGTTAGACGACCTGAACTTTTCAACAACATTTCATGGCTCTTACATCACGACAATACACCATCTCACACGGCACTGTCTGTGAGGGAGTTTTTAGCCAGTAAACAAATAACTGTATTGGAACACCCTCCCTACTCACCTGACCTCGCCCCCAGTGACTTCTTTCTTTACCCAAAGATAAAGGCAATATTGAAAGGAAGACATTTTGATGACATTCAGGACATCAAGGGTAATACAAAGACAGCTCTGATGGCCATTCCATAAAAAGAGTTCCCAAATTGCTTTGAAGGGTGGACTATGCGCTGGCATCATTGCATAGCTTCCCAAGTGGAGTACTTCAAAGGTGGCTGTAGTGATATTCATCAAAGAGGTACGTAGCACTTTCTCTAAGAAGAGTTCTTGCGCTTGTCAGATGTACGTGGCTTACAAATATGTTTTTGGCATCTAATGCACAGTTCTTCTTAAATCTAAGATAAGTAGAGGCCTATTATCTATTAATGACCAGTCTTTGGGTGCCATATTGGGACCCAGGACAGATGCCCTGACTCCAGATCCAGATGAGAAAGGACTGAGAAGCCAAAGTATCCTAGAGAGGCTGTTTGCACCCAGAAGAGGTACAACCTGGACCTCTGGAAAGAACTCTAGAGCCATCTGGTTGGGGGTAGAGTGTGGATTCTAGATGCAGGGCACGGCAGCCTTTACAGTAGATGTGGCTAAGCAGGTTGAGCCTCAGGCATGGCTCCAATCTGACAGACCTTGGACACCCAGCCCTTCAGCCACCTTTCCAGCTACAACCTGCCCTGCTTCCAACCAGTCCCAACCAGTCTGTTGCTCTCAGAACTGTACCCCCAACTGGAGACTAAGAGCCACGTTGATCCCTCCTTCACTACACAGTCTTTGCCTTAAGTCCTTGCCCCAGCCTTCCTGGACCTTGGCCTCTAACAGGGGACCTCACTCCATTCGCTCTTTTAGCCTCATCTTTAACTTGAGGAATAGCAACTGTCTCAAATAGGAGCGGCCCCCAAGATCAGCCTATGAAAGGGCTCAGTTCTGACTCTTCCCATCCCTTCTTATTTAAACCCTTCTCATTTTACTTCCTGACCCAAACACTCTTAGGCTCCCAGGCATTGACTGGCTCAACCTGTTCATCCACATTTTTGCTTTGCCTTCACACTCAGAAAGCTCAGGGGAAATTGTAGGTTTGAGTGTTTGGAGGGAGTGGGGAGCAGGTAATGGGAAGGTAAGAGCAAGGCTTTGCACGTGACTCCTCCCTCAGGAATCAAATAATAGCAGCAGCCCAAGGAGGAAGAGCAGGGTTGGAGTTCTGCTTTTGACCATGGAGGTTCAGCTGACACACTGTGAGAACAAACTGTGTCCTGTAAGGTAGTTTTGTAGCTTTTAAGGTTTTAGGTGTGCTCTTTGATGCTCTCTCATACCATGCCACTAATTTAACCCAAGATTTAAAAGCCTGGTTCAAATGGAATGCTATACTTTATCTGTCAATGTCATGAATCTAGTGTCATATTTTTAATAAATATTATCCATCCTTCTTAGTACAAATTATGGCAGCCCATATGATATAAGAGTCTGAAGCTGGAGAAACTGTTCAACAAGAGTAGTTTAGAAGGAAGAAATGAAATTTGGTTTTAGATCCACACACCTCTTCTCAGGGATGCTTGTGGAGTCGGTGCATACGAGGTATGACAAACTTATTGCAACGATACACTTTTTTGATATCAGAGGGATTATTCATTATGAATTTGTACCAACTGGACAGTTAACCAAGTTTAGTATTTGGAAGTGCTGAAAAGGCTGCGTGAAAAAGTTAGACGAAAACGACCTGGACATTTCACCAACAATTCATGGCTCTTCAATCATGACAGTGCACCAGCTCACAGGGCACTCTCTGTGAGGGAGTTTTTAGCCAGTAAACAAATAACTGTATTGGAACACCCTCCCTACTCACTCGATCTGGCCCCCAATAACTTCTTTCTTAATCTGAAGATAAAGGAAATATTGAAAGGAAAACATTTTGATGACATTCAGAACATCAAGGGTAATACGACAACAGCTCTGCTGGCCATTCCAGAAAAAGAGTTTCAAAATTGCTTTGAAGGGTGGACTAGGTGCTGGCATCTGTGCATAGCTTCCCAAGGGGAGTACTTCGAAAGTGACCATAGTGATATTCAGCAATGAAGTATGTAGCACTTTTTCTAGGATGAGTTCGCGAACTTAATTGTCAGACTCATATTAAAGCAACTGAACACAGGTGGGTTTATATCCTTCACCCTGAGGTCTCCTTGGAACTGTGGTGCCACTGATGAATCACTTCTACTTCACTTATCATTGCTGGCATCATTACCCAAAAGATAGAGCAGAATGAAGATGGCAAATGGACATGAAATATTGAGACTTGGTGGAGTGTGGATTCGGAGGTACTTGTTGTCATAGTTAGCTTATAAATAAAGACACAGAAAATCTAATCAAGGCTTTCACTGGAAACTCCACAACTGAAAATACTAATAGTCTTGTCCCACCATGAGTCTGAATTCATTTTTTACCAATATTGCTTCCTGGAAGAGATCTTTCAGTCAGCTAAATTTTAAGCCTGCTATAAATTCATGCCTAATATAACGTAACATTTCTTTTCTGCAAAGGAGAATAAAACCATTCAGTCAATGAATAGATAGAAAAGTGAATTGGAGTTTGATGTTCACGTGAAGTACAAATAAAGTCATAAAATTAATGTGTGGTGAGAGACTGGCTTTTATTGCAGCATATACGAAAATGCACCAATAATAAATTTGCTCAAAGGATAAACTATTTTTTTCTGCCTACAGCCATCTGGCTGTCACCTTGAAATGCATATTTATTAAGGGAATAAAATAAAAGCATTTTAAATCCACTAAAGGGATGTATTTAAATATATATGATGGAAAAAATATAATAATAGATGATGAGATGGACTGGATTTTTAAAATACTAGAATAAATCACATTCTTCACGAAGAATGTGTTAGGAATATATGTTTGGTGTCTAATGCAGAATTCTCTTCAACCAAGATGTGAAGTCAGCAAAGTAAGAGATGAGCATTTTTTGGAAATGGGAGCTCCACAGCTACTTCTGAAGAACCTCAATCCATCAATTGTCCAGATGCCCAGGTTGGCACGTCAGCTGGATGATGTGTTTTAAGTTCTCGATGCAGATGCCACTGCATGACTTCTATAGGGCAATGTCCTCTCTCACCATGTCCACGGAACTGCTCCAAGCCTCTTACCTTACTCACCTTGCAAAAGTGTCATCACCAAGAAACAGAGATGCAAAACTAGATGACCACTGAAGTGATCTGGAACAAGGGAACTAAGCAAGACTCCTTAGGCAATACTTTGCTGCCACCCTGATCTTGTGCTTCCTTCCCACAAGCAGCTTCTGCCTCCCAGTGATGTGGGTGGAACCCAGCTGGTCTTCCTAGCACTCCCGGAACTGGCCCTGCCATCCATGGACAGGCGCGCACTCAGCACAGGCTTCTTCCTCAGGTCCTCACGTCTTGGCACCTTAGCAGTCTCTTCTCTTGACTCTCTTCAAAGCTAATTAAGGACAATGTTTTCTCTTCCTGAGCTACCATAGGTAACTCTTCTGTGGAGATGAGGACGATGTTCTGGAAGCAGGAGAGTTTGTGTGGGTTATGTGCTCCTGGGCAACTGGGACGGAGTGGACCAAATCAGCCACGGTTTCAAATGGAACAGGGTCTGCAATCAGCTGGAACCTCCCTGCAGAAAACTAGTAGAAAAAAATGTTCAATAAGAGGCATTTATGAGTATGTGTTGGGAATTTCTTCCTTTAATACAGCTCTCTCCTTCACTTGCTAAATTTCAAGCATGCACCAGTACCCGTTGGTTCTCCCTCAGAACCATCCCTTCTCCAAAACCCTCCTCCCACCCTAATTCATGCCTTAGCCTCTCTCCCCTCTGCTATGCCATGGTGCCCATGCCTTGTCTCATTCCTTTCCCAAAGACTGCCACAAATTGCATGTCATTCTTATGTTCAAAACTTCCAGTAGTTTCTTGTCACCCATTAGAATCAGGCCTTTGAAGCTCTGGTCATCTGGCCCCATTTCCCTGTTTGGCTTTGTATCCCATGTCTCTTCCATCACCAGGTCCCACCCAGATGTACACCCAGCAGTTCCCACTTAAATATGCCTCCCTCCCTGCTTCCGTCCCTGCCTAGAACGTTCTCTTCCCTCTCCTCAGACTGTCAGACGTCTCGGAGGCCTGACAAAATCCTGTCCCCTCCAGAAGGGCTTTGACCCAGCAGTCACATTTCTCTGTGCTTGTACATTCGTTTTCTCAACTTCTATTTAGCTTGTCATTGAAACCTTTAGAGTTTCTAAGAATTATAGTCCCTGAACCCAAACCCATGGTCTGAGGAGTAAAGTGTTGACGCTATTGCTGTGGAGAGTCTGAAGGATGTTAGCATCCGTAACTATGGCTGCATGTAGGTTTGTCTGGGAGCTCTGGAGGGCAGGATGACAGCACCTGGCCACACAGTCATCACACAGTAGCTGCTCATGAAAAGTTGGTAAACTAGCCTCAAAGGGCTGATTTTTAAAACATAAAACATTATAGGTAAGTATAGTCCCCTCCTTTCTTCAATGCTTCAAAGGAGAGAGAGAGAGAGAGAGAGAGAGAGAGAGAGAGAGAGAGAGAGAGAGAGAGAGAGAATATTGAGATATAGCTGCTTCTGGATCTAGCTATAACCATTTTTCTTGTCAACATTTTGGTTACATGAGTCAGTAAGTTCCCCCTCCCCCCTTTTTTCTTGTTGCCAGCTCTGTTCATTTGCCCAGAAAGGAAAAGTGGTTTATAAAACTTTTCCCTTAATTTTAAATTTCATATAATGGTTGTACATCACATCATTAGAGTATTAAGGAAATCAAATGGATACTCATTAGGTAGTCCTCCCAGTAAAGGGGGAAATTAATTTAAATGCATAAATACTTTTTTAAAAAACACATCCATTTACGTACTTCTCAGATTAACCCGTGTTAACATTTTTGTCATATTCACTTCAGATTACTTTTTTTAAGACATGAAACATTATAACTAAATATAGTCCCCTCCTTCCCCAGAAGAAGTTTCTTCCAGTGAATTCCCTTTCTATCTAAACTATTTTAAATTGGTTTTCTGTCACTTGCAACTGAAAGAGTTTTTACTAATAAATATGCCTCTCATTCTACTTAGAACTGACAGCTCCAGAGCTGACAACTGCTTGTATCTCCTTATCTGGTTGTGTCTGATAAGTTGGTGCATGATGAATACTCGGCAACAAGATTGTTGTTTAACCATATGCCAAGTCACATGGTCAAAGCAACTAAATATTTGGGAGTTCTTACTTAAAAAAAAAATCAACCAACTATTTCTAGAGGAATGATAAGAGTGACTTTTATGATAGCAGGAGATTTGTTTGTTGTTTCTATGATTTTCACAGGTAGGCTTTTTTTCTGTTTGGATTTTAAAAAGCAAATAGCAGTGTTTCTCCAACCAAAAGCACATGCAGCAAAAGAAAAAAATAGATAAATTGGAGTTGATCAAAATTTAAAATTTTTTGCATCGAAAGACATTATCAAGAAAATGAAAAGGTGGGCTGGCCCGGTGGCTCAGGTGGTTGGAATGCCATGCTCCTAACACCCAGATAGCTGGTTCGATTCCCACATGGGCCAGTGAGCTGCGCCCTCTACAGCTAAGATTGTGCACAACATCTCTCCCTGGAGCTGGGCTGCAGTGAGCAACAGGAGATTGGCATGTGCTGCCGTAGGCAACTGTGGGTGGCTGGGAGTGGCCAGTGGCTAGAGTGAGTGGCCAGCAGCCAATGGGAGTGGTCAGCAGCCATCGTGATCTGCCGGCAGCCGGAGAGAGCTGTCATGAGCTGCTGTGAGCCGCCTACCGACGACCGGCGACCAACTGCCTCAGCCAGGGGAGCAGCAAGGCTCATAATACCAGCATGGGCCAGGGAGGTGTGTCCTACACAATTAGACTGCAAAACAACAGCTTGAACCGGAGTGGGGGGGTGGGGAGGTGGAAGAAAGGGGGGAAAAAGAAGATGAAAAGGCAAACCACAGAATGAGAGAAAAGATTTGCAAATCATAGTTCTGACAAGGGATTAATATCCGGAATATATAAAGAATGCTTACAACTCAACAACAAAAAAAACCAAACAACACAATTTAAAAGAACAAATGTTGCTGACTGCAAAGAACTTGAAAAGACACTTCTCCAAAAAAACCATGCAAATGGCCAATAAGCACATGAAAAGATGCTCAACATTAGTAATCTTTAGGGAAATGCAAATCAAAACTACAATGAGATACCACTTTACACTCATTAAGATAGCTATTATAAAAAACAAAAATGAAAACCCAAACAAAATACCAAGTATTGGTTGTTGGTGAAGATGTGAAGAAATTGGAACTCTTGTGCATTATTAGTAAGAATGTAATTGATGCAGCTGCTGTGGAAAATAGTATGGGGGTTCCTCAAAAAGTTAAAAATAGAATTACCATATGACCCAGAAATTCTACTTCTAGGTATATACTAAAAAGAATTGAAAGTGGGGCTTGAACAGATATTTGAATGCCAATGTGCATATCAGCATTATTCACAACAGCTGAGAGGTGAAAGCAATTCAAGAGTCCATCAATCGATGAATGGATAAACAAAATGTGGCATACACATGGAATATTATTCAGTTTTAAAAAAGAAGGAAATTCTGGCACACACTACAACATGGATGAACCTTGAAGACATTATGCTAAGGGAATAAGCAAGATACAAAACGACAAATATTTTGTGATTCACTTATATGAGGTATCTAGAGTAGTCAAATTCATGGAGACAAAGTAGAATGGTGGTTTCCAGGGGCTGGGGGGAGGGGGAAATGGGGAATTATTGTTTGGTGGGTACAAAGTTTCTGCTTGCGATGATGGAAAGTTCTAGAGATGAGAGGTAATGATGGTTGCACAACACTGTGAATGTGCTTAATGCCATCGAAACATACACTTTAAAATGGTAAATTTTATTTTGTAAATTTTACCACCACCACCACAACAAAAAAGAAATGAATCTCAAGGCAAATCCATAAAGACAGATAGTAGAATAGTGGTTGCCGGGGCAGGCGGTGGGAATGAGATTAACAATCAATGTGCAGGAGGATTTTTTTGGCTGATGAAAATGTTCTAAACTGATTTATGGTGATAAGTATACAACTTGGCAAATTTTCTAAAAATCACTGAATTGCACACTTGAAGTAGGTGAATTATATGATAATGTTTGCTTCAATAAGGTTGTAAATAACAAGCAACGTTTCTAGAAATGTTTCTCAGAAGAATCCTAATTCTACAAAGTGTTAATAGACATTCTTCAAAAAAGGAGTTCTGTGGTCAACTGTGTTGGGAAACACTGTAGGTATTTCCTGTTGAGAGGTTTACAAGGCACCTGAGAATGTAGAGGTCTGAGAAAGCATTCAGTAAAGAAACCCGCTTAACCTAACCCTCACCCCACAATGTCCTAACTGTATTTCACATGCCCCCATTTCCTCCCTCTGCAGTGCTCTGATTGATACCAACCCCCCAGCTAATGTTCTGTGGAACACACGTTAGCAAACACTAATCAAAAGTTTAATAGAAATCACTCAATTGGCAGGTCGCTGCTTAAGATCATTGTAAGTGTTTTGTCTGGATTCCTGAAGTTGTTTCTTGGCAGTGCCATCCACATAACCAGAGGGAATTTTTCAGCTTAGCAAGTGTGAAGAACAAAGATTGCTGAACGCTTCACCAGATTGTGTCTGTTTGCTCTGCCTAAGTCAGCAGTTCGTGGACATCCGTGAGCTACCCCAACCCCTCCGCAGGGTGGAGAAAGGCAGAGGGGAATGCACTAACTTAGCCCTGGGCTTTGCCCAGGCACAGGGCACCCATTTTTCTAGCTCTTGTAATAAAATACATCTTTTCCTTGATAGGCTCATTGATGACAGCCTAAGTAAGGTAAAATCCCAGATAGAAACTTCTAAAGGGGCTTATAAAGCTAAGTAGGAAGTAAAGAGCATTTATTAAGCACCTATGCATGCCAGGCACAACACTAAGTGTGACTCTGTCTTATTTAATCCTCTCTGCTGCCCCTGGGGCAGGCACTATTCCACTACTTTGCAGGTGGGAACCTGAGGTACAGAGGTTAATGGATGCGCTTGTCACCTTGGGTCACACAACCAGGCCAGGGTTCAAATCTAGTGAGTTTTCTTCCCATGATACCCCACATTGAAACTCTGGCCAAATGAAAGTCACAGATAATGGAAAACAAGGTAAAAAAAAAAAAAAAAGTTGTATTGACAGAGAATAATTTGGCAGATGATCCCAGGTAATACTCTCTCTCAGTCTCTCTGTCTCTGTCTCTGTCTGTCTGTCTGCCTCTCTCTCTCTCACACACACACACCGTTACACAGTTGAGGTTGTGATCAGGAAATAGCCTAGGACACAAAGAAACGGGAAGGGCATCAGAATGCAAGCCTGCAGCCGGTGTCTTGTGGAGGAGGCCATTGTGGGGAGGGACCCCCAGGAATGCATCTGAGCCCACACAAATCCGAGTAAATCTGGACACAGACAGGAAGAGCTACTGAGAAGACCACAGGCCCTTTTCTCCTGGGTGCAGGAACTCAGACTGTAATTCCCAGGAGAAATGAGAACGCCCAGAACAGAAAGCAGCTCAGACTGATGTCAGTGTGTGAATAGGCCAGCAGTTCCTTTAGCCAAGGCAGGGAAAGGGTGGGGTTTCCTCCTCCGTCCCCCTGGCCAGTCCAGCAGCCCTGATGCCCTGTTGAGGCAGGCGGTCAGTCACTGCCTGCCCTCCCTTCAGAAGACCATGTATAAGGTGATCTCCGAGACCTAGGACAAATGGGCCTCCCTGGCTCCTGGCTGAAGTTCCTGGACTCAGAACTGTAACTGCGCTGGCTGGCCCTTGCACAAGCATTGACCTGTGGTTAGAGCTGGGTCTCTGCTAATTTTCTCAGATGGTCAGGCTATTATCATCACTGTCTTGTAATGCTCCGTGAATAATAAAGCCACTAGCACATAGGCTACCTCATTTGGTGTAAGGCATCCAAACATCGCTGAAGTAGGTGTCATTGCTCCATTTTAGTGGAAGCAGAAACTGAGAACACACAGAGGTAAGGCAACGTGTTTGAGTCTCAGAGCTAATAAATGCACTAGTAAACCCAGGGATCTGGGTGTACAACCCGTGTTCACCACCACTTGTAGACAGGGCCAAACAAAGCCATGTGTTTATTTCATCACGATGTTGACACAGATTGAAGTACTGAGATCCTAAGTCAATCTTCATCCCTATCTTGAGCACTGCCATCTGGCTTTTTGATTCTGCACTAGTCTTTATCACTGTGGGCTCTCTGCTGCTTGCCTTGCATGGATCAAGTCAACCCTTGCTGGCTTGTCTATTATAGTTCTGTTGCTGGGGCCACATCCTACCTGCCCAAAGCCCAGAGGCCATGCTCAGTGTCTAGTAACAGCTAAATAAATACTGTTAAATCTAATGTGCTCCCCCAGAGCATTCAAACAAATGGACTGGAAGAAGTTCTAACTAAGAGGTTCTAATAACCATTACAACTACCTGTTACTAGGTACCAGGAAGCCGTAGGTCCATCTAGTCTGGGCTGGGCCTGTAACTTGTTCGTACCTCCAGCAATGGCTTCTGGGAGACCCTGCCCAGGACCCCAGCTCTTCCACACATTCACAGACAATTTTGAGGGTCTTAAAATAAAATGTGTATACACACACACACACACGCACACACACACACACACACTGGGGGTACCAAAAAAAATGTATACAAGTGGACAATTTTGTCACCTTTGCTCAACCAGTACTTTACCATAATTAGAAGTGTCTGGACACTGATGGTAGCCATGTTGAGCACCTCTTGTAATTATAGAAGTCAAACGTGACTAGTATTCATCTTTTGTTATCGGTATATATTAAGTATTACAATTTTAATACAGTTTTTTCCTTTCTTAAAATGTATACATTAGGGAAACTGTATTAAAATTGTAATACAATGAAAGACGCTAGCATTCATTTGATCAATGCCATCTTTTGAGCAAATGTCATACTACACATTGCTACCATAATTCAACTTCGATAAGTAATACATAGATAACATCTCTTAAAATGTGTACTTTTTTTGGTACTCCCGAGATATATATATCCTCTATTGTTATGTGTTTCCTTACTAGAAAAGTATACATAATTTAATTATTGTTCTTTTTTAATAAAGAAAACAGAACTGTAAGCACAAATAAGAAAATTAATGTCACCTTCAATAGCACAACTAAGCAATAATTAAGGCTAATATTTGGCTTTATACTCTGAAGTGTATTTTTTCCTAAGTATGTATATACATTTACAGAAATGGGCTCACATTATGTTTTGTGATGTTTTTTAAATCTATTTATTAATACATAGTGAAAATTTTTCTATAACATGAGGAATAGTTCTACAACATTATTTTAGAGGTCTGCCTATATTTCACAATAATAAATAATCTCTATTTTTAGATGTTTGTAATTTTCTTTTACTATTATTGAAAATTATTTGATAAGAATTCTGTCACAAGATCTACATGCACATTCATGAATGTTTTCAAATGACAAATTACCAGATGTAGAATTCTGGGCATCACCTTGCAACTGTTAGAAGTTATCGTGTTTCCCCGAAAATAAGACCTAGCTGGACCATCAGCTCTAATGCGTCTGTTGGAGCAAAAATTATAGACTGTGTCTTATATTATATTACATTATATAAGACCCGGTCTTATATTAAAATAAAATGGGGTGTTATATTATATTAATTTTAGCTCCAACAGACGCATTAGAGCTGATGGTCCAGCTAGGTCTTATTTTCGGGGAAACATGGTATCATCAGCAAGACAAATAATAGGTGTTGGAGAGGCTGTGGAGAGAAAGGAACCCTCATACACTGCTGGTGGGAATGCAGATTGGGACAGACACTATGGAAAACAGTATGGAGGCTCCTCAAAAAAATTAAGAATAGAATTATCATATGACCCTGCAATCCCTCTTCTGGGTATCTACCCCAAAAATCTGAAGACATTCATAAAGATATATATACTCTGATGTTCATTGCAACATTGTTTACGGTGGCCAAGACACGGAAATAACCAAAGTGTCCTTCTCTAGGTGATTGGATAAAGAAGATGTGGTATACTACTTTGCCACAAGAAAAGATGAAATACTACCATTTGTGGCAACCTGGATGGATCTTTAGATTATTATGCTAAGTGAAATAAGTCAGACAGAAAAGCTCAAGAACCATATGGCTTTACTCATATGTGGCATATAAAACTGAAAGCAACAAAGGAATAAGACAAACAGAAACAAAAACTCATAGACACAGACAACAGTTTAGTGGTTATCAGAGGGTAAGGGAGGGAGGGGGGATGGTAGAAGAGGGTAAAAGGGGTCAAATATATGGTGATGGAAGGAGAAGTGACTTTGGGTGATGAACACACAATGTGATATACAATTGTACACTTGAAATCTATGTAATTTTACTAACTATTGTCACCGCAATAAATTTAGTTTAAAAATATTTTTAAAAAATACAGTTTAAGAAATTTTAAGAAATAATTATAAAAGCAGCACACTCTTATTACATGTAATGTAGACAATACATAAAAGTTGAAGACAGAAAAGAGTCAGTATTTTTTTCTTAATAAATGTTTTTATTTAAAAATGATATGACACACTTGCTATTAACATATAAGGCATCAAATGACCTAAGAAAAAGCCCATAACTTTAATAAGTGCCCTTTTACAATATCAAATAACACATAATCAACATCAAATTATTTTTTTTCTTTGGCAAGAAGAGTAAAATTAAGAGCAAAATAAAAACCACAAAGTAAAAACTCTCAATATATTACATAATAACAACCCACCTTCACTTTCTTGTATGACGTGTTGGGAGCCTGGCTAGGAAGTGTGAGGATAGCAATAGGAAAAAAAGCTGGCTGTTCCTGGAACACAGGAATATTACTAAAACTTGGAGCAAAAGAAAATACTGTCTGCTGCCCATATTTCCCTGAAATAAAGTAATAATTCATGGTAAAGTAATTTCTAAATATTCCACATTCTTATGAGCCTGAAATTGAGAGGTTAAAAAAATGAATCAAATATTTGTGGGATGCTGAACAATGAAAACAGATCTAATAATTATGGTGTCTCATTCTGACGTTGATTCCAAATACCTTTTATTTATTTTTTTTTTGGTTTCTCCCCCTCAAAAAGCATACTTTCTTTTTTTTTAGAATCACATTTTTTTATTAGTTTCAGGTGCACAAGACAAAGTAATACTTAGACGTTTATCTTTTATATCCCTCACACTGTGGGAATCCCCCTCTCCCCATCCGCTATCCCTCTGACATCACACACAGCCATTACATTTCCACTGTCTCTATTCCTAATGCTGTACTCCGCTTCTTGTAAGTACATACATAAACACACACATATATATATATACACACACACATATATTCATACAAACTTGTAGTTGACATTCATTATTGTTCAGCTTCAGCTTCAGGCGTACAATGCAGTGATCAGGCATCTACATCTTCCCTGAGGTGGTCTCCCAAAGGGGACAAGTGTCCATAGGATACCCTACAAAATCTTTACAACATTATTGATTACATTCCCCAAATTAATTTTCAAAACCCCGTTGCAATCTTGTGGTTACTGACTGTTTTCTAATCCCCTCACCTTCCCCCTTATCCCTACCCCCCTCCCATCTAGCAACCCTCAGTTTTTCCTCTGTGTCTCCAAAACTGTTTCTGATTAGTTCATTCACTTATTCTTTTATTTAGATTCCACATATAAGTGAGATCATATGGTATTTGTCTTTCTCTGTCTGACTTATTTCACGTAACATAATGTCCTCTAGGTCCATCCATGTTGTTGCAAATGGTAAGATTTCTTTCTTCTTTATGGCTGCGTAATACTCCATTGTATAAATGTACCACAGTTTCTTAATCCAGTCATCTACTGATGGGCATTTAAGTTGTTTTCATGTCTTGGCTATTGTGTATAGTGCTGCAATAAACATAGGGGTGCATAAAGTTTTTTGAATTAGAGTTTTGGATTTCTCCGGATAGATACCTAGGAGTGGAATTGCTGGATCATAAGGTAGTTCCATTTTCAGATATTTGAGATACTTCCATACTGTTTTCCATAGTGGCTGCACCAATCTGCAATCCCAACAACAGTGCACAAGGGTTCTCTTTTCTCCACATCCATGCCAACACTTGTTGCTTGTTAATTTATTGATGATAGCCATTTTGACTGGAGTGAGGTGGTATCTCATTGTGAAATTTGCATTTGAAATTTGCATTTGAAATTTGCATGTGAAAATGCACAATGAAATTTGCATTTCTCTAATGATTAGTGAGTTTGAGCCTTTTTTGCATATGTCTGTTTGCCATCTGTATGTCCTTTTTAGAAAAATGTCTCTTCATGTTCTCTGCCCATTTTTTAATTGTGTTGTTTGTTTTTTTTGGAGTTGAGTTGAGTTTTTTATAAATTTGTGATATTAACCCCTTATCAGATATATCATTGGCAAATATCTTTTCCCATTCAGTAGGGTCCCTTTTTGTTTTATTGATGGTTTCCTTTGCTGTGAAAAAACTTTTAAGTTTGATGTAATCCCACATGTTTATTTTTTCTCTTACTTCCCTTGTGCGAGGGGATATATCAGTAAAAATCTTACTCCGGGTAATATCTGTGAAGTTTCTTCCTATATTTTCTTCTAGGAATTTTATGGTTTTGGATCTTACATTTAAGTCTTTAAGGCATTTTGAATTTATTTTTGTATATGGTGTAAGGAGGTGGTCCAGCTTCATTTTTTTCCATGTGTCTGTCCAGGTTTAATAGACTGTCTTTACCCAACCGTACATTCTTGCTTCCATTGTCGTAGATTAAATTGCCATATAGGCATGGATTTATTTCTGGACTCTCTATTCTGTTCCATTGATCTATGTGTCTGTTTTTATGCCAGTACCATGCAGTTTTGATTACTGTAAACTTGTAGTATAATTTGATGTCAGGTATCATTATACCTCCCTCTTTGTTCTTATTTCTCAAGATTGCTGAGGCTATCTCGGGTCTTTTATGGTCCCATATAAATTTTAGGATTATATGTTCTATTTCTGTGAAAAATGTCATTGGTAGTTTGATAGGAATTCCGTTGAATATGTATATTGCCTTAGGCAGTATGGACATTTTAACTATATTAATTCTTCCTATTTATAAACATGGTATGTGTTTCCATCTATTTTTATCTTCTTTCATTTCTTTCTTCAGTGTCTTATAATTTTCTGAGTACAGATCTTTTACTTCTTTGGTTAAATTTATTCCCAGGTATTTTATAGTCTTTGAAGCAATTGTAAATGGTATTGTTTTTTTTAATTTCTCCTTCTGATGTTTTATTATTGGTATATACAAATGCAACTGATTTCTGAATATTAATTTTGTATCCTGCTACTTTACTAAATTCATATATCAGCTCTAATTGTTTCTTGGTGGAGTCTTTAGGGTTCTCTATATATAGTATCATGTCATCTGCATATAATGACAATTTTACTTCTTCCTTACTGATTTGGATGCCTTTTATTTCTTTTTCTTGTCTGATTGCTGTGGCTAGAACTTCCAGCACTATGTTGAATAGAAGTGGAGAAAGTGGGCAACCTTGCCTTGTTCCTGATCTTAGGGGGAATGGTTTTAGCTTTTCCCCATTGAGTATTATGTGGGCTTATCATATATGGCCTTTATTATGTTGAGATATGATCCCTCTATTCCCACTTTCTTAAGGGTTTTTTTTTTTATCATAAATAGCTGCTGGATTTTATCAAATGCTTTTTCTGCATCTATTGATATGATCATGTGATTTTTATTTTTCATTTTGTTAATGTGGTGTATCACATTAATTGATTTGCGGATGTTGAACCACCCTTGCATACCAGGGATGAATCCCACTTGATCATGGTGTATGATCTTTTTAATGTATTGCTGAATTCTGTTCACTAATATTTTGTTGAGGATTTTTGCATCTATGTTCATTGGAGATATCGGCCTGTAGTTTCCTTTTTTGTGTGGTGTTCTTGTCTGATTTTGGGATCAGGGTAATCGTGACTTCATAAAAAGTGTTTGGGAGACTTTCCTCTTTCTGGATTTTTTGGAAGAGCTTGAGGAGAATAGGTGATAATTCTTTTTTGAACGTTTTGTAAAATTCACCTGTAAAGCCATCTGTTCCAGGGCTTTTGTTTGTTGGGAGATTGTTGATTACTGATTCAATTTCCCTGGTGGTAATCAGTCTATTCAGGTTTTCTGTTAGAAGAAACAGAGTTAGCCTTGGAAGGTTGTACGCCTGTAGAAAATTGTCCATTTCTTCCAGATTGTCAAATTTGTTGGCATATAGTTGCTCATAGTAATTTCTTAAAGTTTTTTGTATTTCTGTGGTGTCTGTTGTCACTTCTCCTCTTTCATTTCTGATTTTATTAATTTGGGTCCTCTCTCTCATTTTTTTAATGAGTCTGACTAAAGGTTTGTCGATTTTGTTTATCTTCTCTAAGAACTAAGTCTTGGATTCATTGATCTTTTGTATTGTTTTTCTGGTTTCTGTTTCATTTATTTCCGCTCTGATCTTTATTATCTCCTTCCTTATACTCCCTTTGGGCTTATTTTGCTGTTCTTTTTCCAGATCCCTTAAGTGTGAAGATAAACTGTTGATTAGTGATTTTTCTTGTTTCTTTAGGTAGGCCTGCAAAGCTATGAATTTCCCTCTTAGGACTGCTTTCACGGCATCCCATAGATTTTGGGTCGTCGTGTTTTCATTTTCCTTTGTCTCGAGATATCTTTTGATTCCTTCCTTGATCTCCTGGTTGACCCATTCATTATTTAGTAACATGTTATTCTGCCTCCATGAATTGGTGTGTCTTCCTGTTTTTTTCCTGTAATTCATTTCTAATTTCATAGCACTGTGGTCAGAGAAGACAATTGGTATGATTTCAATTTTCTTAAATTTATCAAGACTTGTTTTGTGGCCTAACATATGGTCTATCTTGGAAAATGTTCCATGTGCGCTTGAGAAGAAGGTGTATTCTGCAGCTTTGGGGTGAAATGCTCTGAAAATATCGATTAAATTCAAGTGGTCCAATGTGTCATTTAAGGCTGTTGTTTCCATATTGATTTTCTCTCTGGAAGACCTGTCCCTTGTTGTCAGTGGTGTGTTGAAGTCCCCTACTATGATAGTGTTACTGTTGATCTCTGTCTTTATGTCAGTCAATATCTGTTTTATATATTTAGGTGTTCCTATGTTGGGTGCATAAATGTTTACTAGGGTTATGTCCTCTTGTAGGATCGATCCCTTTATTATTATATAGTGCCCATCTTTGTCTTTTAATATGTTCTTCATTTTAAAGTCTATTTTGTCAGATATAAGTATTGCAACTCCAGCTTTTTTCTCATTTCCATTTGCATGAAATATCTTAGTCCAACCCTTCACTTTCAGCCTATGTGTGTCTTTTGATCTGAGATGAGTCTCTCGTATACAGCATATACAAGGGTCTTGCTTTCTTATCCAGTCAGCCACCCTATGTCTCTTGATTGGAGCATTTAATCCATTTACATTTAAAGTGATTATTGATAGGTACATAGTTATCACCTTTTTAAAATTTGTAGTTAGATTGTTTTCATCTTTCTTCTATTTACAGAAGTCCTTTTAGTATTTCTTGCAATGCTGGCTTAGTGGTAATAAATTCCTTTAGCTTATTCTTTGCTGGGAAGCTCTTTATCTCTCCATCAACTTTAAATGATAACGTTGCTGGATAAAGCAATCTAGGTTGTACGCCTTTGTTTTCCATCACTTTGAGTATCTCCTGCCACTCCCTCCTGGCCTTCAATGTTTCTGTAGAAAAGTCATTTGATAGTGTTATGGGAGTTCCCTTGTATGTAACCCTCTGTCTTTCTCTTGCTGCTTTTAGGATTCTCTCTTTGTCTTTAACCTTTGCCATTTTAACTATAATGTGTCTTGGTGTGGACCTGTTTGGGTTTATCCTGGTTGGAACTCTCTGCACTTCCTGGGCTTGTATGTTGGTTTCCTTCATCAGGTTAGGGAAGTTTTCGGACATTATTACTTCAAAGATGTTCTCAATCCCTTGATCCCTCTCTTCACCTTCTGGTATTCCTATAATGTGCATGTTATCGTGCTTGATGTTATCCCAGAGGTCTCTTAAACCATCTTCATTTTTTTTATTCTTTTACCTTTCTGTTTTTCTGTTTGGGTGATCTCTGCTAACTTGTCTTCTAAGTCGCTGATTCGATCCTCTGCTTCATCTAACCTGCTGTTAATTCCTTAAAGTGAGGTCTTTATTTCAGTAATTGTGTTCTTTAGTTCTAACTGGTTGTTCATTATGATTTCTCTATCCTTTTTTATGTCATCTCTAAGGTCCTTAAACATTCTTTTTTTTTTTTCATGGAAATGTACTGATTTTATTAATGTAGTTACCATGACAGTATAGCACAGATATTTATTAAAGTGTCCATTTTCCAGAGAAATTGAACATATCCAGTTTTTTTTTTTTAATTTATTGGGGTGACAATTGTTAGTGAAATTACATAGATTTCAGGTGTACAATTCTGTATTACATCATCTATAAATCCCATTGTGTGTTCACCACCCAGAGTCAGTTCTCCTTCCATCACCATATATTTGATCCCCCTTACCCTCATCTCCCACCTCCCACCCCCTTACCCTCTGATAACCACTAAACTATTGTCTGTGTCTATGAGTTTTTGTTTCTCATTTGTTTGTCTTGTTCTTTTGTTGTTTTTGGTTTATATCAGTGAAATCATATGGTTCTCTGCTTTTTCTGTCTGACTTATTTCGCTTAACATTATACTCTCAAGATCCATCCATGTTGTCACAAATATTCCTATATCATCTTTTCTTACCGCCGAATAGTATTCCATTGTGTATATATACCACAACTTCTTTATCCATTCATCTATCGAAGGACATTTTGGTTGTTTCCATGTCTTGGCCACCGTAAACAAAGCTGCAATGAACATTGGAGCACACGTGTCTTTATGTGTAGATGTTTTCAGATTTTTTGGGTAGATACCCAGGAGAGGGATTGATGGGTCATATGGTAATTCTATTCATAATTTTTTGAGGAACCTCCACACTGCCTTCCGTAACAGCTGCACCAGTCTGCATTCCAACCAACAGTGGATGAGGGTTCCTTTTTCTCCACAGCCTCTCCAACACTTGTTACTATTTGTCTTGATGATAGCCATTCTGACTGGGGTGAGGTGATATCTCATTGTGGTTTTTATTTGCATTTCTCTGATGATTTCTCTGATGATTGCATTTCTCTGAGTGATGTTGAGCATTTTTTCATATGTCTATTTGCCATTTGTATGTCCTCTTTGCAGAAAGGTCTCTTCAGGTCCTCTGTCCATTTTTCAATTGGGTTGTTTGTTTTTTTGTTGTTGAGTTTCATGAGTTCCTTGTATATTTTGGATATTAGCCCCTTATTGGAGGCACTGTTTGCCTTCTCCCATTCAGATGGTTGCCTCTTTATTTTGTCGATGGTTTCTTTTGCTGTGCAGAAGCTTTTAAGTTTCATATAGTCCCATTCTTTTATTTTAGCTTTTACTTCCATTGCCTTTGGAGTCAAATTCATAAAATGCTCTTTGAACCCAAGGTCCATAAGTTTAGTACCTATGTTTTCTTCTTTGCAGTTTATTGTGTCAGGTGTTATGCTTAAGTCTTTGATCCATTTTGAATTAATTTTGGTACATGGTGACAGATAGCAGTCCACTTTCATTCTTTTGCACGTGGCTATCCAATTCTCCCAGCACCATTTATTGAAGAGGCTGTCTTTCCTCTATTGTATGTTTTCAGCTTCTTTGTCAAAAATTATCTGTCCATATTTATGTGGTGTTATTTCTGGGTTCTCAATTCTATTCCATTGGTCTATGTGTCTGTTTTTCTGCAAGTACCATGCTGTTTTGATTATTGTAGCCCTGTAGTACAAGCTAAAGTAAGGGAGTGTGATACCTCCAGTATTGTTCTTTTTTCTTAAGATTGTTTGGCTATTCGGGGTATTTTGTGGTTCCAAACAAATCTGATGATTTTTTGTTCTATTTCTTTAAAAAATGTCATTGGGTTTTGATGGGGATTGCATTAAATCTGTATATTGGTTTGGGTAATATGGCCATTTTAACTCTGTTGATTCTTCCAATCCATGAGCATGGAATGTCTTTCCATTTCTTTGTGTCTTCTTCAATTTCTTTTAAAAATGTCATATAGTTTTTAGCATATAGGTCCTTCACATCCTTGGTTAAGTTTATTCCTAGATATTTTATTCTTTTTGCTGCAATTGCAAAAGGAATTGGTTTTTGTATTTCTTTTTCTGAGATTTCATTGTTAGTATATAGGAATGCAATGGACTTCTGTACATTGATTTTGTAGCCAGCAACTTTACTGTATTCATTGATTGTTTCTAATAGCTTTTTGGTGGAGTCTTCAGGGTTCTCTATATAGCATATAACATCATGTCATCTGCAAAGAGTGATAATTTAACTTCTTCATTCCCAATTTGGATGCCTTTTATTTCTTTCTCTTGCCTGATTGCTCTGGCAAGGACTTCCAACACTATGTTGAAGAGCAGAGGTGATAGGGAAGAGCCCTGTCGTGTTCCTGAACGTAGAGCAAAGGGCTTCAGTTTTTCACCATTAATTATGTGATTAGCTGAGAGCTTGTCACATATGGCCTTTATTATGTTAATGTACTTTCCTTCTATACCTATTTTATTAAGTGTTTTAATCATAAATGGATGTTGTATCTTGTCAAATGCTTTTTCTACATCAATTGATATAATCCTATGATTTTTGTCCTTTATTTTGTTTATGTGATGTATCACATTGATGGATTTGCGGATGTTGAACCATCCTTGTGCGCTGAGGCTGAACCCCACTTGGTCGTGATGAATAATCTTTTTAATGGATAGTTGTATTCGATTTGCTAGAATTTTGTTTAGGATTTTTGCATCTGTATTCATCAGATCTGTAATTTTCTGTTTTTGTGTTGTCCTCACCAGGTTTTGGTATCAGGGTAATGTTGGCCTCATAAAATGAGTTAGGGAGTACTGTCTCTTCAATTTTTTGGAAGAGTTTGAGCATGATTGGTATTAGATCCTCTTTGAAGGTTTGGTAGAATTCATTAGTGAAGCCACCTGGTCCCGGACTTTTGCTTTTGGGAAGGTTTTGGATGACTGATTCAATTTCATTACTGGTGATCGGTCTGTTTAGATTTTCCAGTTCTTCATGGTTCAGCCTTGGAAGGCTATATGTTTCTAAGAACTTGTCCATTTCTTCTAGGTTATTGAATTTGGTGGCATATAGTTCTTCATAGTATTCTTGGATGATCCTTTGTATTTCTGTGGTGTCCGTGATAACTTCCCCTTTTTCATTTCTGATTTTGTTAACTAGTGTCTTCTCTCTTTTTACCTTAGTGAGTCTAGCCAAGGGTGTGTCAATTTTGTTAATCTTTTCAAAGAACCAGCTCTTTGTCACATTAATTTTTTCCATTTTCTTTTTGTTCTCTATTTCATTTAGTTTGCTCTGATTTTTGTTATTTCCTTTCTTCTGCTGACCTTGGGTTTCACTGGTTCTTCTTTTTCTAGTTCTTTAAGGTGTAACATGAGGTTATTTATTTGGGATTTTTCTTGTTTCTTGAGATAGGCCTGTAATGATATAAATTTCCCCTTAAAACTGCTTTCACTGCATCGCAAAAATTTTGGTAGGATGTATTTTCATTCTCATTCGTTTCTATGTATCTTTTGATCTCGCTTCTAATTTCTTCTTTGACCCAGTCATTCTTTAAAGTTT